>NW_012267259.1:12653896-12816878 GCF_000151885.1 Dipodomys ordii | reverse complement strand
TCATATCTAAAATATACTTGGAACTCAAAAAATTAAATCCCCCAACAACAAATCCTCAAAGAAACAACTTCCCAATAAATAAGTGGGCTAAAGACTTAAAGAGAGACTTCTCTGAAGCGGAAAGGAGGGTGACCAATAGACACATGAAGAAATGCTCAACCTCCCTACCCATAAAAGTAATGCATATCCAAAGAACTCATCACCCCAGTTAGAATGGCTGGAATCAAGAACTCCAAGAGGGGATGTGGACAGAAGGGAACCCTGCTGCATTGTTGGTGGGAGTGTAAACTTGTTCAACCAATTTGGAAAGTAATATGGACTCCATATAGAGCTCCCCTATGACTCAGCAATCCCAGTTTTGGGCATTTACCCAAATGATCACAAACAAGACCATACTAAAGCTACCAGCACAACTATGTTTACTGGAGCATTATTTACCATAGCTAAGGTATGGAACCAACCCAGATGCCCCTCAGTAGATGAATGGATCAAGAAAATGTGGTATGTATATACAATGGAATTCTATGCCTTCATCAGAAAGAATGGCATTGCCCCATTTGTTAGGAAATGGAAAGACTTGGAAAAAATCATATTAAGTGAAGTAAGCCAGGACCAAAGAAACATAGGTCCCATGGTTTCCCTTATTTGCAATAACTAATGTATGTCTGAGACATGCAGAAATGGTCAGATAAGTTGATGTTAGGCGAAATGAACCCCAAGATAAAGACTCAAAATTTATTTTTTCTTTCTTGTTATTGTTTCCAACATATTTAAGATATTTCTTTGTTGCTTTGTATGTCTCTTCCCACGGTATAAGCCCTGTTTGCACTGTATTTGGTGTTGGTATAATTTGTGGAAGGGAAGGGAAAAAAACAAATCGTTTAACTAGGGATACAGGTGAACCCATTGCCACAATGAGATGTACAAGACGTTATGTTGAAAAACGAACTTTACAACTTTGGCATGGGGGGGGGTGCAGGGGGATGTTGGAGAAGGGGAAAGGTGGAAAGAAAAAAATAAAATGTCTACGATAGCATAAAAGAATAAAAATAGCAATTTAAGATGTTGTCATGGTAGTACATAAATATTATATTAATTAATAATATTTCACATGAAATTTGTGACAAAGTATTCTTTTTCTTTGTGGAATGACTCAAACATATCTGATAATATAAACTCGATATTAAAAAGAATTGTCACATAATGAGCTTAATTCTTAATTTCTTATGTTACAACTCAGTAGAAATATATTTAAGGCTACCAACTTGAAGTATTGAGTGTCTCAGGAGTGAGGTTACATATATAAGTATGATAATGAATTACCTTGGTGAAAGGTTATCTTGCCTTTCCTGATTGTATACCTCTTTCATAACATTAAAATTCTGCTTAAAAAATAAAGCACCTAAAGTATGAAAATGAGTTGTTTCCTTATATGTAGGCATATTTGGGACCACACATCATTTTAAAAATATATTATTCTTATTTTCCTTCTCTAAACCTGCATATTTAAAAACCAAATGAAACATTTCATATTTTTTAAATTTCTTTTGAAACACTTTTTGTGATATATATATAAATGTATATATATTATAGCTAGTATTGAAGTCTAAAAACAATATTTTCTGCATGTGCAAAGTGCTTTTGAACTGAGAAAAAATACTGTCTTTTCACCAGATCAGTTCAGTTGTGGGGAGACAATTAAAATTTATTTGAAGATAATTCAGTTATGCACAAGGAGATACAGACAGGCTGTTTATTCAGGACTGAAGTAGAAGTATTCCTTGACCCAAAAACTTAAAATGTAAAAGATACTTTCCAATCTTTTATGCACAAGTTTTCAGGTAGGATCTTTAGAAAACTATGCTTATAAAAATGAATGTCGGCAGTGACTTCTGAACTCTGAAGCTATCTCTTGTTTTGCTTTTCTTGTTTTATCACAGAGTAATTGATTGTTTTGTTTAGGAATAGAGAATGACACTAACATTTGTTCTCTGTATGCACTCTTCTAGTTTCAGTCTTCCATTACCATCTCATTCATTTCAGTTTGACATGTAAGTATTAAGCATATTTTTTTCAAATAAGGATGTTAACAATTATGAGAAAAATATCTTTCCAAGTTGCACAAAATAAGCTGTACTTGGTAGGTCATATTTATAATCCCAGCAATTTAGCAGGTTGATATAGGAGAATTGTGGCTTGTGGCCAACCTACTATAAATAAAGTAGGAACCTCTATAGAATACAAAGAAAAATAAAGAAAAAACAAAACAAGGAAAAATAACAACAGAAAGGACTAAAGGTGTGACTCAAAGGGTAGAATGCATGCCCAGAAGGTGCAAGTCCCAGAACTCATACCTAGGCACTACCAAAAGCTTACAGAAATTTTTTTTAAAAAGGTATTTAAACTAAGGTCTTGTTTTTTCCTCAGAATAATTTTCTCATGCTTCATATTCCTGGTAGATAATTTGCTAGTAATAATTTAGTGGATGATATGAGTACAAGTGGAAATACTGGATAAAAATAGTGTACACTAAATTCAAAACGGAATTTTCATGAATTGAAGGGTTAAACTTGTTCAGTGAACTGTTCCTTTATACTTATGCTAAGATCAACAATTCACTGTACTGTAGTAAAATAGCATTAAAATATTACATGTACATGGGTTAATAAGTAGATATACCATATCATGGCATAAGGTTTGATATGTTATAGGACATTATTTCACATTTTTTTGAACTTGATGGAAGTGGAGACATGGGGAATTATGCTGAAAGAGGTAACAGCTGTATTTCCATATTATTGGGATTTCTAAGACTTTGATGATAGTATGATTTTGTTTATCTTATTTGCCTATCTACATGCAACATGGCCCAGTTACTGAACTAAAAAAGATAATGAAATCTCAGCTTTGTGATGTTTCCAGTAAGGTATAACACATCATCCACATCAAAATAATAAGTATATTCTGTTAAAATAATTTTCTCCATAAATTCAAAGCCAGAATATCTTACTTTTACAATGTAGACAAAGTAGTTTAGATGAAAATCTTACATGAATTACAAGGAATTTACTAAATTTTCCCCAGGTATAAGTTCATAAACAATTCTTTAAACTTAAAATATAGCTGGTTTTATCAAAGTTCTTGCTTTGGGGAACCTGCTATTCTTATTTCCAGTACATTGGCTTATTACATTTAGCTCTCTGTTATGGTAAAATACTTTAGAATTAGCAACTGTAGAAAATAAAATTTATAAAACTTCTTTGCTATTTATGTGCTTTTGAGGTAACTATGTACCACTTTTCAGAATTAAATGTAACTTTTCTCTGTCATTGGAAAATTTCGTATACTCTATCTGAAGTTTTATAACCTGAGAGTCAACTAAATATCAAAACTCAAAACAAATGCAAACCTAATCGTTAATGAACTGTATTCGTTTTCACATATAGGTCTTACAATTTTCTTAATATTTAACAAAGGAAATTTGGGGCACTTACATGTTTACACAGTGCTTCAATTATTTTAACGTATGTGGAATTTACCTTTTAAGTGAAAACCATTTTAAAATGTTGAATTAGACTCTGAAGCTCATAGAATTGAAAGCAAATGTCAACAATGTTTTTCTGCTTACACTCATAGACCATGTCTCCAAAGTAATTCTATATTAGCACAACTCAATGTGGTAATTAAGATAGAAAAAAAGCAGTACTAAGCTTCATGTCCTATCAGGTTCCTTTGGGAGGAAAAAAAAATCACTAATGTGACTTGAAATGTGTCCAAGGGGTTTAGTTAGCTTCCAATTAGCTGCAAAGTTCTGTGATTAAAATGCATAACAAATACCACCCTCCACGTCCCTGAACCCTTCATTATTTAAGCCCTAATATCAGATGGTTCCTTCATTGGAACATCTATCCCAAAAGCTGGCTTTGACTTTTAATTACACTATTCAGTCAGTGCTGTCAGATGATAAATGGGAAGGACAACAGATTCGCAGGCATCCCTCGGTGAACCTCCAGGGCCCAGCTCTTCACCGAAGCGAACAACAGCACAAAAGCAAACAGTCCAGAAACAATCTACCAGGAAATGCAGCCTGAATGCCTGGCCTTGCCTAACCTGGCAGTCCATACCTGTCATTAAATCCAGCAAATTCAAGAGGACAGCCAGACATCGGAGCACAGCCCAATGATGGCCTAAGAACGGAAAACTCACACGATGTTCTTCTGTCCCTTTTTGCCTTCTCCTCTTGTACTTTCCTCTATTATCATTCAGACTTAAGAAATTCCTGCTTGAACTTTAAATACCACCACAATAATTAATATTGCAGGATGCTTGACAGAAAAACAGGTCACACAATATTTATTTAATACATTTGAGACCCTAGTTAGCATATACTTTGGAGAAAGATTTGTTTTTTTTTTTTTTCTGTACACAGAGCATACTTTGAAAGTTACTTCTTTGGGGACTGGGAAGGTGGCTCAGTAGTAGAGTGCTTGCCTTGCATGCATGAAGCCCTGTGTTTGATTCCTCAGCACCACATAAGCAGAAAAAGCCGGCAGTGTCACTCTGGCTCGAGCACTAGCCTTGAGGTGAAGAGCTGAGGGACAACGCCCAGCCCCAGAGTTCAGGTCCCATGACTGGCAAAACACACACACACACACACACACACACACGCACAAAATTACTTCTTTGGAAACACTCTTTTTCTTTATAGGAAGTTTAAAATTGTTTCTCAGGGCAGGTCCAAGGTAATTCCTTTTGTCCAGGATGTAACTTAAATTGCCTTCATGATTCAATTTTACCCATTGGTAATGATTTCAGTGTGTAAGAGTTGTTTCTTTATCTAGGTGTTCATCTTTCTCAGAGCAAGGTTATTTTAAGAAGGTTCCAAGGCTTGCTCATAAGGCTGCACTGATGATGTCAGCAGATAGCTAGGAGTGGGGAGTGGAAGCAGAAAATCAATATGGCTTTCTAAGTAAGCCAATCTTTCAAAATTTCATTAAGAGAGCTATACCATTAAGGATCAATGAATCATTAATCCTTCAATTGCTTTGAATGTGGAAAACCTCTGTGTGTGTGTGCCTGTGCATTCACATGCACGTGTGTTTGATATTTGAAAAAGAAATGAGGTACATACAGGGTACATTTAACAAGCCCAGCCCATGGATGGCAATGGAACTGTTACAGAACCTTCCAGCAATTCAGAGCCACCCAACACCATATGGAGGAATTATGGAAAACGCTGGTAAAGGAATATACTGAACTTGATTGCTCAGGTAACAGCCGTCTACAGCACATAACTCCCACATGATAATTTTGTATTAAAGGTAAATCGAAGGCAAGCTCTCAACAGCCATATGGAAAGAAAGTGACAGATTTAGATTACAAGAAAGTGACGCCATTGACAGATGGAAAGAGATGTAATAGAGACAGAGAAAGTATCCGTCATCACCCACAAAGGATCTGGAGCACATCAAAAATCGCATGATGTAATTAACATATCAAGCTTCTTTTCTTTTTTTCTTTTTTAAAGTGACACAATTTGCCTAGCTATTTCTCAAAGGATAATATCCCAATCATGATTTAAGTCTGAAAAACCATTCTCAACCTCTGCAAAAAATCACCTCTCAAGCCATGTCATAACTCTACACCTGGCAGAATCACGAGCAAAAAATCACCTCTCAAGCCATGTCATCACTCTACACCTGGCAGAATCACGAGAATAATCCTGGTGACCGTAGGGCTCACGTGGCATCCTATGGTTAACGATAGCGTCTGGGTTCTTACCCAGGGCCACCAAGCTCACAGGACTAGAGACATGGCGATCCATCACAGCGGCCCCACATGTCCTCCCAGACCAGGCTGCTCCTGCAGAAAACCCTGTTCAAATCCCCCCAGAGAGTCCTTTATGAATGAATATGTGTGGAGATTTTTCCCCTGAGTTTTACAACTGAAGACACAAGTACTGTTAATCCTGGGGGGAGATCCCAGGAGTCTCAAGATGAGGCAGGGCATCTGTGAACTCAGTCTAATGCTTCCAGGTTCTTCTCCCAGTCAGAGAAAGAATTCAGAGATGAGACAACGTGCTGAGTGTTAAGTGAATCTCATTTGTGAACAGGCAAACCCACTCGGGAAGGAGGAAGGGTATTGAACGAGGGAGTGCCATCTTTAGGATTTTGAATTTTTAGTTTTATGTGCAACCATTAGAGAAGGGGAGGAGAATTACTCATGATTTAAGGGAGGGAGGAAAAAGGAAGATTCCCAGGAACATGAGATTTTCCCAGACTTGGGAATTTGTTCCCCCCTTCTCTGGTCCTTCGATGGGATTTTCCAGTGTGTCAGAGGGTCAGCTATGGGATTAAATCAGACTGGTGGGCAGGCCTCATGATACTGAGATGCCATTACTCTGACATAGTCCTCTTCCTTGGTAAGGTCGCCACCATTATGTGCGGGCTTTTCTGCATGAGCAGTCCCAGGGTGCTTGCTGCCCTTCAGTTAGTTCAGCCTGTGGCCAGCAGGCAACGCAGCCAGCCTGCTCCAGCTACCTCAGTACCACGGATACAGGAATTTCCATTTTGAAGGATGGAAAATGCTCAGGGACCAGTACAGGAGCTTCAGTGGGTAGAAGAGCTGCCCTCAAAGCTCTCTCTGCCTTTCAAGTATAGTGCCTTTTCCTCACTCATTAATGCTGTCAAGTTCATAGGTCATCATTTGCAGTATCTCTCTAACTCTTATCTATATCTCAAATGTCCCTTGGCCTTTTATTTTTAGAACATCTCATTTGGCTCAAAATAATTCAATGACTTAACATTGCTCAGGAGATTAAAAAAAAAAGAATTAAGGAAACAAAAATGGTTAATACCACAAAGACATGTATTTCCTCTAATCATATAGCTCTGTCTTTCAGATTTGATCTCCTATTCCAAGCACCTTTTTGAAGTGGGCAACCTGCACAGTGCCCAGTTACATGAAGCCTTTGATCTAAATTATGTCCCTTCCCAGAATTCTCACTTCTCAATGCTCTCATATTTCACATGAATAATTCCTTGAAATATTTATGGCCCACATTGCTAGAAGAAGCTTTATCAATCCCCCACTTATAAATTGTATCAGACCTTCATTATAATCTTCTAACCTACATTACTGTTTTAGAGGATGTAATAACTCTAAAATAATTATTATATTATTTGGTTTTCAATGTCTATTATTCAGGCCAAATCAAAGTAATATGTGAATCTGTAGAACAAAACTTTACACATAAGTGTTTCATAGTGAACCTACATAATTACCTCTGTAGTTCAGTAACACCTGCAATACTTGGGTTAACTCAGTGTTGGTTATATCTTCTTAACACCAATCATTTGTTTACTCAGTACTTAAAAATGATGCTTCTTGAAATAATCTGTTATGAAAAATACCATCTTAAATTGCAGTGCTAATTTTACTATTGCTAAAATTCATAGAGATATTCAACCATTAAATAAATATGAGTAAGGATTATTACTTAAGCCAGGTATGTATAGGATTATGGCAACAAACCACTAAGGATAGTGTTCCCAACAGAATGAGGAATGTTAAAGCAACCAACTGACCAGCCAGCAAGATCAGCTGGTTAGGCTGCCATTTGAGTAATTCCAACAAATCTTTAATTTCTAAAATGGAAACTTCTAGTAGATCACTCTGCATACATTGAGAGGGAGTAAACACAGAATGAAGGTATATATCTGGAAGGCATTAACAATGCTCTACTGATATATAAGGAAAGGACTAAGCAATATCTTAAAATAACTGCGGGTGGCTAAGGATTGAGATCACTTATGTTAGTTTGCAGACACAAACAGACCTAGGACATGTAAACTAGTAATTATCAAGGATAAAATCCTTGTTAAAAAAAATCAAACACTGAACTCCGGCTCACTTCATGTTTGAATCTCAGTGTGCAGTCCACTTCAGTCAGCACCTTCTGTCTATGGAAGAAACATACACACATGTAATCATAAAGTGCCAGATTGCTGCCTGCATTTTCTTAGGAACATGGCCATATTGAAGAGACAATTAACCACATGATGTTAATTACTGAAGAAATTATCATTGCTGAAATAAAATGAGATTGCCATACATATATGTAAAACATTGAACTTACAAGTAATAGGCTATATATATTGTAATTATGTGCAAATACTTTCTAACTACATACTAATAAACTATGTTTATACTTCCACATTTAAAACTCTATAATATAATTATCTATTACCCCATAACCTTGCATGCTTTACTATAAATTATACTATAATGTATATACTGTAAAAACCCATGGTCTAACATGGGTTAATAGTATCTGCAAATTCAACAATTAAAGAAAATATGTTGTGATCGATAAAATAAAATTTTCCTTTAACTGTAGCTTTTACATGAGTTTGTGGTTAATATGTAGCTCAAATGAGAAAGTTAGCCCTTAAAAATGTCATTGGCTTAGAGAAAGTAAATGTAAGAAAGTAAATTAAGTGCATGTAATGCAAGAAACAGCAAATATGTTTACTTTCATATGGGTAGAAGCAAAAAGTGCAAAAAGGTAATCAAAGAAATGTTTGTTTGCTTTCACAGATTACCTGCTTTGAGACAGGAATACATTTTAAGTTAATGAAATGCATTTTCCCTGCGGGTCTCAATGGCACGAAGAAGCTTTTACAGAAGTCTTGGGCAGGGTTCTACCTTTGCCAAGCTTGAAAATAAAACTCTAAGAACAAGCAAAAAAGAATATCTTAAAATGTGTGTGTATGTGATTTCCCTCCTGTTTTCTGATGTTTATGTTTATCGCTCTACTGGAAATTATCCAGTAATGAAATATATTTATATATATAAAATATATACTGATGTAATTTTACAAAACATATGATGATGTAATTAGAATCATTAATGTCACCCGTGTGGTGCCAGTAGCAATAGAGGCTGTGACATTCAAAAAATTGTATGCTTTCATTTGTAGCAGTGGGCTGGAGCTTGAATGCAGCACGGAGTCATCTGAAAAGTGTTAAATCCTGATTCCCAGTCTACACACCTGACTCATTAAACCAAGGTCCAGAGGTCAGTAACCCAGCTACAGTACTGTTGCCATGTAACTCAGTCTGCGAAAAAACACTTACATATTAATTCCTTGCCAGTGTGCAAAAACTAATAAAGGTTTTTTTTACTTAAAGTATTATAAAATGGAAGCCAAAAATAATAGCAAAGAAAAAGAATCTTTCCGTTGTCCTCATCACGCCTGCAGGAGACAGTCAAATACAGGTGGGTATGTTGGATGAAATTCAGCACCTGTAACAAGAAAAGTTTCCAGAGCAGTGCTGAGAGGAAGTGAAATAAATGAGGGGACTTAACCTTGGATGAGAGTATTCTAGAAAATACTAGGATGGTGCACACTATATTTGATGTACGAAACAAAGTATAAACATATTTTCTTTAAAATGAACTATTTATATCCATTATCACTACAAATGAATAGCTTCGTAGGTAGTTATCACAGATAATACTAATAGCACAAATGTATTCAATAGATTTTTATCTTAAACTGGCTTATTTAATATATCAAATCTACAAGGACTTTAAGCTACTATTTTAGTGATAGTCATTTAAAAACTCAATGGGCCTAAAACATTCCCGCTGAATAGTGACACATGTTTCAAATTCTTTGAACCATCTGGGAATGTGGAGTTCTTCACAGGAAAACTATTTCCCAGAGTCTGCCAGTATGTTAGCTGCCTTCATTTAGCTGCAAGCTTCCAAACCTTGTTGTTACCATTGCTGGTTGTGCAGGAGACAAGAACCTGTGACTACAGATGACTTAAGATGAAAAAAAAAGAATATCACTGGTGTGTGATGTAAAGAATAGACATTTTAATACAATGTTCTAGATATATTTTCTTTTACTTTCTAACACTGGACAGAAGCCTAGGTGATAAATAATTGTGGCTTTTGTTTCCGGTGTCGTTTCTGTTTTATTTTTCCTTTAAATTACCTCCTTTGTTCTCTTTAGTAAGAGAACAATGTCAGAATATCACCTTTATTTTCACCACAATGTAAGATTCATAATGCCCACCTAGAGGTATAAATGCATGAATTTGTTTTCCATGCATTTAAATGACTAACTAAAATCAAGATTCTTTTGGAATCACCTAATGAGTTCTAGTATATGTAAATACCCTCGACAAGTAATACAAGCATATTCTGATCTCATGAGAATACCACTCTTCTGAAAGTTTATGAAGTGCAATATGGAGCTTTGGTCCTGACTGGCATGCCAATGCCAAAGCTCACCGAATGGATGATAACAGTGCAGCCTTTTTTCAAGCCTACTTGTAAGAGTTGCACAAATTATTATTTGAGTGCTTGCCATCCTAGTCTGCTCAGGGATTGTCTAATATGTAATAGAACTTTGCACATGCTGTCATGGATATGCCTCCATCTACACGCACATGGGCATTCATATATGATACACATTTTCTTTTTACCTTCGATGTCATTACATGCTATTCTAATGGCTTTTATGTGCTTTAAACCCCATAATTAGGTCAAGGATAGTTAAAGTATCTTCTATAATTTTGTAATATTTTAAAACAAAATTTGATAATCTGATTAAAGTGTAGTAACACATGTAGGAAAGAGAATTTATTTTTCAAAAACATCATGATAGAAGAAAGGATAATTCCGATTATTTGTGGGCATGTGTGTGTGTGTGTGTGTGTGTGTGTGCACCCACTAACTGTGGTGAAATGAAAGGAAACTGCTATAATTATAAAGACATAGGTTAAAAAAAAACACAGATGTTACAAATTTGGAGAACTGATCATGTTCTTTTAGTATAGTTTATTAGAAAGGTTGTCTTTGTATTTTATGCATCTTGTCTTCAAAATCTATGCTTAAAATTTCTACCTTAGTAAATTGCCCATAATAAAATTTAGGGAATTCTTCTTATTATTTTTTGTGCATCTGTAAAGCATGCTTAACTTAGTCTATATTTGGCATTATATAGAATACACCAAAAATATTAATTTATTTAAGAATTAGTTTTATATTTTAACTTACAGTGAACATGATTAAATATGCTTAACAAAGATGACAACTGGTATTATTTAATATGTTTGTAAAGGAGAAAATGTAATTGTTGAAACAAACAATGAAAAATGATATATGTTGAATATGTGACAAGGTCATATATTTTATAAATATCATTATATGCCTCTAAGAAAATTATTCTGGATCATGGCTAATGATAAGACTGTCCAAGGCAATGTAAGTGTGTATGTGTGTGTGTTTGCATGTGTATGTGTGTGTGCGTTTGTATATGTATGAGTGTATGTGTGTGTGTGTTTGTATGTGTATGTGTGCATGTGTATGTGTGTGTATTTGTATGTGTATATATTGTTTGTATGCGTTTGTGTATGTATGTGTTTGTATGTGTATGTATGTGTTTGTGTGTGTGTATTTATATGTGTATATGTGTGTTTGTATGCATTTGTGTATGTGTGTATTTGTATGTGTATATGTGTGTTGTATGCGTTTGTGTATGTGTGTGTTTGTATGTGTATGTGTTTGTGTGTGTTTGTATGTATATGTGTTTGTATGTGTATGTGTATGTGTGTTTGTATGTATGTGTGTTTGTATGTGTATGTATGTGTTTGTGTGAGTGCTTGTGTGTATATGTGTGTTTGTATGTGCTTGTGTATGTGTGTGTTTGTATGTGCATGTGTGTTTGTATGTGTATGTGTGTATGCATGTTTGTGTGTATGTGTGTTTGTATGTGTATGTATGTGTTTGTGTGTATGTGTGTGTGTGTGTGTGTGTGTTTGTATGTGTTAGAATTAGGGCTTGACCTCAAGGGCCTTGGTGCAATACCCACTGCTTAGGTGATATTCCTGTCCCAGCTGGCTTTGTACTGTGATCCTCAGCTCTCAGTTTCCTAAGTGCCTAGGATTACATGCATGAGCCACCTGTTCCGGGCAATAAACACATAGTTAATAAAAAATAATAATTAGAAAGCTTACTTACTCCTAGGTGGTGACTTATTCTTTCTCTTTCTTACTGTTTAAGTCATAGGCTTGGAAGAGTTTTTGTATTTAATGAAAAAAGGAGGGGATTGAATTGATAATTCATACCTTCTACTCAAGAACAAAAGACTAGGAGCTTGATTATTATTTCATCAGACCTTTACCTTGCTCAGGGGGACATAAGGCATATTGCTGAACTGAACTCTGAGCACAAAGCCTGAGTTCTCATCACCATATTGTAGAACTTGAACCTCACCTTGGTCCCACCAAGTGGCATATATTATCCCAAGTGATAGGGATTTGGGGAGTATTTCATGAGCAAACAAACATGAGCAGGAGAACATATATTAAAGATATGTGCTATTTTAGGGAAAATTGTATAGCAGTTGGAAAGTTATTTCTTACTGTTTCACTTAGAGTGAAATTGAATAAGCCATCCAAGGCTGACCGCACTTGAAAATAGAGCCCAAGGGCTACAAAGAGGAAAGAATGAGGTACTGTTTGCCATATTTGGAGTTTCAAGATAGTCCAGAAATATCATACACTAAGTTTGTAATACTTCACAGTACTCTGTTGAGATTTGCAATTGATTAAGGAGATATGATTGAAATTTTATACATCATGGAAACTACTTCAAAGTCATGTTTTCATTAATAAGCTGACTATGGTAATCTTCTTCACACAATTGGCATAAACTGATCAACAAATCACATTATAGATCTTGAATATATTTGTTGCATGCAACAAATATATTTCAATAAGCAATGAAAAACCTGGAAACCCGGGCACCAGTGGCTCACGCCTGTAATCTTAGCTACTCATGAGGTTGATATCTGAGGATCATGGTTCAAAGCCAACCTGAGCAGGAAAGTCCATGAGACTCTTATCTCTAATAAACCACCAGAAAATCAGAAATAACACTGTGGCTCAAGTGGTAGAGCCCTCACCTTGAGTTGAAGAGCTGAGAGATAGCACCCAGGCCCAGAGTTCAGTATCACAATTGAAAGAAGGAAAGAAAGAAAGAAAGAAAGAAGGAAAGAAAGAAGGAAAGAAAGAAAGAAAGAAAGAAAGAAAGAAAGAAAGAAAGAAAGAAGCAAACAAAGAGAGAAAGAAAAAAGAAGCAAACAAAGAGAGAAAGGAAGGAAAAAGAAATCTGGAAAGCTAAAGAAATGTTCTGCTTTTCAGATCTACTATCTGCTAATTCATGTGATATTACATACCATGTCATGTTAGTTCAGTGATATTTTACAAGACATTTTTAGGCAATTTACAGCTACAATTCATAATAGAATTTTTATTATTATTGTTGATAGATGGGTTAATTTCTTCTAAAACCAGATCCATAGTTTGATGGCAATTTGTAGTTACTTACTTCTCCTGATAGTGACAGAGTCAGAAATCTTTGAAATGTTCAGATGATGTAAGTCACCATTCCTACCAGGTTTGACATTTTTCTTTGATCATTTTGATGGATTTTTCTCACTTGAATGAAAGAAACCTGAAAAGCTGGAAAGGATAATGACTCTACAAACTGCAGATCAACTGTCAGAGCAGAAAATCAAATTTAAATGGCTTAAAACTGACTCTTATCAAGGAACCAAAATCTAGCTCCATGGTTCAGACAGTACATAAGAATCCACAGAAGATAAGTGTTTTATTTGGCATTTTTTAAAAAATGAAACAACTCTAAAATGAAAACATTGAATAAGAAACAACATCTTATTGGGAGTATGATTTAGAAAATATCCTTATGGACGTCAACACTAACAAAGAGGGAAGTTTATGTGAAGTTCAAGTCCAAATAAGTAGATTGTAGATTTCAACCTGGACATTGATTTCCTCAAGGAATCAGCCAGATGGGCTTCCTCCTTGGTATTAGAAATTTCATTCTAACACAGTTGTTGTCAGAATTAATTGTACAGGAGTTGCATGACTTAGGTACTTTCCTGAAAGTAGCTGTCATAAGAGACTGAGGCCAGCTCCTGGAGACCTCTCCCACTCTGTGCTTTGCCATTTCACTCTTCAACCGATCTTTCATAATACCCCATGCAACCTTTTCAAGGGCTGTGAAAAAGTCTCTTCACTGTGTGAAGATGTGTGCCTAGGTGTCACACCATCATGGCAGGACAGTGACATTCCATCACCCTTGCCACCACTGTGCATCATGAAAAAAATCACAGGTTCCACGACCCCCCTGGCAGAGGACAGCGGTGATTCATCGAGATTCGCCTTAAGGGATTTATGCTATACTAGAAGGAAATGAGCTGAAAAAAGTGATTTCAGATATAGTTCTAGTTTTCTTTCAGCAACTTCTATAATCACTTAGGTAAATATAGGACAATTTGCTTCTTTATTAATCTACCACTCTCTCAAGGTTGTTTGGAAATGGTCCAGCCCTGAATAGCAATTTTACCATTGCACTCTTATAAATAGCTTGACCCCATTGAGTTCACATTATTAACCAACCTGGGTTAACATTTGCCTTCCACTGTGTGATAAGACAGACATGTCAATAGATGGAGATATTGTTTGGTGGCAGGTGTGAACCAAAGACACAACATCACTATTCATACTTACATTTTCTTCTCCTCCAGGCCAGGTCAAACCTGCTCATGAAAGTATGACCCGTTAGATTCTGTTGAGTCTTTACAATTTCACTTTGGAAATGTCCATATGCAAATATAGATCGTTAAATAAAAGCTTAATTTTTAAATAAGTGCTAAATACTTTTCAAGGAAACAAGGTACAGACAATCAAGAAAAATAATGATCCTTGAGAACTATCTTTGTTAAATGACAATTCCTTTGAGCAGTGACTTAAAGATAATAATTTAAAAATGCAATACATCAACATTAAGTTGAATCTAAACCTGATGGGGGAATGAAAAAAGTATAAAATAGGTGAGGTTTTAAATATTTCCTATTTCTAGTAAATTCATAAATAGGAAAATTAGACATAGTAACATTTGTACTTTCAAAACTCAAAATTAAGAATGTGCTTAATTTTTGTCAGATGATAGGTGAACAAGATTTACATTCATTTATCCAGTGTTGTTGTATTAGTTTCTTACTGATTCCATAACAATTTTCCAAAAGGTTATTACCTTAAAAAATCAAACCTACCATCTTGGTAGCAAGATGACAGAAATGAGTGCTGTGGAGGTGACAATCAGGTGCTGTGAGGGCTGGATACCTAAGGTGACCCTTTCCCCTCTCAGCTTCGGGTAGTTGACTGCATTCCCGGGCTCATTTCCAGGGCATTCCTGACTCTGCTTTTGTGGGGGTTACGTTGCTTTCTCCTCTCTTGTAGACAGGAAGATCTCTGTATCTCCAGACTTTTAATTCTAATCCTATTTCTATTGTATTTTTTAACAATGGTGTAGCATTTATCACTGCCTGAGGTATAATTTTGACTATATTGCTTTCTTCCAATGGACGAAGGTATTATTCAATGGACTTTAGCTATGTCTTCAGCTACCTGTGGAATTAGAAGTAGGCATATATAAAAAGTCTTTAATAATCTTCAGATGCTCCTGCTGGGTGACTTTTGCATGCTTGCTTTTGTTTTGTGTTTAATTGAACAACAAGGATTTGCAATGTTGGTGAAAGCTATATTTACAGTTTTAAAATGCTGTCTCGTGGTTTTTAATCCTTTACAGTCTTTTGAGATGATGCCCCCATGGAAACCCAAACAAAACTTTTAATAAGAACAATAGATGTAAATAATTGTAACTAAGTTTGTTTCTTGGTCTTAATGAAAAGTTGATGTTTACGTGTTATTTTTAAATTAGTCTAACTAAGGAAGCATATGCAATACATGGCCATTCAGTAGTCACCTTTTTGTTCCAATAATCTTATTTCCAAATACCTTTACTAACCTCAATCTGTTTCACAGAGGCTGTTTCAATTTCACATGTCCACAGGTATGTACGTTGATCACTCACTCCTAAGTCACTACCCCTCCTGCATT
This sequence comes from Dipodomys ordii, assembly GCF_000151885.1. NCBI lineage: Eukaryota > Metazoa > Chordata > Mammalia > Rodentia > Heteromyidae > Dipodomys > Dipodomys ordii. Next base: position 12,800,874 of record NW_012267259.1, on the reverse strand, counting down.
TCCATCACTGCTTCACAAACTAATTTCATCAAGATTTATGGTTCCATTTTCACACATGTGTGAACATAAAGCACACACCATAATCTCCCTCCTCTGTCCTTTCAATTTGCTCTCCTTTTTCTACTGCCATCCACACCCTGGACAAGAACTGTTATACATGCCTATTGACCGATGTTTATGCATTTTAATTGTTCATAGGATTTTGGTATTTTCACATGCAAATACAATATTAATTGTGTTTGTCCCCTTGTATAATATTACTACTGAGACTCAGGCTTTGGTAGCTATAACTTCACCTTATGCTGACCTGAGATTTGTTTCAGATTATTTATGGAATGAGAACACTGCAAATTTTATAGAAAACCAGCACAGAAAAGAGCCACTGCTCCTGAAGTGAACTTCTACAACTCAGAAGAGAAAACATATTTACATCAGATATATTAACCAGGTAGACTTGAGAGAATTCAAGTGAGTTGTTCACCAACATAACTTGTTCTGCACCAATAATACAGGCCAAGAACAAATAACCAACACCTAAAAAAGAATGTCACAATAGATTTATTGCTGCAGCCCCAAATAGTGACATCTGTATGGAGCAAGGGATCATCTTGTCTAGGAGTACCAGCGCAGGGCTATTCCTGGGGTCAAATGGGTAGAACATATACATTTAGAACTTCCCAGATTAGCCCTCAGAAGGCAGGCTCGCCTCTTGATTCACACCCAACACAGTTCTGCGACCTTGTAAGTCACTCAGATTTTCTGGCTTTGACTGCTGTGCTCTACAAATGAAGCAACAAGAATAAAATGTCTCCTACACTGTGTGGTTACTACTGTGTGACGGCTGCCATTTTGTCATTGCCTCTGACTTTTTTGGTGGGTTTTACATTCAGAACAGTGTTCTGCACTGTTTCATGGCTGTGAATGATGCCTTCCAGAGGTATAAAATGATGATCAGGAAATATAAGCAGCCCACAGCAAACAATTCCTACTTTCCTTACTTTTACATGGAATGAACTGCAAGGGAACTGAGGAAAGAAAACTTCTGGTTTTGAATAGTCAGGTGCTAAGGTAGATTCCCTCGTTTTCAAATCAAAGCTTTCTTCCTAATTCCACAGTTTGAAGATGAGAAACATTTCAAAGAGTGGATTTATATTTGCTTTAACTCATTCTACATTTAAAATTTTAGATGACCCACACATCTATAAATTCAAGCTGAATGCCAGTAATATAGCATGGCACCCAAGTACAGTTCACCTGTTATGAAACAATTAGACATTCCCCTTACTTTGGTGTTTTTTTTTTCTTTCTGTGTAAACATTCTCTAGCCATCTGACCACTATTCATAGCAATGGACACACAGACAGTTTCACGCTGCCCTTGGAAATTAGTTGTGCTACAATGAGAAAGATTCCTTCTATAAAAAGGTCTTTCTGCCCCCAGGACATCTTACAGGAAGAATGCAGTGGGATTAATTGCTGGAAGAAGCAGAAACACATTCTTGCCCTCTCTCCTCAGGGGTTGAGGTGTGAGGCACTCTTTCTGCCTCTTTCTTAAGCAAGCAGTGATTACAGTGCCCTCAAGGAACAGCTTCAGACATTAGTCTAACAAGACTTTCATTCAGGCGGCAATGTCTTTTCTTCTAGTTCCTTTTTCATTTTTTTTTTCTCTCCGGAGAAAGTGATCAAGAGACAGCTTTACCTTGAACTAGACTCTCTGTAGTTCCCTGATCTTTAGTTGGGTTTCACACCTGAACTTGGAGTTCCTTATGCTGGGCTTTGACTTGGCAGACTCCAGTGATAAACCACTTCAGTTCTCACTGCATGCAAAGGGAAAGCTCTGTCTCAGATTGTCTGTGAAAAGACAAAAGAGGTAGCTTCATAAAGAGGTACCACTGGACCTCTTATAGAGCGTCATGCTAGAAAATAGGACAAACTGATGGCTTCCAGATTGCAATGACTTTTGCAAGGCTGCTTTACAGCTATGAAACCTGATCTTCCCAATGCCTAAAAGCAGATAATATACTTTGCATCATGGTTTTAAGTGTGAAAATTGCACGGAAGGGAGAATAAGTTCCCACAGTCCTCCGTTTTAGAAAGTGTCAGACCGTGAAGGAAATAGACACCTTTGCCCATTTCCCTTACTGCCACATTGTCACTGTGCTATATCACTAACCTGTGTTCAGAGATCTTTTTTTTTTATTCTGAAAATACTGTACAGAGGGGTACAATTACATGGGCAAGATAATGAGTACATTTTTTATCAAGCATTGTTGACTCCTCCTTTGTTTCCCCTTCCCATCCCTGCCCATCCGCCTCCCCGGCCCCCACCCAATCCTCCCCGCTCCTTCCCCACCAAAGTTGTAAAGTTCATTTTCAACATAACGACTTGTACATCTCATTGTTGCAATGGGTCCACCTGTATTCCTATTTAAACGATTTGTTTTTCCCCTTCCCCTCCACAAATTATACCAACATCAAATACACTGAAAGCAGGGGTTATACTGTGTGGGGGGAACATACAAAGCAACAAAGAAATAATATTATAAATGTGTTAGAATATCTTAGGGTTCATTTCCCTAACATCACCTTATCTGACCTTTTCTGCTTGACTCAGACATATACTAGATATTGCAAATAAGGGAAACCATGGGACCTATGTTTCTTTGGGCCTGGCTTACTTCACTTAAGATCAATAGAAAGCCTACGGATTAGGAGAAGATCTTCACTAGCTATACAACAGACATGGGTCTCATATCTAAAATATACTTGGAACTCAAAAAATTAAATCCCCCAACAACAAATCCTCAAAGAAACAACTGCCCAATAAATAATTGGGCTGAAGACTTAAAGAGAAACTTCTCTGAAGAGGAAAGAAGAATGGCCAATAGACACATGAAGAAATGTTCAACATCCCTAGCCATAAAAGAAATGCAAATCAAAACAACATTGAGATACCACCTCACTCTAGTTAGAATGGTTAAAATCAAGAACTCTAAAAACAACAGATGCTGGAGCAGATGTGGACAGAAGGGAACCTTACTTCATTGTTGGTGGGAGTGTAAACTTGTTCAACCACTTTGGAAAGTAGTATGGAGGTTCCTCAAAAGACTCCACATAGAGCTCCCCTATTACCCAGCAATCCCACTTTTGGGCATTTACCCAAATGTTTACAAACAAGACCACACTAAAGCTACCAGCACGACTATGTTTATTGCAGCACTATTTACTCTAGCTAAGATACAGAACCAACCCAGATGCCCCTCAGTAGATGAATGGATCAAGAAAATGTGGTATATATACACAATGGAATTCTATGCCTCCATCAGAAAGAATAACATTGCCCCATTTGTTAGGAAATGGAAAGACTTGGAAAAAATTATATTAAGTGAAGTAAGCCAGAGATCCTTCTTATTTATGGAGACTCTCCAACAGTATCCTCACCTGCGTTTTTCTTCAAGGAGTTGGTTATCTAGTTTCTTTAGTGTCCATTGATAAAAAGTTGGCCTAGGTGTTACTTGAGCATTTGGTTCATGAAGTCACATGGCTTGATCTCTGGATGAGAGGCAGGAGATAGATGCAAGACAGCACTGATGAAGCACGGGAGGAATGTCGTGTCCTGGGGAAGTCCACAAGGGAAAGGTGCTTGTGGGAGCCCTTTTGAGTCTGTCTTTAGTAATGACAACATTAGGGGGAAGTTTGCAAATGACAACATTAGGGGGAAGTTTGCAAACATTAGGGGAAGTTTGCAAATGCTGTGTTGCGTTCACCCTATGCAAAACAGTCCAGACAAAAAGACACAAGGGAGTTTTTTCTTAAAAGTTATGGAACATAACTTTGGAATTCATATTTGGAATTGTCCATTTAAAGCTCTGGATTGTAAATTATGAAATAAATGCCACAGGGCAATATTCACAACTCATAAAGGTTCCACTTACGCATTTAGAATTGAAGCAATACGCACATACATATGTATCTATAAGTGCATGTCTATATATACATATATATGTGTATATGTAATGAAATAGACATGTCTATATAAAGAAAACCCAGGTTAAGTAAACATTTCTAGAAATTGATTAGAATCTCTTTTCTGATTTTTAGCAGTTTTTCATGTATAGAACAAGATTCTCCCAAGTTTCTAAGTATTATATAATTTGCTCTGTACTTTAAACCTCTGAAAAATGCCACGTAATTTGTGTATAGCTTTTGTAATTACAAGTTATGTTCATGAAATTCATTATTTTGGGACATCCAACTAAAATATTTTTCATTGCTCAACAACAATTAATGTGAAATAGCAGCATGTATTAGTCCACAGTAATTCTGATGTATATTTTAGTTGTTTTTGAGGTCAGCCTTTTCCAAAAATTCTCATGGAAATTTACATTCTTTTGTGCAGAGGTGCGGGCATGCTAAACCTATTCTTTGGAGAATGATAATAACATCATAAGTAAAGGTCACTGAATATCCGGATAACAAAATATGAGATGTGGGCTCTCTGCGGGATCCATTTGAAGGAAATCATTGATTACTTTCATGAATACAAGTTCAGTGGTGTGTGCAGAGATAAGCAATTGTACTGGTGAGGGCCAAGGACCACATCAGAGAAACATCCACAGAGGGAAGATAACTCTGCCACTGATTTTGGATGTGCAGACATAATGAGGTCAGGATTTCCTCTGGTGACAAAGAACACAGGTAAAAGCCAGGGCTACTCCTGTCACTTTCTACTTCGCATTCATGAGAGTTAATTCTAATAGCATTATTAAATCTCTAGTATAAGCTTAATCAACATTGTAGCAATGATGCAGTAATCTTAGGCTTCACAAATGAATCTAATACTTGATATGTTGCTGAAAGGGTGCATGTGCTGATATACAGTTATAATTATGTACATTTAGCCACATGCACACACTGATGCACATCTTCCCCACAGGACGTTAGAATACACTATTTTACCTAAAAAACTCTATAGGTAACACAAGTTTACCTGTCAAAAACCTTCATTTGTGACCTCACATTAATCATGAGACTCATATTGCTTTTGTTTTTTCATCCCCAAAATGAACATTTATGACTCATCCCCTGAATCTATCTCTGGATTAATTTTATGGTTCCATGACATCCTTTTTATAAAAATGGAATATAAATTGTACTGATTTCTAACCAAAGGACATCAGTGATGATTTTTTTCTATTGTTGATTCAAGGTCATCACTGGGAAATCTCAACATACTGCATCAATTTTTATAGTTTCTCTATCTTATCCTTTGATACAAAACTGTCAAATTGTCATTTCTACCATCACCGAGTGGATCCTTTGTGGCTGTCATAATTCCTAAGTTCTCTGCACTCAGCTGAGTCTTATTGGCTGGGGATTGTGGAAAGGAAAGCCAAAATGGCAAACAATAATATTTCAAATTCCTTGTGGTCATTACAGTCAATATGGTTTTAAGTGAAAACAAACATTACTAATAGAGTTTTAGATGAAGATGTAACAAGAGCTATTTTAGTTTTGGTAACGTTCTCATATTTGACTCTTTCATGGAAATGGATGGCTGGGAAAAAAAACTAGGCACTGAGTAAGTACAGTGATGTATGCAGGGAACATGGATAAATAAAGCATTGTCTTCATTTTGAATGACTGCTGTGGTCTCATTGGAGAAAGTAGCCAGAAGTACATGGTTTCAGATTTTGTACAAGTGATGCACTACACTCTCTCTTTTAGTCAGTCTGCTTATTGGGTTTATACATTTTAGAAATAGGATTATGTCTTCCATTTCATTAGTATTATTGCTTTCCTACTGGCTCTGTGAAGAGCTATAAATACATAAAGCAGATTTAAATATTTTATCCCTTTGTGGATTATATGTTCAAAATGAATGAAATGGCTGGCCCAAGGTGACAGAAGAAATTATAGATTCAAACTTACAATCTGATTTTCAGCTACTATCTCTTTGCTGATCAACATGAGGTCCTGTTGGAGGTCTGTGTTGATAAAAGTAGAATATTTCGACTTTCATTGCTTACATTCATTCATATAGATTCCAAATGATATAAGAAATACACATTCATACACATTCAATGAGATCTGGTTTGCATGATATGAAAATATTCAGATTGGGAAGATCATAGTTCAAGAAAAGCCCAGACAGAAAAATTGTGACATTTCTATCTCAACTAATAAAATTCTGGGCTTGGAGATTTGTACTTTTCACCTGAGCTATGTGGGAATCCTACATAGAAGGCCCAACCAGGCATAAACAATACCTTATCTGCAAACTGTCTCATTATAAAGGGTCTCAGTGCCTGGATCAGGTACTACAGAATCTAGAGAGCTTACGATCTGAGTTCAAACCTGTGTACTATATATATATATATATATATATATATACGTATATATATACGTATATATATACATATATATATATATATATATATATATATATATATATACACACACACATATACATACACACATATATATACGTATATATACGTATATATATGTATATATATATATAATTTTATTTGACACAACTAGTTCACAAAACACATAGGAGAATCTAACATGTCTTCTATCTGTATTATTAGTTCCAACAGGCACACATTATGCACAGTAATTATCTGAATTTTCAAATCTAAATGCAAATCATTTTAGAGGATCCAAGCCATATACTCATCTTATTCTAATTGTGAACCAAAAGCTGCCATCGATGCATGTGCATTGGTATTTCATTGCTTTAACTGCCTATATCATATGTAATGAAACAAAAGTTATATGGCTAATTTCACAAAAAATCTGTTTATGTTTGGTAACCTAAAATACCAGGAGATGATTATGACCTCTTAAAACCAGTGATTGTTTAATTTGATTTGAGGGTGGCAGAAGGATTGTAAACAAAATTTAGGCATGGAGGCTTTGTAGTAAGAAAAGGCACAAAGCCCTTTAGCTCATTGAGCCATAGATGACACATCGAAGCCTGCTAAGGCAGTATTTACCATTGATATAATGTGTTAATAAAGGATAGAGAGAGATATATAATACAATATTATCATTATTGTATATTATTAATTTTATGCATCATATAATTTTAAATATATCATTATATAATAACTTATATGACATAATACATCTTATTATAATAAATTCACAATAACTTTATAGCTATAAATCTAAATATAGGACGCACAAATATATATGTATATCTGTATACATGTATATATATATATATACATATATATAAAGCTTTCTTGGATATCCATAATCAGTGAACAGTTGTAACCTTTCATTTTTTCCTGGGTTCTTACATATATCACTAAGAATGCCAAGTGTTCTATCTGAGAAAATCAATAAACACAATGCTTAGATGATGAATGCTCTACAATTTACTCTTCTGTTGCTTCCGTATTCTAACAAAAATTATACCTACAAGAAGTGAGGCTACAAACATAGAACAAATTACTGCCCACCACAAAATATTGCTCTTGTTAAGTACCACACTATTTCCATTACTAGCATTTACCTCACTGCATGTAATTTGCAGACTTTACCTAATAGATTCACCACATCCCAAAATAGAAGACATGGAGTTCAGATGAAATTGCAATAAATTTTTAGTCCTTTGGGAAAAATCATGGTGTCTTAAACTGAAGCAAACTGTAAATATAAATAAATGCAGCCAGGTGCTCTGTAACTGTTTTTAAAACTTCTTATGGATGAAATATCTAAAAGTTAAATTTCTCCATGACACAATATTTTATATGGAACAGACTTCACAAGTTTTGTAAAGGCAAGACAATCTCATATGCAGCTGTGAATTGACAAGGAATTTCTCATTACCTACGAGTACTTTTTTTTTTTCTATGAGTACTTTTTTAAGCCTCTAAATTCAGTTCTTTCTTGCATTGGAAAAACTGTCACACAATTAAAATAATGAAAGCAATCCCATTTCTCTTCTGCTGAAAATAAAGTTTTCTATCGTAACAATGGCAGTCAGACCTCCCTTCCCTTGTTAGTACTTACAAAAGAGAACATTTCATTTCTAAGCAACTCTAAAAAATAATCCAGTAGACATACTCTTCCCATTCTGAAAGTAGTTGCATGTATACTATTTCTCTTCTTTAAGTATTGTTAACACAAATAAAACAATAAAAAAATTCATAATGCAAATTAGCCCCTCCCTTTTCCCTTGAGGCCTTGTTCAGTGTTTGTAAAGCAGAGGTGAATGGAAGCATCCTAGGTAGCAGCAAAGCAGAGATTAAGAGCCACAGTTGTCTCTTGCTCTAGGAGGGTCAAAGTCACAACTGAATATTATTATTCCTATATCTGCACTTACTCTTTTTCGAGAGAGAACAAGAAATCATACATGAGGCAATTTTATAGCTCCTAAGTTCGGTAGGACAGTTAAACTGATCGATATATCCTGGCAGTCCAGCCTTGCATGGCTGGAGGGAATGTGTATTGGCTGCTAGGGTGTGGGCGGTACTAGTTATGTTTGCGTACTCTCTAGTATTATTGAAGCTCACTAGTTACTTACTGATTTTCTCTCTAATAATCAATTGTGTGGAATGGGATTTGGAACTTCTCCACTATTGTGGCTTTTTGCCAATTCCTCCACATTTGTAGTTTTATGTGCAGAGTTGAGTCATGTGCACCTTTGTAGCAGGGATTATAAGAAGGCCAGAAGTATAAAGCAACTCTCCATGGACTTAGGGTCCATTGAGGTTTTTCAGAGTCTTACCTGGATGCCAAAATGCTGCATAAGAATGTTTATCTATGGTTGGCAGATTACTGGTGTTGGAAATATAGAGGAGCCATCTTATTATCACTCTATAATATTTTCTTCAGTTTTCTGAGGAAGTTATAAGATATTCATACTCAGTCCCTGAGGAACAATTAACTGATATGCCATATCTTGTCCAATTGGTCATATATTAAATAACACTATATTCCTAGATTGAAATACCTATTAAACTTAATGAAAATTATATGACTTAAGAATCTAGATGTTCTAGAAAATAAAATAGTCATTCTTAAAACTTGATGCTAAGGTGTCAATTACAAACTAAATAGGAGTATTTTGTGATAATTTATTATACAAAATAATATGTTTATTACCATTTTCTTTTTATTCTTAGTTATTTTTCAACACATACTAAGGTGGTTCTGTGTATCTGCTAACTGACCAATCAATTTAGACTTGGGTCTATAAACTTTTAAATCCCTGGAGTTTGTTTTTCTAATTTTCTCAAAAAAAACCCACATCTGTTCAATTTAAAAATTACTTGCATTTTACATGCTTATGATTTAAAATAATTTTGTATGTGCCCTGTGGATTTAGCCAACAATTACATTTCTTTTTTTTAATAAGGTGTTACTATTTTATTTGATTGTTGGCAAATTTAAAGTTTATTAAGTATCCATATAGCAAGACTATATTTCTACTTACTGTTTGTCTCTTCATCTTTCCAACAATTACATTTCTACATGTGTATGTTTTTATGTAGATGCGGAGGTGACAACCAAATTTACATTTTCCCATGAGTGGAGGCAACAATTCTTTAGTGGACAAGTTCTTCTGGTCCTCAGTAGCACTATTCTTCACATAATTACTGAGGTTGTCTGACATCCAGGCCTGCCTTTACTATTGTGTGTGTCAGGAGTTGCCTGAATGCTATGACATCCCGTAAAATTACCCACTCCAATGTCCGCCTGGCAGCTGCTGGGCAAGACCAGTATCCTCTGGGCAACATGGGAAAGATGCTTTTCCCAAAGAAGCCTCCACCTGACTAGCCCCAGAGAAACATAGTGTCAGATGCTCTCTGCCTATTGTCTCTGACTCCTATGATTCCTCTTCTCTGACAAAGCCAATTCTTCTACTCATGTGATATTGTGGAACTCATAAGAGAGAGAGGCTGAGTCCTGATTAGCAGATTTTGACTGCATTGATCATTGTCAGAAGAGCAATGGTCGCACATAGCGTGAACAGCAAGTTTAGGGCCAGCTCAAGAGCCAGGGCTGCAAAACTATATACAGCTGTCAAGCCGCATTTGGGAATCAAGAGTCAGAAGAGACAGTAAGTGAGGGTATTGCTTAATTTACCTCAATAAAAGAAACAACATCAGTGATAGAAATACATTCATTTATCTTAATATATTATATACAAAAATTCACATGTATTCACCATTTGATGGGAAGATGGATAGTTCTGTGAATTATTGACATGTATAGTGGCTGATGTGATTAAACACACTCTAAATAAACTTCAGATCTTGAAAGCCAAGGCAGGAATTGGATAGATATTGATAGTATTTATGAGGATAAAAGGTACTTTTATTTGCTGTTAATAAAGTAAAACTGTCCTTCTTCTCAATGTTAGCCTTTGTCCTGACACATCAACATTGTCTAGTATTATGATGAAATTAATCATAATTGCTATATTTCTCCTAACTAAATCAAAAGCTGTCACTCATAATAAGCAGACAGATAGTGACACATTAATAATGAGATCATAGGCGGGAGGTCACACTTGCAAACATAGCATTGGAAAGCAGCGCTCTTGCAAGGAAAACAGTTCAAGGACAGCCCAGGGTGAAAACTAGGGAGAGCTTATCTTAACATAAGAGGCCCAAGGTGACCTGCATCTGTCATTTCAGCTATGCAGGAAGTAGAAGTAGAGGATCACTTCTAAGAGCAAAAAAATATGACCATTCAATACAAAAATTACTAAACTTATGAGGGTTGGGGATACGTCTCACTAAGTAGAGTGCCTACCTAAAACAAGCTCAAAGTCTTGAATTCAAACCCCTTCAGTATTTTAATAACAATAACATTGTGAATAATAATGATGATGACACTACTACTGCTACTGATAATAATAAACACTTCAGGATATGAAGACAATGGGATTCCAAATGCTTCCTATCAGGGCAGGCAGTCACTCTACAAAACATTTACAGATTCACCTTAAGTTGAGATGTGTTTCTCAAGGCCAAATTAGCCACCTAAGCAGGGTATCGAGCCACAGAACTAGTTCAAAATTGATGCCTTTGTTCTGAGGTCTGGGCAGGAAGCCACAGAGTATAAGGTAAGTACAAAATTCTTCAGGAATGTTGTTTAGGACCAAGGCCAACTCCTATCTTGCAGGAGAGCTCTTACATTAACCTCCTCTACTCGGATGCATGCGGTCTTTCCTTTTATTAGAATGCAAATTTGGAGACCTGAGCCTTTATTCTGACATTTTTCCAAATGTAATTAATAATGTACATCTGATCCTACATTGTTAGTCATATAAATTAGTCCATACTTGAGCATACACTGGTATGTTCAAGGTACTAGCACACTAACTGCTTGCCATAAGAAGGTGTCGTTCTATATCCAAATTAAAGCCCATGAGGAGAGTGGAGATTCCTGAAAAGGAGAGATCTTAGAATCAGTCATTAGTGAGTGAACAAGCACAGAAGACAGACTTTGCCTTTTTATTATTTAAAAAAAAGGACTCCACCAGGGCCATGATAACAACACATGAGTGGAATCGTGGATATATTAGACCTTTTAGTTCACTTAATATATTTTTTCCACATCTCTTCACAATAAAAGGTAAAATAATTGACCTTTTAGCTCTACCTCTGATAGGCAGGTTTATAAATTGTCACCTTCCATGAAGAGATCTTCATTCTCTTTCTTTCCATGGGGAGGAGGAAGGCTAAATATTTTTTTCTTTGGGTCCGGTCGTGGGGCCTGAACTCTGGGCCTGGGCGCTGTCCCTCAGCTCTTCAGCTCAAGGCTAGTGCTCTACCACTTGAGCCACAGCACCACTTCCAGCTTTTTTCTTTTTGCTTATGTAGTGCTGTGGAATCGAACCCAGGGCCTCAGGCATGCAAGGCAAGCGCTCTCTCACGGAGCCATCTTCCTAGCCCATAATTTTCGTGTATAAGTTCTCCCAACATGATGAGGAGATAGCCAGATTGAGCTGCTCAATGGTAACAAGAGCTGAGCAAAGTACAGGCCTTGTCCGAAGGCTGAGCTGGGTACACTAAGAGTAATGGAACTCACACCGGCACCTGCTGGCTGGCAGGCTCTTAACCTAGGCATGCACAGATGTGACCTCTGTACCTGCTTGTGAGCCACGGCTCATAGCAGCCATGCGATTCATCCATTACGTGGGTCTCCAGGCTGGTTCTGTGTCCGCTCTTTCTCTCTGACAGGCAATTAGAAGCGTTGGGTCACCAGTCCTCTCTCTAATGAACTCACTGGGTACTGAATTCTGAGTTCTCCACAGTAAGCAACACAATAAAACATCTGATTAACCAGAGTTTGTTATTTTCCTTTTGTTTTTTCCCCCTGACAAAAGTGATACTAATATTAGACACTTTAGGAAATTGAGATTGGAGACTTTACAGTTACCTTTCACAAAGGAGAATTTTAAAACAATCCTGTCAAAAATAAGCCTGTAATCATTTTATTGTTTTATTAATTTCACCATGCTGAACCTAATTTTAAAAATTTCCTCCTCCAAATGAAGGATTCATTATTTATCTGTGACTAAATTATAAATTATCAGCTGCTATCTTTCATAAATAGTTTAACTTATGGTCGAATTTATCTCAATTAGTATGTTAGTTGCTTTAATAGATGAATGCATCAATTTTAATCATATAATGACTAAATTGGATAGGTATCAGCCTATGAAATTTTTCCTTGTGGAAATAAGATCAATAACACCAAAACAATCTAATCATTTTAAATTCAAATTTAGTTTTGAGTTTACCTAAAGACATTAGAAATTTATGGCTCATTAAACACACAAATCCAGAGCAAGATTATATTTTTTACTTTTGATGTACATTTGAAATGACAAGGAAATCCTAACTATATCTAAAATACATATTCAGAGAGAACTAAAAGTAAGAATATTGTAGGAGAAATGACTTACTAAAAATTACCGTTGGTACCCTCAGACACTGATGGATTTTCATCTCTGTCCCTTGCTTTCTAAGGGACAATTGGAAAATACTGAAATATTTTTCTTGGTAATGGGACTTGAAATTAAGATTTCTAGCTCTCACAGCTTTTCTCTCATTTCTGCTACTCTACTACTAGAGCTATGGTTCCAGTTCCAGAAGAAGGAACATTTTTATGACTTAGATTCCTACTTGTAATACAGTAAGAGAATGACAACATTAGCTTGAGGTTCTTACAAGGTTTACCTGTAATTGTGCAGCTAGAGAGATCAGCACTTGCCCGACAAGAAAATTTAGGAAAAAGTATTTGTAATTATTGTTATTGTTATAATAATAAGTGATTATTAGTAATAACTAGCATATGTCTAGGACAGTACTAGTCACAGATCATAACAGCTCAATAGCTATGTACATGCGACCATATAAAATGATGCTAATCGAAGTGAACTCCAAAATATGGAAACAAGAGTGTTTTGTTGTTTGGTTTTATCTTGTTTTAATGTACTGTTTATAGTTATGTCTTTCATTTTTCTCCTTTGATTTATCCCCTGTTGTCAGTGTTGTTTATTTCTGTACACTTTGTTTGTATATACATTAATCTGATTTGAGGAAGGGAAGAGGAATCACAGAAGCAGTGAGACAAAGGACAAAGGGTGAACCAATGCAGCAGAGACACTCACAACAAACTATGTTGAAAATGAACTTCACAGTTTGGGGAAGAGGGGATTCAAGGGGAAGGGAAAACAGGAGAAAACAGAGGGAGGGGGTAACAGTGTTTAATAAGAAATGCATTCATTACCTTACTGATGTAACTGTAACTGTAACTACTCTCTATATCACCCTTACAATAAAATAAAATTGAAATAATAATACTCAAATAAATGGAGAAATAACAATTATTATCATGTTCTTCATTATAATTACCACTGAATTTCAAATTTGAGGAAAGGAGCTTGAATATTATAGTAATTTTATGTTATCTAGTTTTATGTTGTTAAACAACATAATATTAGCGTTTCTTTGATTTCAGAGCTGTTTCATAAATACTAGTTGAATACCTATAATTATTGTAATTCTTTGTGAGAACTCAATCACTAAGACAGGAGATAGTGTGCACTCTTCTCTACTTCTCCTCAGAACTACACGGCAGGGTAAATGAGGCACAGTTCGATTTTATTTGTTTTGAGGAACACAGATAACCAAAGCAACGGAAGAAATTGGTGTGATATTTCAAAAATACAAATGCTTATACATATTTTAAATTTGTTGTTTATTGATTAAAAGGAGCTGTGAATTTACGAAGAAGTACATTAAGATGTGTTATTTTCAGAGCTTGACTCAATTTAGTAACAAATGAAAAAGAAGGGTATATTGTTCAGAAGAGAAATTTGTGTGGTAGTATTACACTTGATATTTATTTCATATATTCATGTTTATAGCTCAATGAAAGTTTTAATTCTGTCCCCTGCAACCATCAGGCCTTTATATGTGTTTTATATGCAATTAATGTTTTTCAATACTTGCACATCTCCTAAACTGTCTTTAAATTTTAAATTGTACTGGGATTGCACCTCACACTTTTCATAACAAGTCCCAACAACTGTTCTATCAACTGAATCATACACACTTCCTTATATTTTTGTTTAGCTATCTTTTCTAAACAGGGCTTTGCATTTTTCCTAAGGACAGTCTCAGACCATATCCCTACATATTGCTCTATTATAAGGTATCTGTAGCACACATTAAATTGTATACTGTTATTTAAAAGTGTATTTGCATTGGTTAAAATGCATACTGAAATTTCTAGGGAAGCCTCAAATAAGTATTTTTAAAGTGCAAAATAAATTCCATGAGAACAAAAAATAAGAGTATGTAATATAGGTATATTAAAGCCAGGAACAAAGGAGGGGAGCAAAAAAAGAAACAAGTATTTCTGTTTGTTCATAGAAAATGCTTATGTGCAGGGAAGACCTGGCATATCTCTCTATCATCAAGAACTTGAATACTAATTTGTCTACATTAAACAAAGAGATTCCATTTTAGTACTGAACATATGCCTAGTTCAGTACAACTAAACATTGCAACTCCCCATCAGAATACTAGAAAAGAAACATCCCACTGTTAGCCGTATCTACTTATAATATATAATGGGATTGTCAGTTATGTTTTCTTGTTTTTGTAGAATAAAAATATTTTTAATGACTGTGCTGTATCTATATTGTATCTGTATTGTCAATCTTAAGTACAATAAGGTATACAAAATTAGTTGCCTTTGAAATATAAAATATTTAGTGCTCAAGTGTGTTGTCTAGATAGCTGATGAATTATTGACTAAGTATATCCATTATCTCCAGTGCAAAATAAAATTTTGTAAATGCACATATTATGTGATCTCTGGCCCCAAAGAGTTCTCCCATTATATCTCACCTTTGAAAATGTATTCTAACATGGTTGGCTGTTTTATATTCCTCACCCATTTGAATAAGCATAAAGTATAACAATAATAAATGCTCTATTTTCCTTGCCAATCTGAACCCATGCCAGTCTTAAAAGAAACACATTCAAAATGACACATGGTGACAGATTACAATCGAGTCTGAAGGAGGCATAAAGTTCTGTGAAATCCAAACTTTGGCAGCTCTTTTGAGTTTTACTGCCAGTTCCTTGCCAAAATTGTGTTTGATAGATGAGAACAATTTGTCTTTTTGGACATTCATGAATGAGACACTGCAGACATTGAATTATATATACAGAGGTGAAACTCACTTTTCATATTTGAATTTGGTAGATGAATATGTAAGTAGAATTAAATGTCCCAGATGTCTTGCCAATTTAAACTACAATAAATCTAAATGTTCAGATGAGTTCAACTAAATCACAGGATCTTGTACATAGAAACATGCCATATAGGTTTGCTTTGGAAATTGATGACAGTAGAAGTTCTTAAAAATGCAATTCTCTTTTGAACATGCTCACTCAGAGGAATGGGGTTCACATTCCCACCCTGAATGAAGGCAGCTGAAACGCGTTTGAGATACTTCTGATATATTAGGTACAGCCTTAAATCTCAACGGAGATTGTGAGTGATGCAAATATCTATAGATTTGCATAAGGTAACACACTTCTAAAACTTTGTGCAGGCTGTTCAGTATTTGGAAGACCAAACTACCTGTGAGAGTAAAAAAAAACAAGTGTAAATTAGCTTCACAGAACAAAATGGAAATGCTTCACAGAAGAGCATACAAAACCCTAGGACATCCTTGCAAGAGAAAATAACATTTGAAGTCTCTATTTATTTTGTATATCAGGAATGACACATGGAGTCTTTATTTCTATGTCTCTCTGCTTTATCTAGTTGTAATAAAATGAATTATGGGAAAAGTTCTTAAGAAGAAAGAGTAATGAGACATAAGACATCACTTGACTTTCGTTTACTATGGTATATATCTATGAAATTAAATATAAAATATTTTCTGACAAGTCAGCAAGATGCCTTGGTTATCTTATTCAAGATTTTGATTTTTTTTCTGTTTTCCATGAACACTCACAAGAATTTTAATTAGAGCAATGACAGATTGGCTTTGTAATTCAGAAATAAATCTCTAGTCACAATATTGTGAACAACGAGAGGAGGGAGAAGAGAGAGATAAAATTCTTGAATTAAAATTTGTAAGATATTACGTTAACTTCATAACAATAAAATTTTTGATCCAAGGAAATGTTATGAAGCCTATTTGAGAAGCAATGATGACAAAGATCGGTGAACTCTTAAATGTAGATGAAATAAGGAAGGGAGGCATTTGCTGTGGTTAATCTCGGTTGTACACGGGACTGTCTGGGAATGTCGAGGAGATGAGATAGGCACACTCTTGAGTGTGGCCTGGAAGATGTTTTCAGGAGACAAAGAGGGCTGCAGCCTAATGAAGGGGGCAAGCCACTGATGGACTCCAAATGTCAGTAGAAGGTGGAGAAGTGGTGAGGTCTGCAGGCGGCAGACGACGGTCACTGTGGACATGGCACCATTTGGAATGACCCACCCTTGTCCCTTTCTCTTATCTGCTGTCTGCTCAGAGGTACACAGCCTCCACCTCCATCTGCGCCTGCAGTTGTAATGTTCTGTCTCTAAAGAGACCCAGAATGAATACAACCAAGTTCTATTAAACTGAAAGCTCTGACACAAAGAACTAAAGCAAGTCTACAAGCCCTTTAACTGCTTCTCCTAGCTATTTGGTCAGACTAATAAGAAAGGGTGACTAGCACAAGATATACCTATCCTGATATGTACATTCAATTATCTTCTATGGATTATTCCTTTACATTTAGGTCTCAACTAAGTAACTTCTGCAAGAGGATGGACATACTAAGTAATTGCAGAATTAAGAACAAAAAGAAACATGGAAGTTCCTGCATCTGATTATTGGTGTACTGAAGCTAGTCAGTGTGTCCCATTATATGTTACATTAATATTTTAAGTCCAGAAAGCTCACGATTGCAAAAAAATCAGAAGTAAACCAAAGTGAATATTTATCAAACTTTTTTTAAGGAGCAAACTTATATAGAAATAGTGAAGAAGATGTAAAAAATAGAGGCAACGTTTTAGCTTACAGGAAGAGAACATACTTATATAATATAATATATAAATATTATATATGTGTATATATCAAAACAAACACCAAGATATGGAAACAAGAGATCTCTCTCTCGTTTTCTCTCTTTTTTTAAACTTTTTTTCTTTTTTGGTGATTCTGTCTCTTTTATTCTCTCTATTTGGTGTATTCACATGTGTATCTTTGGAAGGTGGGAGGAAGATTACAGAACTCCAGAGGAAAAAAGGTGAAAATGTGCTAGCAGTAGAGTTCACTGGGCACTGATGAAAGTGTGCTATAAAAGCCGTGGGTAGAGATGGGAGGGAGGGTCTGGGAGAGAGTGAGAGAACACAAAATACTATAGAAAAGGAAATGGACTCTTTACTTCACTCACCTAACAATTACCCCTCTGTATGTCATTTTTTTAAATTACAATAAAGTAAATTAATTAAAAATAATAATAATTTTAAGCCAAGTGCTGGTGGCTTACATCTATAATACTAGCTATTCACGAGTCTGAGATCAGAGGACTGAGGTTAAGAGCCAGCTCAACTGACTCTAATCTAAAAAACTAAATAAATTATAAGTTATCTGGGTATATCAATTGCTACATAGAAATACCAGGAGCATACAAGACAGTATTTTTAATAGTGATCAGCTCCATAATCTCCCAGAGAAATTTTTTCATAGACCTGAATATGATACTGAGTCCATGAAACTGGAAGATTTAAATAATGATCAATCCACATAAGAGAAAGCTTTTATGCATCCTCCAACAATATCTAATTTTAATGAAAATGCAGTTCAAATGACAGTAGTCTTTCTTTTTGTAAAAGCTTTTATTTAGAAATTAACCTACGGATTGAAAGGACTTGTAAACACTTCGTTCAGTAATGTGCTATGTAACAATGTTTGGGTGGGTGAAGGCTGGCAATTGTGATAGCATTCCTAGAGGTATATAATGGAGCTGAAAATGTCCTATCAACTAGTGCTGGTCTCTGTGATTAGCACAACACATGGTTCATGTCAGTATTGACAGTGGTATAAATCAATCTCCTGCAACGATAGTTGTATAAAAGTACAGCAATTATGTGCAGTTCCAAATATTAGAAATGATCATGAACAGCTATGTCATTGGTCCATCTATTTATTGAACTTCTCTATATTTCAGAGTGGGCTGTTCTATTAAAATAACCCAGTAATCCCACTTTTGGACATTTACCCAAATGATTACAAAGAAGACCATACTAAAGCTACCAGCACAATTATGTTTCTTGCAGCATTATTTACCATAGCTAAGATATGTAACCAACCCAGATGCCCCTCAGTAGATGAATGGATCAAGAAAATGTGGTATATAGACACAATGGAATTCTATGCCTCCATCAGAAAGAATGATATTGCCCCATTTGTTAGGAAATGGAAAGACTTGGAAAAAATTATATTAAGTGAAGTAAGCCAGGCCCAAAGAAACATAGGTCCTATGGTTTCCCTTATTTGCAATAACTAGTATATATCGGAGACGAGTAGAAAAAGTCAGATAAGTTGATGTTTGGTGAAATGAATCCCAAGATAAGTATTCAAATTTCTTTGCTTTCATGCAATTGTTTCTAACATATTTTTCCCTACGCTGTAGATGAGCTTCAGATCATGTTTCAAACTTGATGGATTTGTGTCCTACATTTAGGTGTTTGATCCCTTTTTTGTGCTTTTTATTGTAAAAATACTATACAGAGGGTTACAGTTACATGAGAAGTTAATGAGTGCATTTCATATCAAGCATTGTTTGATCCCTTTTGAATGAACTCTGTTCTACAATTATCATTTTTTTGGTTCAAGATCACTTGAGTATATTTATACTATTATGACCCAGAAGTCTATTTTTTTTCCACTGGTTGGCCAAAAGTCCATTAATTTGGTTCAATATTGAGCCGGACAATGTCAATGTGTTGTTTCTACACATAAACTTCACAAGAAAGTATCCAGAACAACCTTCTATGTGTTTGCACAAGATGAAGCTAAACTATAGATTAAATTGGAAACAGGTGACGTGGATGATCATGTGCTTCTCTCTATATTTTTTTAAATGTTAAGATTTTATTTACAAAGCTTTTTTGTTGTATAGAAAGTAAAAATGCTGTTACAATCTGGGTGTAACTGGTTGCCACAGAGGGCTGAATCACCAATTACATCTATCCACACTACAGCAAGAATCTTACACGAAAACCTAACAATGCTTACAATTTTGTTACGGCCAAGTCCCCAAGCTTGGTAGATGACCAAGAGGGACTAAAGAGAGGAAGGTGGAATGTCACAGGAACTATTCTTTGGCCCTTTGGCTGAGTGGGAATCCTGGGGTTTTTTGTTTCCTTTTGATCCAATTCATCTGAATTTAGTAGTGTTTCTCTTATAAATTTCACACATAGATTTTATGATTTATACATGCTCATTTTTGGTGAAGAGTGTGGATATAACTGCTGTTTATTTTAAAAATTTCAAGTTGACGTGTTCATTACTGTATAGGTGTATAGGAAAATGGTTATATATATATATATATAATTATATACATCTAATTAAAAGACTTTTTTTTGCAGGTCCTGGGGCTTAAACTCTGGGCCTGGGCGCTGTCCCTCAGCTCTTCAGCTCAAGGCTAGCACTCTACCACTTGAACCAAGCTACCAGCTTTCTTTGTTTATGTGGTGCTGAGGAGTCAAACCCAGGGTTTCACGCATGTGTGCTAAGCCACATTCCCAGTCCCAAAGTGTTATATTTTTAGTTTAATATTAAATTGTATTGTGCAATCTTTGGCTTGATTCCCTATTAGTATAAAAATATTTGTCAATTCTTTGTAATTTTCTGCACAGACAATCATGTTATTTTTGCATTCTGTCATTTTATTTTGAGCATTGAATTCATCATGTTACTAGTTATTTATTTTTATTAGCTATAAAATCCAATAATAATATGAAATAGAATGGAATGAGGAGATATCCTTATCATTTCCTTAATTTAGTAGAAAAAATTCTTAATATTAACCATGATAAGGTATGTAGGAATTGTGGATATGCTTTATCTTCTTCTCCTAGTTTTAAGGAACAATTTCATCATCATTAGGGGTTAGATTCAGTCAAATGATTTTTTGAGCCACTTGAGAAAATAATTGTAATTTTCTTTTATCTTTTTAATGCTGCCGATAACGTTGATCTATTTTCAAGGATTGAACCAGCTTTATACATCAGGAATCAATCCCACTAGTTTATGGTATATAATTATTTTTATAATGGACTGTATTTGCTTTGTCAATATTGTTAGATGATTTAGATACCTTGACTCAGGTATGTATTAAGATTCTGGCTTATCATAGCTACATTCTGAGCTATATCATTTTAGTTCAGTTTTACCTGAAATGTCTAAATGTACCAGGTTATTCACCTAGATCAAACTTCCCATCATTGTTAAATTAGAATACTATCATAGTAACCAAATTGGGAGAAAAATTAGAGAGCTATTAGCTTAGTAAAATTACTATGAAATAGAAAACCAAAATATTTCCATAACTCAAGGGAAATACTTTAATCAAAATCTTTTGCCAATATCTCCCATGTATGATATATAAATATTCAACATACACAAAATCACATTTGAAAGTAGAATAAACACGCTACCATTTGGTCTGAATATTTTCTGTAAGTTATAACCAGAACTGTACTGAGGCTAAGCCTGGTGATCGGCAAGTATGAATGATGCAGCTCTGGAAAGGCAAAGGAATTGGTTGAGACCAATTCCATTTGCGCAAAAGGTCATTAAGACCTCTTTCAGTCATAACATTTTAAAATCAAGCAGAAGTAGAATTTCTACAAAAAGAAAACCTCTTTCTTGAGGGGCCAGTACCAACAGGAATATCTTTATAATCTGGATCTTAGAAAACATGGATGTGTATGTGTAAATACACAAACACAGAAGCACAGTGAGAGGATGGGACTGTTGGCTTCGTCCTTGTGGAAGAGAGAGAGAATCTTGTGCATCCTACTGTTTCAAGGTAAGTTGCAGGTTCCACCTATCCTCCCAGGAATCAGAAGGGTTATTTGAGTTTCATCAGCATGGCCTTTATAAGTATTAAATGTCTATCTAGGATCAATACTTCTGTTGATATAGCCAGAGCTTTTCCTTGGATGGAAAAAGACTTATGTGCTGCTTCTACATTACAATGGCTAGACATATGGCTAATAGTTGCGTCTGTGTACTGCCAAGATTGTTACTAATTCTATAACCTGTTTCACACTCCTGGAAAAGAAAAGGAAAAAAAAATGTATGACATGCAGATAGGTCTTTCACTGATTGGAGAAATCCTGGTATCTGTAACAATGTAGAGAAAATGTATTCTCTGTGATGACTTATAAATCAAGGCTTCCTCCGGAGAAGCTTGACTTGTTACAATATCTGCCACTCATGCACAGACATCTCCTTCCACTTCAAGCTGAGTTTCAATGAATGAGGGGGGAAAATCTGAAGTTCTGCCACCAAATGACTACCAGATCCCAAAGAGCCATTCCCCACTTCAGCAGTGTGGGAGCAGCAGGTGTAAACAGGATAGTTTATTTCCCCACTGCGGATATTGCATCTCCATTTGGGTCTTCTGAGGGTTGGACAGTGACATAGAGTAAGATGTAAATGAGACATTAAAGTGGAAAGATGTAACAGGTGTAAACACTAAAAGGAAGAATAAACAGAGTCAAGCAGAGAAATAGAAATGAAAGCATATTCAAATAATGAAAAAGAACAAAGTAGTCTATATTTAATCCTGTTTTTATTATATCTGATTCTGGTTAACTCCTTTGTTTTATGGTACTTACTTATACAAAGCCATCTATTTTCATTTTTTAGTTCAGCCCAAAATAGTCCCCAAATGAATCACAATATAAAATACAATATTAGATAACTTTTCTTACTTCAAATTTGATTATATAGGTTTCCTAATACTACACTGAAAATAGTGAGTTAAAAAGATCATTAAGTGCCCATTCATTAAATAGGATATTTTCTTTGTTTTCACTAATGGCATTGGCCATATTGAAAACTTCTAACTACATTGAACAAATGTGAAGTTCAATGACACTGGAAGTCAAAAATATTCTTATGCCTTTTGATGAACTATTCACCACAGTCCAATTATACAAAGAGTCTCAATGTCCTAATTTTGTGCAGAGTTGAGTAAATCAGGCTTAGAGAGAGATGCTGAAACAGGTCTTTCCTGAGGGGCATGAGGGTTAAGGGAAGGTAGGCTGAAGATTGGAGAAAAAAGAGTAGGTGAACAAAGTCATAATAATGTATGTATGTGAAAATAGAACTGGGAAACTTGAGAGAAAGGTAGAGAATGATGAAAAGCAGGAACCCAATTAAGGTTCATTATACACATAGATTGACAGGTTGAACTGATGCTCCTTTGTATAACTAAAGAGAATGTTAAGATGTGATTTAAAATACATTTTATGCCTTTGATTAAAAATAAACTGAAAGTCCATTCTGAGAGATATTCTGATCTACCACATACAGAAAAAATTATTTCTCTGGGATTTGCAAACTATAATTAATATCTCTAGTATTGAAAGCTCTTATGAGGAAAGAGCAGATATAGGTGTGTGGCCTTGTAAATAGGGCACATCCTTAGGGGTTATAAAATTGTAATAGCAAATTATGAACAATTCACTGGAAATGATTTCTGAGAAATTTAGGATTTAATTTATCAAGATGCATGGGGGGAAATTCTGAATTAAATATCTCAACTCTGCTAAGCAAACTTAGTAAAAATCTCATCCTTTATGAAGTCCCAGTAGTAACTGAAGTACATGAAAAGTCCTAACAAATATTTTTTTTTATTTTTTTAATCAATTTAGGTAAATGACTACAATATCATTGTTCGAAAGGCACAGTTCTACTGAAAGAAACACCAGATTGCCTCTTAATTATATTTCCCCCAATGCTTAATTTGTCACTGTTCCCTCCATTTACAATTTCCAAAATGCAGAAGGAGAGCTGGATTGGTGTGGACACCATCCTAGGAAACATAAAATATGTGTTTATCATTCCGGTAGTTAACTATTAGTTTCACTCTGGCAGACATTCAACATATTTGTGGAAAGTAAATTTTCTCTCCACAATGTTTCCTCGCTAGTTCATAAGGTAATATTCATGTTTGATTCAAACTTTAGGGCTTTTTGTGTTTTAGGAACTTTTTGGTACTGCATCTGTGAGCTGAGCACAGATGCATCCACTGATTGCTAGGCTCTGATTCAAGTTTTTCTTGAAAACTTTTTGTTGGGATATTAGATAAGACATGTAGACATTGAGAAGCATAGAAATTATTCTCATTTTTTCTGTATTCTCACGTGCATTGATCTGGGTGCTCTGAGTCTTATTTCTCTCATTTCCATAATAGGCATTTCTGCCCCAGTTATCTTACAGCTGTTGGAAAAGGCACTTGGCAAATTTTAAATGATCCATAATGTTAATGATTGGTGACATTTTCAAAATGTTTAAAAATGTTTCCAAAAATATTTTATGTTTGGATATGTGCTGTTTTGTCAAGTGGTCAGAGCATCTATTTTATACGCATGCAGAATGCATTGGTAACTATTTCCAAGCATATGAAAAAGTCATGCTACTATTTAGAATTTTTAAAAACCCTGAAAAAAATTAACAATATTGGAAATATGATTTATTATAAAATTTATTTAGCAGTCTTCTTTGTAAAGCAAAGCATGGGGATTATAGAGTAAACACTACCTGTTTTTCTTAAATAAGTCAGAAGCAAAGGAAAAAGGAAAAAAATTAGCTTGCCATCTGACAACAAAGATGCTCAATTCTGGGTTTACAAGTAGCACATTTTGTGTACTTTGGAAATTTTTATAAATGTTTTTATCTTTGTGTAAGTTATTTTGATATATGAAAAATGAAGCTCCTGGTAACTTGGTATTCCCATAGGAATCAGAAAGTTTGGGAAGACACATTTCAATGACTTGATTCTTTGCAGAAACTAAATATTCCTCACTCAAAGGGAAATAAAACAAATTGTTATATTTTTCTCTCTCCTAATATTTTTCATGCTTGAGGCTTTACATCTGTATTTTGATTAATAATTATGGATGGATTCTTGAAGAGTAAAATAAATCACATACCCATAACATTTATCAGACCAATGAAGCTCAGAGTACTATTAAATGAAGGCAAAATAATTGTATTAGACATTTACTTTTTCATTCTATTTTAAAATTCTAGAAGACCTTAAAATACTATTCTAAGGATAATAAAATTAAAAACCAATAGTATTTAAGAAGCAGAACCAGTTACATCAAAATCAACCAAAATCTTATTTTACTTTTAAAGGCATTTGTGATTATTAGGAATTTTGACATTTTGCCTGTATTTGAATAGACCCATTTATCTCCTTCATTACAAACTCATAGAATGATATAATACAATTCCTTTTTATTCCTCTTATGGTGTTCTTTTTACCAGAATCTAACTCTGTTCACAGAAGGCAAGACATTGTTATAGATTTTAACTATGCTGTGTGCATTTACAAACTTACCCCAATGGAATAATTAAAGATAATGCACGACACTCTTTGCTACAACTGAGAACTCTACATTAGGAAAACACGCTGTTTCTATCATTTTTTGTTATATGTTGTCTATAAAATTAATATAATTGACACATTTTAACGTTTATTAGATAAATCTTTATGATGGGGAAGGGGGAAGATCCTAAACATAGTGAAACTCCAATGGTTATTATCCATTCTTCCAAAAGGAGAGAATTAATGGAGGAGTCAGAAATTATAAAATTAAATATATAATAGAAAATATACCAGTGATAGTTACAATAAGTTTAATGATGATAAGAAGAAATGGTTGAGCAGCGAGCTCAGAAAAACAAATCTCTCTGAAGATATGATATTTAGGCAAGGACTTGAAGGAATGAGATGGTAAAAGTTATGTGGAAAACGCTGAGCAAGGTCACACATCAAGGTCATGAGTTTTGCTGCCCTGAGCAGCCACAGAAAGGCCACGTGGCTGCAGTCTGTGCCCATGGCCTGTGAAGTGTGCTGATGGATAGAGACAGATGTGTGTGCTCAACTAGCTCTGCAGTGCCCACTGATTAGACTTCTGCTCTGGAGGGCATTGACAAACGAAAGTTTGTATGCAGGCCAGTATTTTTTTTATCAGTTCAAAATTGACTTCTGACAAAAATAGATGCATTTCCTCCACCCTGAAAGGAAAACTATGATGATCAGCGCATGTTATATCAATTTGCTTTATAAAAGCAAGCAATTTTCTTAAGAAAATTTAATATGGTGACAAGGTGTTTTTAGTGTTGTGCCTTTAAACATAAGCTGGACTGAACTGCAATTTATGCTTATTTATTATTTTATTCCCAATAATGAAATGATCTTTTTTATTGTGAAAATATCATACAGAGGGGTTACAATTACATGAGCAAGGTAATGAGTACATTTCTTACCCAGCATTGTTGCCTCCTCCTTTGTTTCCCCTTCTCATCCCTTCCCATTTCCCTCCCTCACCCCCGTTCTCCCCCGCTCCCTGCGCCAAAGTTGTAAAGTTCATTTTTCGACATAACATCTTATACATCCCTATTTAAACAATTTTAAAAAATCACATTGAACTTTCTAATATTAACCAAACTATTTTATAGGTAATATTCATAGTTAAATCTGCACTTCATAAAAGATTATGTTTCTAAATTTTGACATGGCTGAGGTTGAACTAAATGCCTCTCACTTGCTGGTGCTCTAACACATGAACCATGTTGTTGATTTAGTTATTTTTTGAAGGTAAAGTCTCATGCTTTTCCCTGAGCTAGCCAGGACTTCAATCCTCCTACTTACATAGCCAGGTAAATATGTTTATTTACAGACACATAGTGCCTGGCCAATCTTTTTAGTTGAGACAGGGTTTTTCTAACAGTTTTTCCCAGACTAATTTCAAAATGCCAACTTCTCAATATCTGCCTCTCGGGTACTGGGATTACAGGCATGAATCACTCTATCAGGCCTAGAAAGCATTGTTTATTATATTATTAATCTTACCTAGTTGTAAGAAGGTATTTCAGTTCAACAAATCAGTGAGTAAATACAATGTATCTTGATCATCAATGTCAGCACTATCATCATTCTCACCACTTCAAAATATCTGTTATCATCTAATTGAGATGATTCACTTCTGAAAAAGGCCTATTCACAGTGATGCCCTCACTTACTGAAACACACACACACACACACACACACACACACACACACACACATACACACACAGAATTTTTCCTATTCCAAAACAAGGTGATTTGTGGTTCATTGGAAAGTTATAGTAAATATACCCTTTAAATGGTATAACTAGAATTACATGTTCTCATTATGTTCAAGTAAGGATAACATGCATGATTTTTACTAGCTTATTAACTAGGAAAAACAGGTAGACATTTTTATTTTACTTTAAATAAATTATATTTGCTTAATAAGGAGAAATTTCAGTTGCAGTGCATTTCATTTGCCTACTGAATTCATTCCCTGAAGAACACATAAACTATGTATTTGTTTGTTCTTGCTATCTCTAAATAAATACATAGGTTGTAACATTAAAAGAGACAAAAATACACACTGAGACTGAAGAACAGAATGGGAAGTGGAATGGGGAATCGAATGCCATCACTTTTGGGAGAGAAGTTTGCAATAGAAGTAAGTTTTTAAAGCAGGAAAACATTTTTTGGAACCCAGGGTATATATGGTCAACTCAATTTTCTTCCTAAGGAGAGAAGATCACCCTTACTGTTCCAATTTCCTTACAGGAGGACAAGTTACCTATCTGAACCCAAAATTAATTTGCACCTCAAGAAATATAAGTGAAGAGAGATTTACCCATCTGCCAGGTAAGAAATTGCTTTAAAACAGAATAAAAGTGTTAGCTTTCCTTAAAATTGAATTTGCACCTTTCTACAGTGGGGGTGCAGGACAGGTAACACATTTACTCTATTATGTGATTTATGAGGTCTGTATAGAGTTTCTGTATTTTCCAAAGGATTCCATCTCCTACTTCAACAAATATATAGAAATGCACCTTTGGTTGGGTCATGTACAGCACAAATAATTAGCTATTCTGGAGGCCAAGCGGTAATTCAAGCACTTTATCTGCTCTGTATTAGACAAATTCTCACCTAGATGCCAATAAGTGTGGCAATTAGGGGCAGCTTTAAGTACCACTTTACTGGCACTCCCGAAAGGTCACAATTTATTGCTCTTATAGCCTGCAATTGAATTTTACCTGCAATATTGAATCTAAAATATTCTACTACCCTTTCTCTGCTAATATTCTTTTTTTCCCCTGAGATTTTGAGGGATTCCACAATGATGTGCTAGATTGAAATAAACTTGTTAATCTAACTCATTTTGTTGTACGCAGATCAGAAGCTATGCAGAAAAAAAAAGCCACCCTTTTTTGGTAGCATTTGTTGTTTTTGTTGTTGTTTTGCTTTATTTCCCCCCCAAAAAAAAACAGTACATACTAATTAAGAGGCAATGGGATGCATTCTATGCTGAGCAGAGTAAATAATAAAAGTACTGAGAGGAGATGAAGGGAAAGTTGCAATACTTTGGCTTACAAAGCTACCTAGATGTGTCCCATTCTGTTTCTTATTAAATTCTTACAATCAGGTTGACATGTCCAAGTATGCAATCGCTTATTTATCCAACATATATTGACAGCAAATATGTATTGATAACAGTTTTGTTTATTTTTAATATGTTTATTGTGAAAATACCATACAGAGGGGTTACAATTACATGAGCAAGGTAATGAGTAAATTTTTTCTCAAGCATTGTTGCCTCCTCTTTGTTTTTCCCTTACCATCCCTGCCCTCCCAGCTCCCCAACTACACTCCCCTCACCCCCCCACTTACCACCCATCCCCAAAGTTGTAAAGTTCGTTTTTCAACATAGCATCTTGTACATCTCATTGTTGCAATGGGTCCACCTGTATCCCTATTTAAACAGTTTGTTTTTTTCCTTGCCCTCTCCAAATTATACCAACATCAAATACAGTGAAAAAAGGGGTTATACCATGGGGGAAGGACATACAAAGCAACAGAAAAATTCACCTTATAAATATGTTAGAAACAATAGCAAGAAAGAAAAACCACTTGAGTCCTTATCTTGAGGTTCATTTTGCCTAACATAACCTTATCTGAACTTTTTTGCTTGTCTCAGACATATACCAGTTATTGCAAATAAGGGAAACCATGGGATCTATGTTTCTTTGGGCCTGGCTTACTTCACTTAACATAATTTTTTCCAAGTTGTTTGTTTTTAAACACAGTCCAAAGTCTTGAGTAAGAGAACAGTTTCAAACAGTGATTCAAACATTTTCTTAAAACATTGTTTTATTGTGCTGAAAAGAAGAGAAAAGGGGGAAAATGGTAGAAAAGGCCATGAAGATAAGAGAGAAAGGGAGAAGGAAAGGAAAAAATGACATCCATTGGTATTAAAAGAAAAGGCATTCTAACAAAACCAATAATAGATGTAGATGTACCATAAGACTACAGGAGTGTACTTATTAGAGAATATATTAATGTAGCCATATTTATAGCTTCAAATGTAGACTTATGAAAAAACTGTTAGTTTCTTTTCATTCATCTGAAAAAATACAGTAGCTTTGACACAAATTCGTATCTGCTGGCAGGTCAATATTATGGAAACACTAGTCAACAAAGACTGACAGAAAAGTGTGTGAAACAATGTATGTATGAGGCTCATGCTTCCCAGAGAACGATGAAGTCTAGAAAGAAAAGAGAAGACTAGCAGGAAAAAGTGAAAAAGAGGAAATCTTGGACGTGAAATCTGAGTATGATAATTAAACAGAAAACATAATGACATTTGCTTTCCAGACTGGCTACAGAAAGCTACCTTTGTAAATAGCACAAATAAACAATGTGTTGGAGAAAAGTGAGCCACTCTCTGTAAGCAGGGTATAGCTTCCATATCTGGGACAGTTGAGGATTATCTAAGAGTAATTTTTGATTCATGAGGCTCAAAAGTACTAAAAGTCTATCATCAATCCTCCTCCTCCTCCTGCTCCTCCTCCTCCTCTTCCTCCTCCTTCTCCTCCTTCTCCTCCTCCTCCTCCTCCTCATCATCATCATCTTTGTCTCTCTATCTTTGTCTCTGTCTGTCTCTTCCTGTCTGTCTCTGTCTCTCTCAATTCAGTCTTGTTTTGTTCATTTCCGTTCCTGAAAGATTAATTTTTGTGTTTGTTTACTGGGGAACCTACCATATAACAGAAAATAGAAGGAAATGAAAGAACAGAATGTTGGAGAAGGATACCCAGATTTTGGTGACTATGCAATTTAAATATGTTTAAGTTGAATATAAACTAGTATCAGAAAAGTACTAGAGGGAATCTTAGAATTTTTACAAATAATTTTTATTATCTCTGGACAGAAACGTATAGTATTATGCAAAAGCCAAAAGCCATAAAAGATTAATGAAATCAATCGCATAAAAATTGAAAAGAAAGTAAAATATTCATAGAAAAAGAGCCCAACTGAATAAAATGCAGATAAAAAAGGGGAAAATTTCTTCCCTATCATATAAAAATGCCTTCAGATTATATCTAGGGAGGTCTTTCAACTTAATAAAATAGAATAGAGATGGGAGACTTAAATCCTTGTGGTTTAGGTTGAAAATCTCATGAAAAGTGAGAGAAAATGATGAGCATGAGACTGTGGCTCATGATGATTGCCATCATTAATTAAGGAAGATCAGAACTTCATCATTCACATTTCCCTTTTTTGTAGACAAGATGGAAAATGCATTGAAATGCACTCGTTGAGCAATTATTGACGCACACTAGGTCATAGATTTCAAATAAATCTTCATGTAACTTGCAGCAGTAGAAATTGTGATTTCCATAGTATGCCTTCAGTGTGGCAAACCTAAACACTAATTATTATGTCACTAAAAATATATACAGCAAATCATTTTACATCCATATGGGCTAAATCCTCATATTTAATATGGAAAAGTGTTGATGACCAGTTGTGATTACTATTTAATTATCAATGAATGAGCAAGCCTATGTAGAGTAAATAGGCATACATATTTATTGTTATTAATGATACAGATACTGGAAATACAAAATATGTTCGTTTGAGTACTGAGGGCATTGGAAACAACAAGAATAAAATCCTGAATGAAGATACTAAAAACCTATGAAGTATCTGACCCCCTTGAAATACTAAGCAAAAATAAATAAATAAATAAATAAATAATTAACTGAAATCTAGAGAACACACGTAAATAAGGAGAAAATATTTAAGCTTACAACCAATGGTATCCTCAAATAAGTGTGCATGGCCTTCCATTTATAGGGCTGAAAAATTGGATTCATTCTCAGTATTCAGCTATACGTAGACTACATGAAGAATTTGAATTACTTTGCAAAACAGCATGCAGCAGCGTCTCTGGAGTATCGTTGAGTCCACGAATTAATTTTTTTTTTCTAACCCAATTGCACTCAGGTGTCCATAACCCTAACTGGACAACAATGTGAGGGCTAGTAAACTTGGGGCATGGAAATAGAGGAAGGAATTCACGAACATTATAACAACTTGAAGTTTGAAAGAGTGCAAAAAATTCAAACTCAAGAGGTTAGAATTCCTTTTATTTGCAAAGGTTCACTGCTTGTATTTTACACGTGCATGGCATCCACTTATTTATTGATAGCGAAGTGCCGTGATTGTACCACCGCAGTGCTCTGAACCACTCACCTCCTTAATATTCTCAAATGCTCACTTCAAGCACAAGAGGTTGGATCAAAATTTGAGAATTACATGAAAAACTTCAGGAAAGCAGCAATTCTCTCTTGTGTATTAAGCATGTGAAATCTCTTCAAAGATAATTGAATAAATCTAGCATTCTTGAATTTAAAATTAAAATTTTTAATGAAATTAAATTCTTGAGCAAGAAAGGAAGGATAGCTTGAATTATTCATTTCAGTTTTCCCACTTTTAAAATGGTGATGGCTACAGGTTTCTTATAGGTAACCTTTATTAACGCTAATACTTTCCTTCTAGTCCAAGATTTTTCAAGAGTTTTTGAAAAAACTGTTTCATTTTGAAGAAAAAAAAAACTTTTTCTGAATCAACTGAAATGGTGATAGGATGTTTGTGGTTCATCTCATTCATTGGAGGTAATGTAGTTATTGATTTAGGTAAGTTGAAACATTCTTGTTTACTGGAATAATACCAACAATCATAGTAAATGGATTTTTTATGTGATTTTGACTTTTGTTTGTAAGACTTTCATTGACATTTTTTTTGTGTGGCGATGTTCATGAAAGACTTTAGCCTATAATGTATTTTCTTTTTGTGTCTTGCTGTTTTATTGTGGACTGAATGTAATACTAAATTCATAAAATGATTTTCAAAGCTTTCCACCCCTTTATGTTTCATGGAAGAGTTGAGGCGTGCTTACAATAATTCTTCTTAAAGTTCCAATAGAATTTCACAATGACTCGATTGAGTCCTGTGTTTTACTTGTTCGGATACTCTTTAGACTTCTCCAATCTTTATTATGGATGTGCCTAAATGGTTTACATCTCCTGACTCAATCTTGGTAGGTCAATTGCATCTGGGGATTTATCAACTTATTCCACATTTTCAAGTATATTTGAGTATAGGTTTTCAAAATATTTGCTACAGCCCTTTGGAATTTAATGATATTTGATGTGTTATTTCCTCTCCATTTCTAATTAATTTATTTGGGTCGTTATATAATGGAGGAGGTAAACTTTTCCACTTTTTAAAATGAACTAATGATTTATCAATGTTAGATTTTCAAAGAACAAACTTGTTATTTCTTAAACATTTATGCCATTGTCTTAGTCTCTGTTTCATTATTTTTTTTCAAATCTTCATTTCTTTCCATCTGCTAGTTTAGAGTTTAGCTTTTCCTTCTTAGTAGAAGACTGAAGTGCATCATTGGGCTATTTGAGAACACTCAAGTTTTTGTTGGTTTGGATTTTTTGTTTGTTTGTTTGTTTTTGGTCAGTCATGGGGCCTGAATTCTGGGCCTGGGCACTGTCCCTCAGCTCTTCAGCTCAAGGCTAGCCCTACCACTTGAGCCACAGTACCACTTCAGGCTTTTTCTGCTTATGTGGTGCTGAGGAATAGAACAGAGGGCCTCATAATGCAAGGCAAGAACTCTACCACTGAGCCACCTTTCCAGTCCTGTTGTTTTTCTTTTATTTTCTTGTAATGTAGGCATTCATAGTAGGTGTTGTGGCTCATATATGTTAACTGCAGAGAGAAATAAAGAAAGGAAACTTAGAACTATAAAAGTAAAACCAGATGGAGCATCACATTTACCTCAATCAAAAAAATTCAAAGCAGACGAATACAAAATATAAAAATAAAACAAAAGTCTGGTGCTGGTGGCTCGAAGTCTATAATCCTAACTATTCAGGAGGCTGACACCTGAGGATCATGTTCAAAGCCAGCTCAGGCAGAAAAGTCTGTAAAACTCTTATTTCCCATTAATCACAGGAAAAACAAAACAAAACAACAACAAAACAGAAGTATTGTGGTAGCTCAAGTGGTAGAGCACTAGTCTTGAGCAAAAGAAGCTCAGGGGCAGCGCTCAGGCTCAGAGTTCAAGGCCCAGGTCCGGGGGGAGGGGTGGAATTAAACACAAAGACATAACTAATTATTTATAAAAGCCAAACCTTTTCTACCATTCTTCTGTGTGTCTATGTGTGAGTATGCACACGTACACGTCTGTGTGTGTGCATGTCTGAGTTCAGCCTGTGGATAGACGGCTACAGATAAGGCTGCGATGACGCTTCTTCTCTGATTGAGGGGCTTCGAAGGACCTGAGGATCTGAGATCCCTTTCCAGGAAAGGTCCCTAGCGCCTGGGCCCTCCCCATCCGATGCCCTGGATTTATGTCTTGCTTCTTCCTAGTCTCCAAGATCTTAGATCTGCTAAAATCCCTGCCAGGAGAAACCTTGGAGCTGCTCTTCTGGCTCTCTCCTCACTGTGTGGCCCCAGGGCTTCTGTGATGCGCGGTGGACTCCAGCGGGACCGCCTGTCTTCATTCTCTCTGGTGTCTCCTGCGTCTCCAGTGCTATTGGGAGGGCTGGATCGCGCATTGTCGGCCTGAAATCGTATCCCCGCCGTGGGAACAAGGCCCCAGCTGGATTCATGCACTGGACTTGGATGGTGCGCTCTGCATTGGTGGCATCACGGAGGGCATCGCGGGGCAGATGTGGGACGCCCTCAGCCTTGGCCAGTTCAGCAGAACACTGCAGTCCACGAGGACCCGGTGTCGCTCTGCTACAGGCCTCAGGAGCAGCGAGCCAAGCCGTCTGGAAATCCTCAAACTGGTGCGCAGAATCAAGCTCGTTCTCTTTCGAAGTTGATCCATTTCCCATTTGTTACCGTAACTGAAAGTCTATAGTAACATAGTAATTGTTCAAGTCAATAGAGTCAATAACGCAGAAATTCGAGTCTACTTCAGTTATTCTGCCAGAATAGAGGGAAAAATTAAAAAAGAAAAATTTAAGAGTAAGGAGCCTCACTGGTGAATATTAATACGCTTTTGAAGAAGAACAGGCTGCAGTCATTCAGAACAGTTCAGAAATTTCTATAAAGTAAGAAAAGTTACGAAAGGGATGGATTGGGGGAGGAATGAGAATATGGAAAGGGGTAACACTGATCAGAATTTACTCTATTTATTTATAAACTGCTTTCTTGAATGGCAACTCCCTTGTACAAGTATTTAAGATAATAAAAATATTCAAAATAAATAAATAAACGTGTATATTCACCCTGCAAAACCATAAACATTTCACAGTTCTTTATCTGAGACCAGTATTAAACTGATAACAAAATCAAACAAACAAGTAGTCACTACCAAAAAAATTATTAACTAATAGTTTTAATTAACTAATAGAATGTATATATATGGGGATATATATATATATGTAAGTATGTATGCATGTATATATGTTTTTATCATATACTAAATACTAGCAGACACAATCCAGAAATATATGAAAATTCAGCTATGAACAATAATTAGTTATCTTCAGAAGACTAAAAAGGAGCAGTGTTCAAAAGCAAATTGAATATAATATACCATAATAAAGAACAAAGTCTATCTAAGCATCTTACACATATGAAAGTATTTGAAAAAATCCAAGCATTTCTCCATTCTTTAATTTGGGGAGGGGAAAGGAAAAAACGTAATGCTTAAATAAGGATACAGGTTGACCCATTGTAACAATGAGATGTACAAAACACTATGTTGAAAACAAACTTTACAACTTCCTGGGGGGGGGGAGGGGAGATAGGTGTAGTTGTGGGAAGGAATGGTAGGGGGAAAACAAAGGAGGAGGCAACAATGCTCAATAGGAAATGTACTCATTACCTTGCTCATGTAACTGTAACCCCTCTGTACAGCATTTTTACAATAAAAAAACTTACAAAAACACTTGATGTATATAAATAGAATGGAGATTTCTTAGCCTGGTAAAAGGCTATGAAAAATCAAACAAATAATGCAAAGAACGGGCAAAGCTTCTTCCTAATATCAATATCTAGGTTAGAGAATCTCCCCTCACCAAATCTATCCTAATCTGGGCTGGATGTGTGGTCAATGCAATGTGGAAAGTAGGTAAGCAATTCCAAATTGGGAAGCAGGAAGCAGAGCTACAGCTATTGTGAATGACATGGTCCCAGCAAGCATTAAAGACTAATAAAGCATCACCAAAAGTCATTTGAACAATAATTCCAATAAAATTATGGGAACAGTCTATTTTCAAAGATAAATTGTACTATAGACAATAGCAATGAACAATAAAAATCCATAACTAGGATCGTAATTAAATTAATTTCAAAAATTGATATAGTATGGAATAAATAACAGTCAGAAATAGAAGGCAGTCAAGAAAAATATGTAATTCTGTCAACATAATTTCAAGACCTAAGCAAATATGAAGACATTTTACATCTCTAGAGAAGAGAACTTAATAATCCCTAAATGATAGTTCTTTCCTAAATTATCACAACTTATTTCATTTGTATAAATATCCAAATTTTTGTAACATTTTACCAATTGATTCATATATTCATATAAAGAGACAAAAGACCCAGAATAACCAAAGGGATATTCTTCCAGATTAGAAGTAAATTGATGAGGAACACCAGATTCCAGATAACAGTGCAAGGTAAGGTAATAATCATAAATCTTTCCAAGTTATCATTGCAAATATCTTTCCAAAGGTGATTTGATAGCTCTGGATAAATGACTTCTGGTTCATTTTGCTCCTCCTACCTCTTTTATCCTTTTCCTATTCCAGATGTGAAGGTTGACTGCTATTATATTATCTTGAAAGTATATGCACAATACTTTTATCACAGTTGATAAAATATCTTCAGCTCTGCCTGCACACAGTCTAAAGACAGGCTTTCTGTACTGCCCATTGGGATGAGCCACCTTAAAAGCAGTAGTCATTTTCAATGCAGGGTAATCAAATAAATACTCATGAGCAGAAGGGGCAACATCAGTAGAGCACATATTATCTTGTAACATCTTTATGTCCTATTATTTTTCAGAGCACATACAGTCTCAATCTGCAATTAAGACCAGGTGACAGGGAACTGATCCGTGGAATGTGGGTGCAATATCAACTACAAATCAGTGATTGAAACATAATCCTTGACTTCTCAGCTCACCACCTTTCCTCCCTGCTTTTATGCCTTGAAAGAAGGAGCTTCTATCTTACAGATATGTTGAAGAAAAACGCTATTTGGCATCATCTATGACTAGAAAGTTTACTAGGTACAGGGGATTCAACAGCACACGTGTGGTTACAAATGCATTAACGGAAGGTGAAGCTCAAATAGCATTAATTCTTTAGAAAGACTCAACAAAATCAGCACCAGGAAATGGTACATGCAAGAGGGGGGTTGGGAAAGAGGAAAGGGAGAAGAATAATAGGAGGATGGGAGGATGCAGTCAAGAATTCATTGTATATAACCCACAATTTTAAAACAGTAAGGGGAGGGCAGAGGGGTCAGAAGCTTGAAGGGGTTGACACTGGCCAAGATGCATTGTGTACAAAATCTGCTTCGTTAAATGACACTTTGCAAGCTGCTTCAAGACAAAAACATTTTTAAATAAAATATTACACAAAGTTTAAAAACCTAGCAAACACATGGTGGCCTCATTATTCTTGGGTGGTACTGGAGAAAATTTACTACCGCAAAAATGAGCTCTTGGATAGTGGGACATTCAACTTAGCAATGTTGAGTATACTTGAATAGACTTCCCTCCTGAGGAAATGCATTAAGTGGAAGACAAATGAGGTTTTATTGACATTAAATAGCAAATATATATATATATTTAATAAGGCACATAAGTTGTGAAAATTGGGAGAAAATAATATCTATAAGATATAGATGGAAAAGTAGAAATTGTTATTGGGGGAAAATACCAACATTGAGGGCATCAAAAAGACAAAAAAGATTATATAAGAGGGAATGAGGTGTGAGGAGAAATGTGCACAAATTCCTGAGAGAAAGCAGATTTCAAAAATAGTCATATCTGCTTAACTTGACATTTCTTATATATTCCACTGTACTGGAGCTACTGCGTGATGCCATGTCCAAGGACAATTTTCCATTGGAGGAGACACCAGAGTTAAAGAACATAGACAGAGAAGGCAACGTTGCAGCTATTTCTGATCCCTTCCTCCTCATCCACAGGACTGGGCAGACCTGCTAGCCAGAACCAAGGAGACTGGCTCTGAAACCTCTGAGCATCGTGCTCATACTTCACAGTGTTCTTTACATTTTCTATGGTTTTCCCATTGGAATATTTAAACACTGAGCAAGTGCTTACTGACATTGTTGTAATTTGTGCTCTCTCTCTCTCTCTCTCTCTGCTTTCCTCCCTCTCTCTTACTCCCCTACCCACACATACACACTTCTCCTCTTTGATTTTTACCCTATCTTTAATCATCTTAGACACTAGATTCAAATATGACATTTTCTGATCATATGATCAGTTTCTTCACTTGATCTTAGCCAAAAGGCCGAGAAGCGATTGATCAGTTTCTTTTTTTTAATATTTACTTCAACTTAAGCATATAGCACTTAAACTAATTGTACTTATCTATAAGAAATGACTACTTTCTCTATTCATATCCTGGATCAGGTGATTTTAGCTGATGTAACCTGTACATGAATTGATGTACAGTCCATATTTTATGTCAGGTTGATAAACCAAAGTTCTGATGGACATTTTTGCATTTGGGATAAATAATTTCCACAGATTACTTGACTCTACAATGATGAAGAGAGCTGAGAAGTTTTTAGTTATCTATGCAAAATTAGAATATATTTGAAATAATTATTTTATTTCCCTTAGCTAACAGAAAACAGACATATAAAAATTTCAATTAGTTTTGTCATAATTACTATCTATTGAAATCTTAAAAGTCCCAGGAGTTTTCTATCTTTGTTATATATGGTAGATTAACATACAAGATAAACAAATACATTTGAAAAACAATTTTTAAGCTTAGAATTCAGAATCACATTATGATTTATAAACTACTCAAAATCATTTTGTTTAATGGTTTATATGGAAACTTATTTTATAGGATGGAAAAATAACAAATGTTCAATCTCTTTTTGTATGTCTGCCTTAACAACAATATTTTACAGATTTAAAAGCTCATAGTAATAATTCAAATGAGCTGTGATTAGACACATTTCCATGTTTCTGTGACTCATTTTATAAAAGAATTATGATGTTCACACATTAAAGTATATCATCAATTAGGTAAAACATAGCCCCATGTTTAATACTGGAATCCTTTATATTTTGAAATACTGCACTATTTAGGAAATAGTGTCATCTTTAGCAGAAAAAGGGGTCCTTTGTTAAATCCTATCTTATACATAGATTTTCCACTCACATTTCATAATAAAATTTAGAAACAGTAAATCAATCCTAGATGGTTAATACCAATTGCCTTCTTCAACAGACAGAGGCACTGAATAGTTCTGAAGTGCTGGCAACTTCCCTCCATCAGCCATGAGTGTCCCAGATGAGTTCCAGATTCTGCTCTCTAAAATTTAGTAGTCTTTTATGGAATCTGGTCATATTTTTCCACCATCAGTATTCCATTCATCATTCGCTCCTGCTGGGTCCACTCCACCTGTTTGCTCCATCTGTGCTTCTGCTGTGGTTTGTTGCTCCCATCCCTTCTTCACTGAGTTTTACATCTACCCATTCATTAGCTGCCAGGGACATGCATGGCTTATGGTCTGTCAAAAGTGCATTGGGAAACTTCATTTTTCTTATCTGGGTCTTGCTTTACATATAAATGAAACCTTCTGCTCTTTCCAAGTGTTGCGATACCCACTGACAGCTTTGTAAATTAAATATTTAGAGGGATTCAGTTGGTTCAAAAAGAGTGTAATCAGGGCATACTATTGTGCCTTGAGCAAGAGACAGATATTTGAAACTCCTGCAGTGGATTATTAAGAGAACTTTGGTAGCATAACTGCTTTCATAAATTATTTTAAATACCACTGAGATAAAACACATGTATACTCACATTTTACTCTAGTTGATCATCTCTTAAAAAACAGAAAAATAACTTTGGACCCCAAACAATAACCCCACTTACAGGAAACATAATATACAGCTATATGAGTTAGATCATCTTTCAAATACAGTATTGTATTCACCAAATATCTTTATTTAATTACCCAAAAGGAGATATTTATGCCATTTACCTATACTTTCCTTTATTTCACTTTATTTAGTAAATGTTTCTCATATTCTACACTGTGGAATTTTGTTAAAGACTTGAGGATGTTGGATGGCTTGGTTATTGGATGGTGTATGAGAGGAAATAGGGACTGCTAAGATAAACCTAACAGAAGAGAGCAATGGGAATTCAGAAGAGGGCCTGAACTTCAGCTAATGACAGAGATTGTCTGCCCTTTTCTACAAGAGATTCTAGTAATAATTGACTTAATGAGAATTAGTGCTGTGTGTATGTGTGTGTGAGAGAGAGACACAGAGACAGAGACAGCGAGACACATACACACAGAGAAAGAGAGTCATTAAGCTTCAACTCAGGGCCTCATTTCTGTTTCTGAGAAATTTTACTCCTGGTTAGTGCTCTACCACTTAAAGCATATCTCTACCTGGGGCTTTCTGGTTACTAATTGGAGCTAGGAGTCTTGTGAACATTTCTGCCCAGGCTGGCTTCAAACACTACCCTTAGAGCTCATTCTCCTGAATAGCTAGGATGATAGGCATGGACCTCTGGCACCCAGCTAGATGCAGTATTATTTTGACATGTCATGATATAAACAATTCTGCCAGTTTTGCAAATGTCTTCTGTATTTTTATTTATCAATCTGAGTTGTGACTAATGCATTCCAATATCAAAATTTGCTTATAACTTATCATTTGTTTCATATAATTTATGTAATTTTTAACTTGCTTTACTATTATTTCATTTCAGTAATTAATTCTTAGTCTTATTTTTTTCCTTTTATTTCATTCTACTGCATATTTCTTATCAAAAACACACTTGATTGGGATAATGAATTTACATAAATGCACATTAAAGTGTGAAGATAATGTATTTCTTATGATAAGTATCACATAACTTAAGTTCCCAAAGCTAAGCCAAATGCCTAGGATGCTTGTGAGTCTGTGCACTCTGATCTTTCTAGCAAGCAACTTACATCTTAAAAATAAATATTATCTGGAATTTTCTCTATAATTGTTCTTCATTCACTTAATGAGACTTATCAGATATGTGTACTTCTCATTTACTTTTCCTTGAATTATGATTTTCATCATATAGTGTATTTATATTAGTGTAATTCCCATTTTCCCCATGTAGAACTGCATATTTTCAGGGCAATAATTTTTGTGCCATTGTAGTTTACATGTTGTCATATTTCACTGCTAATATAGAAATGTAGGAATTCGATTTTTATTGTTTCTTTTTGTATCAGTGACTGATAGAGCCAAAGTTTTTAACACACACAAGTTTATTTTGCCAAAAAGTACTGGTTCCCTATTTTGGCCCACAAATCAACTAAACCAAGGGATAAGGGCTGGACATCTTTGGCTATTTTGTATTTCTGTCCTTTGTAAGTAACCATTCCTTTATACAATCACTTTTACAGCCTTCTTTGGGATCTAGAAAGGACTCTCCATTTATGATTGGAGGCTAAAATTCTGATGGCTGTGTAAATGGTCCTGTCAGGCATTGACTCAAAACACTTCCTGAGTATTTTCTCTTGCTTAAGCCACCATGATTAGTCTAATAATTAGTTCTAGTAGAGTAGTAGCGTTTGGAAGAATTTAGTCTGCTCCAGGAATTCCTAGAAATAACCACCCTATATATGGTTGCCACTGAATTAAATATTTGCATTTTCTTGAGCTCAATAACAATTTAGTCTGAACATATCCAATTTAAAATGCTTTTATATGTGTGTTGGTATATGAACATCTTTAGGATGATTCTCATTGTAGTTAGTGCAAAAAGCATTGGCTTTTCTCCCTTCTGCCCCTTCTAATAAAACCAATTTTCCAAAGGTTAAGCAGGTTAAACTGAAAAGCAAATATTCAAGAATTATCCTCGAACTAAAGAATAGACGTAAAAAATGGTTTATGAATAGTAATGGTAATCAAACCAATCGAAAAACGAACTTTACAAATTTGGCGGTGGATGGAGGGGTGCAGGGGGGCAGTAGCGTGTGTGGGGGTGTGGGAGATGGGAAGGGATGGGAAAGGGAAACAAAGGAGGAGGCAACAATGCTTGATAAGAAATGTACTCATTATCTTGCCCATGTAATTGTAACCCCTCTGTACATTATTTTCACAATAAAAAATGAAAAAAATACATTGAGTGGCATCCAAGTGTATACAAATATATTAACTGAAATATCACACATTCAAAGAAGTTCTCAAATAGTGTGATTTCTTACAAAGGCAAAGTTCAGCAAAATATAACAGCAGTAAGCAGGTACTTGAAAGGGGTGGGACAGCGTGAAGGGGAAATGTGTAAATTAATAAAGAGAAGAGGAGAATTCTGTCAAGAATCCAATATGTGTCCCACAAAATTAAGAAAAGCACAGGAAGGAGCGAGTATGGGAGGGACGGCTGAGAATGTTGAAAGGGATGACACTGACCAAGATAGATTGTATTCATAACTTACTTTGTCAAGTGATAACCCATTAGCATAACCATGTAAAGACAATGATAAAAAAGAGGAGAAAAAAAGTAAAATGTAAGTCTGAAATAAGAAACAAAAAGGAATCAGGCAATACAAAACATATGAGGTAAAGGTTTTTGAACATGATTTTGAAGGAGAAAATTAAAAGGAAAAGGAAATGCTCCTACAGGAAGAAGGATTTTGCAAAGCTAGTTTAAGTCCTTCAACATTGTTCCAAAATTGAAAGACAGCGATGAGGGAAATAGTAGAAAACTAAAATAGTTGTATGAAATGAATCCAAAGAGAAATTAAAAGTAAGACTTAAAGGAAGCATATGTATGCTTACACTGAATCTATTTTATGAATTAGCTAAAAAAACTTAGGTCAAAATACAAGATCAAATTTTAAGGTACTTACCTGAAACTAAAGAAGGCTTAAAGGATAGACATTGTATTTTATTAAAATAACAGTTTTTCAGGACTTACTTAAGAAACTGAGCTTCATCTAAATCAGTTTAAGAAACTGAGCTTCATCTAAATCAGTTTATTTAATATCTTTGTAAGTCAAAGTATGTAAATAAACAATTTATAACTATGGTGAAATATGCAACTATTATATTATGTAATTCTAATATACTTATCTCCCTAGATGTCTTTAAATGGAAGTACAAACAAATTGTGTGCTTAAATGTGTCTAAATATTGTACAAATCTTTGCAGAGTTAAAAATGTATGTTTGGTCCATGTAAATTGACACCTACAGCTCTCTTTTATCCAGAATGCAATGCATACAAACCTTCCATATTAAATATAAAACTTTTGGGATTTCCAGTTTGATTAGTGTCGTGCAAATGAAAATATAACACTTTGCTAGGTGTGCATGCTTTTTTCAAAACCTGTTATATCTACTTGTCTTAAATAAATCAATATAATTGTATATATGACATGCTTGTGCATCAGGAAATATATGTGTTTGTGGGCTAACATATTTCTATAAGTGTTAGAGAACTAATAGATACATTTGTATTTTTGTATGTTTTGTTGTTCCCAAATAGATAAAACTTAAAAGTTTTTGAAGATGGTTTCTCCTAAGTTAACATGTCAGCCATGTTTAACTGTGGTTCTGACATGAAAAGTTATTGCTCTCCAGAGAACCATTTACTTCATCATGGTTACCAACTCTTTCTTTTTATTGCACAGTATTTAATAATATGGACATAACACAGTTTATAGAAGGGTTGTATAATTTCTGCTTAAGAGTCAATGACATTGGGATATTTCCAGTATTTGCTAATATGAAAAAAAGCTGTTATGAACATTTGTGCACATGTGAACATATGCTTTTATTTCTCTAGGGTAAATGCCTGGGAGTAAAATTGTTGGATAGCATGGTAATTGCATATATAGTTTTATAAAAAATAACTAAGCTGTTTTGCGTGGGTACACTATGTTTTCATCTGTAAGGCAGCAATGATCCACATACACATTTAGTGTTATCGCTATTATTTTTTTTAAATTTCAGTCATTCAGGTGGTTTTATAAGGATATTAAAGTCCACTCTTAATTTGCATTTCTCCTAATAGCTGGTGGAATGGAACACCTTTTCCTATGCTTATTTGCTATCTGTATGTTCTCTTTGAGTTCTTCTGTCCTCACGCAAATATTATTCTCCATTCAACACAGTACTCTGGAACACCTGGAAACACTAGGTGGGTAAAGTGAGTCCATACTGAGTACAGACCACCAACACAGAGGGATGTCTTATCTTAAGCATGCCTTCTGATACTAAAGGAAACATTTTATCTCCTCTCAGTGTTACTAGAGGGGACTAATTTGGAAATGAACATCAACTCAGGTCCAAGTACACCTTGGAAGACCCTTTGCACGTTACAAATCCTTTCTTATGTCCACCCCTGCCCCTGCCTCTCTTATTTTGCCCTGGAGGAAACCCTACGACCTTTGTAAATACAGCAACCTTAATGGCCGCGTGGAGCAGCGCCATGGAGCACAGGCTGAATAGAGCCCTGTGGTCCTGAGGTTGGCCTGAGCGTGTGGTACCCAAAAACAAGGCTGGGTGTCTGTCTAAAACGCTAGAGGAGATCTTCAGGCTATGGGAGCACTCAGTATC
This sequence comes from Dipodomys ordii, assembly GCF_000151885.1. Taxonomy (NCBI): domain Eukaryota; kingdom Metazoa; phylum Chordata; class Mammalia; order Rodentia; family Heteromyidae; genus Dipodomys; species Dipodomys ordii. Next base: position 12,756,875 of record NW_012267259.1, on the reverse strand, counting down.
TTTTGGTTTTAGACAAAACTCTAGGAACTGAACAAAAAATAATTGCAACATAGCTTCATTGACATTGGTCTCTCATTTCCTCTACTTTACAAATGGTACCTCTGGACATTTTTCAAGTCTAATAATGTAGAAAAGAAAACAGTCATCATACTTCATACTATTTTTAGAAAAACAAAAATAAAATATAAATATATGTATTTTAACCTAGTGATTTTTACATGGAACACATGTTTATCATTTTTTTCTTTGACCGCTAATTGGCTCATTAAAAATAAAAAGTTCAGCATAGTCTTATTTCAAATATTTCTGATTAAAAATGTAAACCACCCTTTAAAAAGTTTCCTTCCAAAAAGCACTCATTGTAAAGATTCAATACATTATGAAAAATGTACGTACCTTTATGAAAACAGATGATCAGATATTGAATTATTGTTCTAACCAGTATCAAATAGAAATAATCCCAAGGCAAGACTCTTAATAAATGTCAGCCATTCCTTGGCAAACATCTGTACTTCACAGGGGTATGTATAGCATAACTCGGTGAAACCATCAATCTTGTAGACAGTCATATCTATCAGGAGGTTAAGGAACATACAGAAGTTCTGAGAACCATACAGAATTACTTTAATGTAACTCAAAAACCCACTCAGTTCTATAGGATTTTCTGTAGTGAAAGGTCAGAATATTCTTGACCTCATCAAAACAATTACTTCACTTACAGTTCCTTATGAAAGATAAGGATTTTGCTAAATTCACTTACGTGACTGCTAAACACAGAATATGGCATAGACAACAACTATGTAAATTAATGTAGCCATTATGGAAATCAGTATACATATCCCTCAAGAAACTAAAAACAACTACTCTATACTCCTACTCTACGTATCCTATCAACATATCAAGTACAGGTAACTACACACATATTTATAGTAGCACTCATAGCAATATCTCAACTATGGAATTAATCTGTGTAGCTGTCTATGAATTTATGAATGGATAGGAAAAATATGATATATGTACACATTATATACATATAATACATGTCATATATATGCCCAATTATCATTCATCCATAAAGAATAATCAAATTTATGTCATCTGCCATATGGATCAAACTAATCATCATCAGATTAAACCAAGTACGACAAAATGAGAAAAACAACTATGAACATGCTCTTCTTCATCTACAGAATTTAGACCTAACAGTAAGAACGTTACGTGTTTAAAATGGGGATGGTATTGGGCAGGAACATTCCTTTTGAAGATATAAAGGATATTAAAATTTGTAACACATGCATCTCATTCCTATGTAGAAATGTCACAAAAATCATTGTGCAGTTAATATTTGCTAATAAAAAAAGAAACAAAGGTCAAATGAGGTTGCTTATGTTAATCCAGTTTCTTGAAAGGAAGAGATAGGTGGATTGAGGCTGGTCATCTTAGAGATACTACCTCCAAGTAAAAGCAGCCATTGTGGTCCATGCTTGCAATCTTGGCTACTCATGAAACGGGTACAGGGGTATTATGGTCTCTGGGCAAAGATCATGAGACAGTATGAGAAAAAAGTAATTAAAACATAAATGACTAGAGACATGGCTTAAGTGGTAGAGTACTTGGCAACTCCAGTTACATAATCAAAGCCCTTATATGGCCAAAATATTCTAATAAAATAGAGAATTAGGGGCAGAGAAATAGGATGAATAAGAGCAGTTAAGTCTTCCTTTTCATTCCCAGCAAGATCTAAGCTGAAAGCACTAATTAATAAAACAAACAAAACATAAACTTTAATTAGAAAGAACTTAGAGGAACTAATAACTTCATATTTGAAGATAAATTTATCTACTTGTTTTTGTTTTTGTTTTTTTCTGATCAATGTATGGGAAGTTGAATAATTACTGCAAAGAAAAATAATATAATCCTGTTTTAGTAAAGTCTTACTTATGTGTCTGGGTATGTATTTATTTATTATCTATCATCACTGTCTCTATTTTTTCCTTTATATGTATAACCACTGAAGAGAAGTGTTGACAATAATATTAGCTTAATGATTATTTCAAAATAATTAGATTTCATTATTTAAGAACTTTACTGTCTCTACTTTCTTTAAATAAATATGCATAACTTACAGAAAACCCTTATTTACCTTTAAACAGTAATTTAAAAAGTAGACCCATTCTAGAGCAAATCACTGTATATGTTAAATGTATGCAAAGAGAACACCAAGGAGTATTCATTCCACTGACATTGCCTGAAGAAGCCTCAGATAAGAGTGAAGAAGATCTTAGTTTTGAAGGACATATAAGGTTCAATAGTTAATTATACATATAGTTATATATAAATAGTGCAGTAAAAGAGTCGAATATAAGAATATATACAAATATTACATATAGACTGATCTATAATATAATATTTCATCTGAAAACATGCATAAACATATAACATACATGAAACATACATAACATGCATTTGCATATATAATAACAAAACATTATACATATATATATATACATATCTAACACAAACTAAAGTCTTTCTTGAGAAACATAAGAAACCTCTGTTTCTTGCTGATCAGTTAGGGTAAGATTTGAATTTGCAGTGATTTCTTTTTAGTCACAGAAAATCTCATAAAACTAAACTGGATTACAGAAGTTTAAATCCATTAAGAAGGGGCCATATTCAATAGTTGACTGGGGAAAAGGGAGAAGAGCTAGAAAGAGGGAGAGGGAAGGCAGGGAAGAGAGGGGAAAAGGAAGAGGAAGAAGAGGAGACTGGAAAAGAGAGAGAGAGAGAGGGAGGGAGGGAGGGAGGGAGGGAGAGGGAGAGGGAGAAAGAGAGAGAGAGATGGAAACAGCAAGAGAAAGTAAGAGACAGAGCCAGAGACAGAGAGACAGAGAAAGAAGCAATCCATTAGAGAAATTAAGAAAAACACAATGAGGAGCCCCTGAATAACTGTAAGAGAAAGGATGCCAGCTCGGGAGCCCTGGGGCAACTGTCAGGACAATGCAGGGCAAGGGAAAGAGGAAAGAGGACACCTCAGACATCACAGGGGTCTCATCACTTCCCTAGCAAGGAGGATGAGGGGAGAGGAGAACTGAAGCCTGCTTCTGAGCCTGACCTATTCACAGACTTCACCTCGAATATATTTCCTCCTGAAAATATAAGTCAATTTAAGCTTCTGACACATCATTAAATCCTTAAATGGACTAAGACCTGAGTTTCTAATAGCTATCTTATATTCTACTTAGAGATGGCATGCAGGTTTTGATATATCCCAGGTCTTAATATGCAAAGTGGTTGAAGGGCATAAGAGAAACTTTCTAACTTTAAATGTTAAGCTTAACTTTTCTGAATACCAAGATATTTTAACTAAAGAAATCTAAGCAGTTCTCTGGAAACTATTATTTTTCTAGTACATATACCTACGTGTTTGAATTTCATTAATTTTCCAATTTCTAATTCTATTTTCCTTTTGGAGAAACAAATGTGAAAAATCACAGATTTCTACTAATTATACATTCACACCCAACCTTATTTTTTGTAGTTGGTATGGTGGTCATTACCTCTATGTTCCTTTTTGGAGAATCCGATTCAAAAAGAGAGGACAATGGTAGATACAATTAAAAATAGAAAAAGATAGAGAGAAAAAGAAAGAAAAAAATGATGAAAACAGAAAAACTGAGATCAGAGAGGAAGAGAGAAAGGCAAGGAAAGGAAAGAAAGGGATTAAAGGGAGAGAGAGAAAGAGAAAGAAAGAGAGAGGGAGGAAGAGAGAGATTGTTTCTAATTACCCCTGTGTTTAAAGCACTGAAAATTACCCTCCGTCCGCTTTTCTGACTCATTTGCCTTCTAATAATACACCAGTTTGGAAATGTGCTGCACCAAAAGATGAAACATATGTTTGGAAAGCTCTGCACAGCACCTGCAGAAAATGGTGATGAATCAAAACGTAGTGCCTCACTTAGATTCCACTAATCCAAACGCAAATGGTGTGAAATGAAGGTAGACATCATGCCGTTTGGGACAGTCTGTCAAATACATGAAAATCTCACTGAGCTTCCAGTAGCTCCATGTTTATCCCCTGATTTTAGAGGGAGATGATGATTGGCGTGGTTCATTGACCTAGATTCAGAGTTAAGCACCCTTCAACAACATCACATATATTAAGTGACTAAATGTAGACATTTCTTTTTCCATCAGTTTTTTATTATGAAAATGCTGTACAGAGGGGTTACAGTTCCATGAGCAAGGTCATGAGTCCATTTCTTAAAAGCGTTCTCATCCTGATTTGCCTTTGCTACCCCACCTCTGGCCTTTATTCCCTCCTGGAATGGTTGGTAATCACTTTTAATTCATTCAGTTGAAAGGTCAGTTTGACTTACCAGAGACTTTAGATTGGAAATTTCCTACCTTGAAGAATTTTGTTCTTCTATTTACCTAAACCATAGAATGATTGTTTTTGGACATAGTTCACCACAAGAAAGCCAGAAAAGCTTCATGAGATGGAGCAGAACGTTGTTATGTCAGATGCTCAGGAGAAAATCTAGACTATTCGTATTTCAGTTTGCAGCCCCCCAGAAGCCTGAGGAAGAACCTCGAATTGCTTTGACCTTGTTAGTCCAAACTTGTCACAATGACCAAGCCAGTTCCACAAAGAGAGGCGCCATTTAACTGCACCCGTGTAACAAGGGTATGCTGAGTATTAGAAATGTTGTCTTCCGAAATCTCAAGATTGAGGATTCACACATGAAAAATGTTGCTAACTACAGCCGCTACTGCCAGCAGACAGCCCCAAAGAGAAGCAAGTTGCCTAGTTAAAATATTAGCACATGTTAGATTCTAAGTGAGAATTTTGTATTCATTTGGGAAACTTTCTACAGAGGCACACATTACAGAGAAAGTGAGCAGTCATCTGGTGTATTTCTAATGTCTTCACCAGAGAAGGCAGGTAGGAATTCCAGTAAATGGTCAGTGAGTATATTGTTGGTGAGAGACTGCAGGTAGATAACTAGCAGGACTTGCTGAATCTTTTGGTGCTCACCCTAAGTCCTTTAGTTTGCACTAGTCATTCAATCTTGGATAACTGCAAGCACAGTGTAAACAGTATCATTACTCTTATTCAGATAATTGATTGTTGATTCCCTTGCGATTCAAAGTGCATTTGCCTTGCCTGTGGCATAGTTGTCTCCTGAATGATTATGAGAATTGAGGGTTTTCTTAGAATCCACATCAGGTCAAGGAAATGAACATCTTTGCTTTGGAAAGATTGCAGATTCATTTTAAGCAGTATCAAATGTAAGAAACAGTTTTGCTATTACCACTAGCATCTGTCTGAATTTGAAACACCTGAAGGATTAAATCTCAGTGACCCCATCTAACCCCACCCCTTGTGTAACCTCCATACCGAGTAAAACAGAGTTCACGCCTTTATATCCAGCTTTATCTTCCACTGGGCACCCTGATAGGTAATATGTGCTCATAAGTGATTAACTTTGCTTAACTACTGCATCCAGTGATGATTGTTTTTGTTTTGTAAGTTATGGGCTCACTTCTAGGCCAATAATCTCCATCCAAAGCATGTGTTAGAGCTGTAACTAGTTTAAAAATGGATTTTATCAAATAATCATATCCATGTCTGAGTTTCCTCAGTCTACAACCAGCTCACTTTTGTTTGCTTCATAAACCTACCTGTTTCATTCCTTTACTTTCTTCCTTGCAACTCAGCCAAGGTTGGCATGAGGTTGGCAATGCCTTGGTGTGACATTAGCAAATCATGACACGCAGTCCTGATGTTTTCTATCACATTTAGGACAGATGCAGCTGACCCAGGTGGCAAGCAACATTGTGCTGATCACTGCTTTTTGTTGTGCATGGACACATTCCATTCTTCACTTCATCCACTGGTAAGCATTTAGCTGATCCCCATCTCTGTCATTTGGAATAGTATTGAAATAAACATAGAAGACCAAGCTACAACTTCTCCAAACTTACTTGATTGCCTTCAGATAAAGGACCAGTCATTATAATATTATTCTCTTGTTTATTTGAATTATATCTTTACTATTTTTTAAATAGCTGTACTCATTTGCATTTTAACCACCAAAAACCTCTGCATTTATGTGATATATGTCTGTACATTTCTTTGTTATCTTCTTAGAAAAGTCCACTGAATTCCTCTGCCCATTTTTTGTTTGTTCTTTTAGAATTAGTTGGATTGCTGATGCATTTTAGATATTAAGTCCTGAGAATGCACCATTTGCTCTATTTTCTCCCATTCTATAGCTTTTATGATAACTTGCTTTCATTGCCTGTGCTTTTGTATTCTTACCCAGAAAAATCTTTCACAGAACGAATGTCCTGAAGCATTTCCCCTAAGTTTTCTTCTGGTATTTCAATAGTTTTGAATTTTGCATATGAATCATTATTTGAGTGCAAATTAATGTTTGAATGTGGTTAGGGAGTTTTAGACTACAAGAGTTTATACAGTCAGTAGTTTGGCTGGTTTACTTGCTCATTACACCACAGTAAGAAGAGCAGGGATAGTTCTGTGGAGTTGTAGAAATGATTTATATTTCCCTAATTCAGGTTAGAGAGAGAGAATACAGTTCCTCATGCTCAGGGAATTGACTGAGGTTCACATTCCCCACAATTTCTCTCCGTTGAAGAACTGCCCATTCCCCCAGCATCATCTCTGGACCTTGCATATCATCCAATATATCTCAGAATGGCATATTAAATCTTTTTCATGTTTGAAAGTTACTGCATCTTTCTTGCTTATTTCTCACCGCATATCTATTTGGAAACAGTCAAGAAAGTTCTCTTTGGCTTGACTGAGTTCCCTGGGTAACTGGGGAAAAAAAACAATTCTGCCTTAATCTGAAGATCTACAAACCATTCTAATTTTTGCAAAGATTATTTGTCAATCACTATTGGATGTTCATGAGTAACTTTTTCCAGTTTTAGAGAATGGGATACGGAGGGAGAGTATTTATTCTATTCGTCACATATTTCTTGTCAGAACATCTCAGATTGACTCCAAGAAATATTTGGAACAATTAAATGATAGTCACAATTTAAAGGAGCATCCTTAGGTGTGGCATCTTTAGCTAGAGTTCATCTGCCTACTACAAACACTTCCACACTCTTGCATGAGAGCCTGAAAGTAAATGCTGTACTTTGCTGCAACCTTCCAATTTGTGCCATTTTCTCCAGCATAACATTGCATGTCACAGCTAATGATAGATCAAATATTTGCACTCAAGTGTCTCTTTATTCCATGCCAGAGCCCTCAGTTCTGCCCTGTAATATTACTACTAGTGCTCTTTTACTTCAAAATGAATTTTACATAGTGAATTAGTAATAATATTGTTATGCTTCCAAGTACTCTGTGTTTAAAAGAGCAGCATTTATAGAAATATACTAGATACATTTATGCTTCATGTGAAATGCCTCAGGAAACGAATACTTAAGGCAGGTATGATCATTTTCCAAAAGTTGGGAATTAATTATATTCTTCACAGGCTTTTAAGTAGAATATGATTTGGTTACATAATGAAAATTTTGTTTTAGACCGCACTGAAATTTTAGCTCCACAATCACAACAAATATAAAATTAGAACAGATAAACAAATTCAAGATAGTACAAATTTGTTGCAATTTCTCAGTACATACACACACACATACCTACATACAAAAGGTTTGACAAGAAATGTACTCATTGCCTTACTCATGTAACTGTATCCCCTCTGTACAGCATCTTTACAATAAAATAAAATTTAAAAATATTTAAAAAACAAATACCAAATCATTGGTCCTTTACTGAATTTGGGTTTTCCTAAAAGTTGAGTAAATTCTATTTTTCTGCATGAGAGACCATTTGTTTATATTAAAACCGTATTTCCAAAAATGTCACCATTTTTGTTGTTTTTTTTCCATTTTTATTGTAAAAATACTACACGGAAGGGTTACAGTTACATGAGTAGGGTAATGAGTACATTTCCTATGGAGCATTGTTATCTCCTCCTTTGTTTTAAGCATAAATCTAAGCCAAAAGAGACTATAGATGTAGATGTTGTCTGTGTATTTCTTTGTAGCCAGGATTTATTATTCCCTTAAATGGGGAAGAAATTAGAAAATTTGCCTTTGAAATTATAACCTCCAGTGAACAACTAAAAGTTCACATTTTCTCTATCACCACAATTCCAATAGTACACTAATTAGTGTCAAGCAGTAAAGTCAAACTGGAACTCTTTAGAAACTTTTGCATTCTGATCCCTTGTATTAATGCAGAAAATGCAAAAGTAATTAATTTCGATATGTACTGAGCCCTTATATAATTGCTATTTTCAATATTTCTTTATGAAACATGTTTTGCAAAATATTAGCCTGGTACATTTTTTACCTCTTTACAGCTAAATGCATGCCAAATTCTCTATGGAGCTTTTGAGGTACTCTGTCTTCTGACTCCCAGTGGTGCCCCAAACATAGGCAATATTTGTACTCCAAACTCTTTTTTCCTCACAAGTTTCTTTAATAAATCCTATTATGTATAATAGATAAAGAGAGAATAAATTAAATATGACAAAAGGGAGAAGAAAAAGAAAGTCGTGAGCGAAGGGAAATTGTGTCTTCTACTAGATACTGAGATTTCTAGTAAAAGAGACCCTTGTTGCTTTGTGAACACTTGCTCTGGATGCATCATACAGCAAGACAATTAACTCAATAATAGAGACAGGGCTGGGAAGGTGGCCCAGTGGTAGAGCACTTGCCTTACATGCATGAGGCCCCACATATGCAAAAAGAAAAAAAGCCAGAAGTGGCGCTGTGGCTCAAGTGGTAGAGCACTAGCCTTGAGCTGAAGAGCTGAAGGACAGTGCCCAGGCCCAGAGTTCAGGCCCCACGACAGAACCCCCCAAAAAGTAATAGAGATAATAATATTGTCTTTTCATCTTTATTTGTAGAACAGAAATGCACTGGTAACAATGGTTTGTGTGCCATCTTTTGAGTTGGATAAGCAGCAGCAGTGATTGGTCATCAATCACTGTTAAGAGTCATGGATGACTAGAAGGCTAAAAGAGCATCAGTATTTCTATGTTATGTATGTGCACATTAAAATAGAGTCACAATCTACATCACTTCCCCCAAATTCACACCACTATTTGGCCCACTGAGACCAGAATTCAGATGTTTAAACACTAAAACATGGTTTTCATCAATACCATCTTTGTTTGTCTGTAAGTAGAGAACATACTTGTAGAAACCAAGCAATGATGGACAGAGGAGAAGTTTAAACTTTTCGAATCTTTTTTACTCAAAATTATTTCTGTTTTAATTTTCCTTTAAAAGTAACATCTGCGTAGCACTTAGAAACCAGAGACAGAGTATGTTAGCTTTGGAATGTGCCATCCTTAAACATTTCAGCTGTTTTGACTCTACAGTTATTGCATAGTTTTTTTTTGTGTGTGTGTGAAAAGACTTTACAGAGGGATTACAATTACATGAGCAAGGTAATGAGTGCATTTCTTATCAAGAATTGTTGCCTCCTCCTTTGTTTCCCCTTCCCATCCCTTCCCATCATGAGACTTCTAGTTGGGAGAGAGTATGTAGTTGTGGTATTTGAACTTCTTTACAGAAATTTTTCTATTACAAACTGCAACTAGTTCAAAGTGATTGTAAAATATTAGTTATTACAACATATATTATTTATTTTTGTACATACTTGTATTGCTCCATGATATGTATAAAGATATCACTTTTCACAGTCCCCAGAGCTGCATAGCCGACAACTAATTTCTGTTAAGTCATGTGACACTAAACAAGCTCAAAACTGGTTATATAAAAAAAGATGAATTAAGGTTTCCTATTTTATTTACCTGCTGTACTGTGAATGCTTGCAAACTTCAGAGGGAGTTAGGAAAGGAAATATTTACTGAGTAGTAAAACATCTAATTCTTTTTTTAAAAAATATATTTTTATTGTGAAAATATTGTACAGAGTACATGGGTAAGATAATGAGCACATTTCTTATCAAGCATTGCAGCCTCCTGCTTTGTTTCCCCTTCCCATCCCTTCGCATCCTACCCCCCCGTCCCCCCCCACCAAAGTTGTAAAGTTAGTTTTTCGACATAACGACTTGTATGTCTCATTGTTGCAATGGGTCCTCCTGCATCCCTGTTTTAACAATTTGTTTTTTCCCTTCCCCTCCACATATACCAACATCATGTATAAAACATCTAATTCTTTTATAAATTGGTAACGTGTCACACAGTATGGCTTTTGTAAGTGTGTGCACCTCTTCCCCCCATGCAAAAAAAATAAACAAAAACAAAAGCCAACACTCACAGGTTCCACAGCTGTGCTCACACTGCATTACCCTCAGAGCAGTGTCCTCAGCTCCACTGCCTCCTCTTCTTATCTGGGTACATGTGGAACCTCTAAGCCCTTCCTCCACATATGTGATGCTCTTTAGGAAATTCAATCCAGCTTATGGTGAGCACTATATCTACACAATGCTCACTTCTGGCCTTCATACTACATGAAACTCCACATTTTGGTTAATTTTATATGAACTTTTGGTGCTTAATACAGACATTCAATAAATGCCATCAAACAATGGAAGTGCACAGAAATATCCTATTAATCCACTTACTCGTGAAGTATAACATCATTTCTGATCGATATTCCATGTAAGACAAGGAATATTTGGCATAGATCTAACACCTAAGGGGATTGTCCCCATCAAGAGCCTAAGATAAATCAAAGACTTCACTAAGGAACATAATTAAGTTATGGTATGTATTTCTGATACCTTTCACACATTGCTTCTAATGCTTGTTAGATTTTTTTCTGTTAATCAGAATAATCATTCTATATGCTTGGTGCCTAATCTAGTGAAAAAATAGTTGTAGGTTTAAATGTACCATTTGTAAATATACATGTAACATTTATGCTGTAAAATGGAAATTCAGAAATACATAAAAGAATTAAGTTTTACAATTAAATACTTTAAGGCCTTTTATTGAAAAAATTGATAGGCCAGCTTAAACTTTGTTTCAATACAGCCTGAATATTATCACTGAAACATGCACAAAATGTGTCAAATGCTTATACAAGCCAAAAGGCAGAGTCAAGGAAAATGTTTCCTAGTAACACAGGCTCAGAGTATACAAACATGAGAATTCACAATCTGTCATTTAAAAAGGCCACATGTATTTATCACATCCAATAGGCAAGCAAATATATGCACAGTGATCAAACCTTTAGGTTCCCTTTACATATGATTTGAACTAGGCCAAACTAAACATTAATGCCTTTATAACTATCATTCTTGTGTCTACAAGAAGCAAAAAGCAAAACAGACTATTTTTCTGTAACTATAACCCCTCTGTACTTTATCTTTACAATAAAAGATTAAATTAAAAAGAATAAAAATACAAATGTGTAGTATACTTGCAGTTCATTTTTATTTTTGAGATACATAGCACTTAATTGGGATTTGAATCCCCTGTTCTCCTTTCTGAGTGAACAGCAAACTTAGCCCTATCTCACTACAACTTAGCACTCATTGAAAAATCTTTCCCTGTTCCTCAATCTTCAGATCTTCAAATGAGAGGTGACTAAGAAGACAGAATTGCTGAAGCATGATGTATATGTTATGCTGTGTATCAAAAGCTAACATTGGACCTCACATTCATGTGAGAAGTTTGTCATTGATAAATAGTATTTTAGATGTTCCAAAGAGTTACACCTTCGAGATCGTCCCATAGACAATGCTAAACAGACTAAAATGTGTTTGTGTGTAAATGTATAGAGCTCTATAATGTATACAGGGCTGAATGTGTGACATTTTAATGATTCTTTTTTTCAGTTAGAAATAGGTAGAATAATGTTGAGAAAATTGGTACCAACTTTACTGAAAATAGAAAATATTTAATACTAAAATAGGATATAAACTACATTGTGTTCTTTTCTCATTGTGTTTGAATACAAAAAAAAAGTATTTGCTCTTATATTGATGCACTGAACTGTCAAAAGGATTAGAAAGATGTCTCCCTTGTGTTCTGCTCAATTGACTTTTAGGATAGAGCCGACCTCATTTTAATTAGAAAACAAATATTTCATGGTGCATGAATTTTGATATTTTGTAAATTTATTTGTGATTTCTAATTAATTCTCATAAATTCTCTGGCCTCCTTATTCATGATGTCAGTTGCATTTCATTGTGTGTACTGAGTGGTATTTTATGCAGTACTACCTAAAAGTGACATATTTTATGAAATTTATTTCTTAATTTTTATGTAAAATGTTGCTTCTTTGGATAACAGCATAATTTACATTTAAATATTGAATTAAGCATGAAGTAGAAGTCTATGTGATAAAATATATAAATATGTTATATATATATGTCTGTATGTTCTGTTATGTATACAGAATATATATTGCTAAAACAAGAGATAAATGAGATCATTAACAATGACATAATCAATATTGCAATGTTTGTTACTTCATTTATAAAAAGCTCTGGTATCAAAACAATTCTTTCAGAAACTCAGATGGATAGAACAAATTATCTTGAAATTTCACTTTTTATATTAGTTGATATGCACTTGTGTTAATGTTGGTTGAAACATCTCATTACTATAGTTTGCTTTAGAAAGAATGTGTTCATTTAATATTTTTGTCCTTGTCCTGTATATATTGAGTTTCTTCTTTTTGTATTTTTCCATTCTCCTGTCTAAAACTGTGAGCATTAAAAATATTTTAGAGTGGCAATAGACTGTTTAATCAACATACAGTTAAATCTATGAATCATGAAGTCATAAGTACCTTAACTTTCTCATTTTAATGCAAAACTTATCTATATGTATTAAGTCAAGCTTCAGCAAATATAGGAGCTGCTTCTTCTTTATATTAATGCTGATTAGTGTTCTGACTCACTTGCTTGAATAAATTACCCATAACTCATCATGTATAATTTCTAGTGCAGATTTCTTTAAAGTTTGATCTAATTTACCCTTCAAACATTGTATGACACAAGTGGTTTAATGATTTTAAAATCAGTACCATGGCTTATTAAAAGTTTCCAATTCTATTTAAATGACTGACTGGGTCATTTAAATAGAAGCACATTTTTTCTTTGATTCATATAAGATATAATTACATAATTGCAATCACAAAATGTTCCTCTATAGACCAGGTTGAGTACAAACGATACTAGCTATCCATAAACATGCAACTCAAGTGTGGAAAGCATCAGTCATGAATACAGTAGAACGTGACCCATACGTCTACAGGAAAAGAGATTCACTGAACATTCTTCACAGAGAAACGTCATATTTGTGATCCCCTCACCATCTAGAAAGCAACTGCTTGAAAGAAATTTTATTTTCTTAGGAGCTGAGGAGAATCACAGTTCAAGGCCAGCCTGAGCAAAAGAAGTTTGTGAGACTCCATCTCCACCAATATCACATTGGACACTGAAACATAAATAGGAGGGTAAAAACCTAGGCAAATCCAAGCATAAATGTGAGCCCTTATGCAGAAAGAAAGAAAGAAGAAAGAAAGAAAGAAAGAAAGAAAGAAAGAAAGAAAGAAAGAAAGAAAGAAAGAAAGAAAGAAAGAAGAAAGAAAGAAAGAAAGAAGAAAGAAAGAAAGAAAGAAGAAAGAAAGAAAAGGAAAACATAAAATGCTAAAACTGTAGATCAAGAAATAGAATGCCTCCTAGCAAGTGTAAATTAAACCCCAGTAACACCAAATTAATGACTGGTTGGTATGTCTCAAGAAAAGTGATTCTATTCTTCACTCTTCATTCATGATTACATTGAGATTCAAAGTGACTTAACCACGTTAGAAGTACCATAATTGAAATTCTAAATCAAATTGACTCAGAACATTGGCTTTCATGAATTAAAATCTGTAACATCGCCATAATAAATAAGCTTTCCAATGCCACATTGCCAATTAGACATAAAGTTGGGAAAAGAGGAAGCGCCCCAGTTCTTGGAGCCATTATTATTAAGTCAACACTTTTGCTATGCTGTCTTCTGATTTAATTTACTTTATTGGGTTTTCCTGGCAGTTGAGTTATGAAGATGCCCTTTATGTTCTGTCTACTTATTCTATGGAATGGGAGATGTTTGCTAGTTTTATTTGAATTGACATTTGCAAATAGGATACATGAGGTAGTGTGGTAAAAGAATAAAATAATCATCTTTTGGCAGCCATGAAAAACATATTTAAATTGCATTGTTTCATTATAAAATGTTCATGGAAAATATCACAGCACACCAAAAAGTCTTTTTACTTGATTTAGTATGACTGTTACACTTGGTAGTCATGACTTATTAAAGTAGTCAAATAAATGTGTTAAAACTTGATATGAAAAAATTGGGTAGCATTTATTATGTGAAGTCCATTTCAGAATTAGAAAGAATTGTAGACTCATGGCCAAATAGTTTTAGAGATTATAAGCCTTGGGATAATTGTGGTTATTTTTATTTAGATTAATTAAAAGATGGAAAATTATTTCTAAATTAGGCTGTGTATAATCAAGTTTATTGAATATGTGAATCAAGTAAACTTATCATGTGAGTTTAATGAACCAATGAATTTTTTTACATAATATATCAAAAATGAAAGATTTCTATTTTCTCCTAGCTGTGAATGGAAAAAAAAATGTGAAGACATTTTCAAAAGCAAGCTCTTCAATCTAGAGATCCTAGGAGGAGGGTAGGAGGGTAGGGGATCATGGTGAGAACTAGCTAGATACGACCAAGGAAACAGGAAAATCCATGGGAGAAAGCAGAAAACACAATGTCTTAGCAGAACTTAGAAAAACTAGTGTCAGTGACCTTTAAAAATCATATTAGGGGCTGGGAAGGTGGCTCAGTGGTAGACTGCTTGCCTAGCATACATGAAGCCCTGGGTTCAATTCCTCAGTACCACCTAAACAGAAAAAGCCAGAAGTGGAGCTGTGGCTCAAGTGATTGAGTTGCTAGTTTTGAGCAAAAGAAGCTCAGGGACAGTGCCCAGGCCCCGAGTTCAAGCCCCACTATTGGCAAAGAACAAATAAATGAAATAATAATCATATTAGAGCTCTTAATTTTTAAACCCCCCTGTCTTAAAATCACAAATATATTGAGCAGCTCCATATATTAGAAGGTCAATTTATGAAGCATAACAGATCTCCAAATTGTATAGCTTTATAGGTAAAGAAATGTGCAATTATTATAACTAAACTTGCAGTTTATGGCTCAAAAGTCTAGACCTGAAGAAATATTTATCATTCTCATGTTGTTTACTCAAAAATGTTCTAGTATACAATGTTTGTATCATGACCGTATGAACCTCCCAGGAATAGAAGCTAAGCAGATGACAGTATTTTTCCTCAGAAATTTTTGGCACACTGCTACCATAAGAAGACATAAGGCAAAAGCAAAGCAAGCCAACTCCATGGAATGCCATTCACTTTATCTCCATTGTTATGGAAATTTGTTTTCAAAGGTTTTTTTGCATATCATTCTGTATACAGATCCTATTAGAGATACATTAAGCAAGAATCATTGGATTTTGTTCTTCACCATAATAAATACCAAAAAAGTTCATTCTACTTAATCCATGTATTTAAAAATGGAAAAAGCAGGAAAATTTCTTTATGGTGAAAACAAACTAAAGTTTGCTTGCTGGATATTCAGGTAAGTAGATATTTTTGTATAAACAGAAAAGAAGAGAGAATAGTGGGTGTTAATTTAAATTGGCTGCCATGGGCAACAAATACTATAATGTAGATTTCTTTGCACAACTATAGTTTGTGCTCAGTTGTCACAATAAAGACTAATTATAATTCCTTTTTCCCTTTTTTAGATAATTAGATTCTTGTTCTTTCACTTGTGCTTTGCATATGCATTGTAATTTCAGGAATTGTCACATCATCTTATAAAATCTGTTTTTAAATAGCAAACAGTATTTCACTATCAAAGACAATTGGGCCAAAAATATTCAAAATATAATCAGAAAAAACAATTGCAAAAACAAAGGAATGTTTACCTATGTTTCCACTGTATTATACAACTCAACAAATTAGAATGCTTCTGAGTTGAAACCATGAAGAGGGACAAGTTTTATCTCTTAAGTAACAGAATTTTGCTTCTATCATATTCTTGTAATGAAGATCTACACGTTAAAAATCCTGTAACAAAAGTTATTATAAATTATACCAAATTGGTTCATTAGAAAAATCTTAAAAACAATCTTTTGTGGTTGGAGTATTTACTAGTGTTTGAATCATCAATCCATTTTAGCATCTAGCAAATCGGAAAACATTCATCCATAAGCAAACTTGGCAGTTTATTACTATAGAATGCAAAAAAAAAAAACTAGCAAGAAACATCTTAATGTTTAATATCATTTTTTGGTTTAATAGCAATATACAATATAAACCCATTCTTTTATTATTCTAATTTGCATTCTATACTACTATTATAAATAGGCCATAATAAAATAGCTGGGAGGCCCAAAGAAACATAGACCCCATGGTTTCCCTCATTTAAAATAACTAGTACATGTGTAGGACAAGCAGAAAAGGCCAAAAGCCATGTACATATGACCATATAAGGTGATATTAAGTGAAATGAACCCCAAGATATGGACACAAATATCTTTTTTCTTTCTTGCTATTATGCTTTGTATGTGTCTCCCCCATGGTATAACCCCTGTTTTCACTGTATATGATTTCGGTGCCCTGCATCTATATACTTCTCTAATTTGAGGAAGGGAAGGGAAAAAACAAAATACTTAAATAAAGCTACACGTTGACCTACTGTAACAATGAGATGTACAAAATACTATGTTGAAAATGAACTTTACAACTTCGATGGGGGATAGTGGTGGAGGTGGGAGGGAAGGGATGGTAGGGGGAAAACAAAGGAGGAAACAATGCTTGACAGGAAATGTACTCATGACCTTGCTCATGTAACTGTAAGTATTGTTACAATAAAAACATATAAAAAAGAAATGTTACTGATTTTTTTTATCTGAAGTCTTAGTAGACATCCTAAATTAACTAGATGGCTTCTCAAAGTTTTGGGTATTACTTGAGCCGAGTAATGAAGTGAAGTTGCAAGTTACCTAGGTAGGATCTGTTCGCATGTGATTCACAACCAAGTACCAGACTGGTAAGATCATTCAGGGAGCAGGGTTCAAGACTCTAAGAGCCCTGTTCTGTTCTGCAAATCGACTTTCTAGAAAACTCACTATTTTTGCTTACATCGTTGGAGGAAACAACAGGAAATGTTCAGCTCAAACTTTCAGAAATCTGTGCATCCCAGATATGGGTCAAGAACATTATGTGTCTCCATGCATGGATGTCAAAATCTCTGCTGTACAGAAAGGAATGATTGTGCCTATAGCAGAAAGAGAACTTGAGGCATCTCGAGGCCAATTAATTTCCCAGCATCGTAGATTTGCTCTGCGCTGCTATTTCAACAGCTCATTACAACATTAATGAGTATGGCTTCAGAAGCAGGCATTTGTACAACTGGTGATAGTTTAACCTCTGCAAAAGTGAGCACCTAATTACAACTTCATGTGGAGCACTAATTTAAAGGTCATTGCTCATTCTTTAAGCTGGTCATAGAACACCTTTTTTTATTCAACTTGATTTAAAATAACAAAGAGGGTTGTCTGTGCATAATGATTGGGTCCTTTTTGGTACTAAATTCTGACTTCTCTCTGGATACAATACAAGAACAAAATCAAGAATTTGGCATTTGTCTTGAGAAAATGCAGTGTGTCTGACACAAATAAGAAAAAAATTAAGCATTTAAAAATAAAATTGTAGAAGCTAAGTTTGGATAAGAAAAGCAAAAAATCAATTAGTTACTTTGTACCTTATGAAATACAGTATAAATCATTAGAAATGTCTGAAATCAAGGAATACAATTGAGAAGGCAACTCATGAAATCAAAGGCAATGAGATGTTATATTTTGGGTATTCTTTCAAATATTTACTTTATCAGTTTAAATTCTCTTTTTTGTATCATTTTTCAGAAATTTCCACTGATTAATTCTTCTCCTAGTGAAAATTTGTAGCAATGTAAAAAGGTAGGGCTGTTATTCTGGCATTCTCTATGAATATAATGAAGAATTCAGTGTAATAAGCTACTTATCAAGAATCAAGCACCCTGTCCAATTCAGAAACAATTTTATAATAAACTTGTCTGCAATAATGATTAAGGTAAACAGGGTGTCACTAAATAAAATTTAATTTTTTCATTATGGCAATGTAGAAGGTAATAAAGTACATTCCGTATCAATAGTCCATCTGTGTAACTTAATTTTTTTTCTGGTGTGTAAAACAGTTGGTGCAGAAGGGGACAGTTTTCCTGACCCTTGGTTTACCTCAAATCCCTCAGCTTTAAAGAAATGGAGTCAAACTGCAGATTCTAAGTGAGTGGCCTTGAAACAGCTGTGGCTGTGTGCACGGCCCACACATCAGTCAGGAACCACATGTGATTGATTGCACCTTTTCTGAGGCTTTGGAACTGATCACCAGAATGAAGGATATTTCCGTCTGCATTAAAGCACAAAGTCATTTTAAAGACCAATTTTAGGAAGGTGAGCAATAACTGTCTTCAACAACTAAAACTTCACATCCACATGAAAAGTGGCAGGGGAGATAGACATTGGGAAGAACCTGCAGATGGCTGGCATTTTTCTTTGATTGGAATTTCACCCTGCATATATTAATATACTCTAAATTAGAATCTCTTCTTAAAGACAAGGTTATTTTTTTCCCTTCTCCTGATCTTATTTCAATATTATTTCCCCTGTGGAAGTCTTGTATGTTTTCCTAAGTAAGAAAAGAATAGCCTTGATTTGTGTTAATCTTTTTTTTCTTTTTTTGGGGGGTCCGGTCATGAGGCCTGAACTCTCTGGGCCTGGGCGCTGTCCCTCAGCTCTTCAGCTCAAGGCTAGCGCTCTACCACATGAGCCACAGCGCCACTTCCGGCTTTTTTCTTTTTGCTTATGTTGTGCTGAGGAATCGAACCCAGGGCCTCATGTGTATAAGGCAAGCGCTCTACCACTGAGCCACCTTCCCAGCCCCTGTGTCAATCTTTTTGCATTCTATTGTTCCAGAAGTGTGCTTGCACTCTCTCTCCCTCTACCCCTCTCTCCTTTCCTCCTTCCCTCCCTCTCTCTCTCTTTCTCTCTCTGTCTCTCTTTCTGTCTTCTTTCTGTCTCTGTCTGTCTGTTTGTCTGCCTGCCTGTCTGTCTGTCTGTCTGTCTGTCTGTCTCTCTTTTCCTATTCTCAAGAGTCAGATCTCTTTATACTCTTCCAGGTCAAGTAGACGGAAGGGTCACACAGTTCATGTAACCTGGCACAAAGCATTCATGTCTTCAGAGCCATTCACACAAAGCAAGCAAAGGATGCAATAGAGCAGTATGCATCCCCGTGCTTCTGGAACATTCTGCCACAAAGCCCTGTAAGTAAACACCCTGAGTTTACTTTTATCTCAACTGTGACATTTCTGCTTCTCACTATTCACTGGGCTTTCTTCTTCTTGTTTTGCTCAATTTCCATGGGTGCACATTCAGTTTGAAGTTGACATGTCTGTGATCTTTTCACAAGTCATGCCAAAGCGTCTAGTAATCTTGTCCTTATTTCAGGTTTTTAAGAAATTTCATAGTATTTACAGAGAGTGGACAAATTAATTTATCATGAAAATATAAATTATTTCTATTAGTAGGTTTATTATTAACAGAAAATTCCTTAGAAGGAAATACCTTGAGTATATGATTCATTTATTACCTTAAAATAAACTAATTTGCATAGCTAAAAAGAAATAAGTAGATCCACTAAATGTGGGCTTAAATGTTGTTTTTTTTTTGTTTGTTTAGTTTTGTTTTGTTTTTTGCAGGTCATGAGGCCTGAACCTTGGGCCTGGGTGCTGTCCCTCAGCATTTCAGCACAAGACTAGCGCTCTACCATTTGAGCCACAGCACCACTTCTGGCTTTTTCTGCTTATGTGGTGCTGAGGAATAGAGCCCAGGGCCTTGTGCATGCAAGGCAAGTGCTCTACCACTGAGCCACCTTCCCAGCCCACAATGTTAGGTTTTATAACTCATATTCACATCTCAGTCTTTCCTCCTCCCCAAATTGTGGTACCAAGTATAAAGAGTCATGCATACTAAGTAATTCATAGAAGCGTAATGTTTGGTAAGGCTATTTAGCAGAATAGCTGCATGATCATTGTCTCAACTTTAATTTTTCCCAGATGCGATTGAGCAAAAGAAGATACATTCTTAGTCATTTTTTCCACAGTCAATATTGGTAACGTATTATAAAATGTTTTGAAATGACTAGTAAACTAGTATAAGCAAGGTTGAGGTAATTTTCTTCCTTTTTTAAATTTCTTTTAACAGTTGTTAGGATTGAACTCATGACCTGGGCACTATTCCTGAGCTTTTTTGCTCAAGGTTAGCACTTCACCATTTTGAGCCACAGCTTTACTTCTGGTTTTCTTGTGATTAATTGGAGCTAAGTGTCTCATGGACTTTCCTGCATGGGTTGGCTTCAAACCACTCAAATCTCAGGCTCTTGGCTAACTAGGATTATAATCATGAGACATCAGCACTCAGCAAGAACACCTTTTAATGGAGTACAATCTGCTTTATGTTGGCTATGCTATGTATGGGTGAATATGAGAGCTATGTACAAATATACCTTCATGCAAACATACAAATACTTCTAAAAATTAAATGGCAAAATAAACACAAAGCAGAAAAATATAAATATTTCCTAAGATGGACATTTTTATGTGATATTTTAAGGAGGCCTAAACTGATCCAACTCTACAAAGAAACATTTAAGGAACTACATGCTTACAGAGTAAATAAATACCAGCAAAGATAACTGCATTGGCTCAAAAATTTGGCTTCATATTTTCCACTGCTATAGTTTTAAAACAGCTTTGCAGATGTCAGTTATCAGTATTAATTTGCATTGGTTAAAAGTTTCTTTTATATTTGGAGCTAGTAAAGCAATTCAATAATTATCCTTTGGATAATAAGTAAATTCAGTGGTATTGTTTAAATCCTGTAGTCAAATGCCTATTTACATTCTTCAAGTTCATTAACTTAAAAGTTATACAGGCAGAAACATAAAAATAAAAATAACTAATATAATTGGATTGTTTTCAAGTAAAGACCATAATGTACAATTATATATTCAAAAGGCATATTTAACTTTGAATAATTATTTACATGTTTGATAGTAAATTTACACAAATATATAGCTGCTATTTATCTAGTGAAGTCAACTTTTTGTTTCTATTTTTTAAATTTTAAATTATGTGAGAAATCATCTTATAAATATGTTAGAAACAATTGCATGAAAAGAAAAAAAACAAAAAAAACATTTGAATCCTTATCTTGGGGTTCATTTCCCTAACATCACCTTATCTGACCTTTTCTGTTTGACTCAGACATATACTAGTTATTGCAAATAAGGGAAACCATGGGACCTATGTTTCTTTGGGCCTGGCTTACTTCACTTAATATAATTTTTCCAAGTCTTTCCATTTCCTAACAAATGGGGCAATGCCATTTTTTCTGATGGAGGCATAGAATTCCATTATATATATATCTGGGTTGGTTCCATATCTTAGCTATAGTAAATAATGCTGCAATAAACATAGTCATGCTGGTAGCTTTAGTGTGGTCTTGTTTGTAAACATTTGGGTAAATGCCCAAAAGTGGGATTGCTTGGTCATAGGGGAGCTCTATGTGGAGTCTTTTGAGGAACCTCCATACTGCTTTCCAAGGTGGTTGAACAAGTTTACACTCCTACTAACAAAACAGTAAGGTTCCCTTCTGGCCACATCCCCTCCAGCATTGATTTCTTTGTTGCTTTGTATGTCCCTCCCCCACGGTATAACCCATACTTTCACTGTATTTGATGTTGGTATAATTTGTGGAGAGGAAGGGGAAAACAAATCGTTTAGGGATACAGGTGGACACATTGCAACAATGAGATGTACAAGTCAATATGTCGAAAAACGAACTTTACAACTTTGGTGAGGGGTAGGGGGAAGGTTGGTGGGGGGAGGGGGGAGGATGGGAAGGGATGGGAAGGGGAAACAAAGGAGGAGGCTACAATGCTTGATAAGAAATGTACTCATTATCTTACCCATGTAATTGTAACTCTTCTGTATGGTATTCTCACAATAAAAAAATTAAAATAAAATAAAATAAAATGTACGTGTGAAAAAAAGTCCTTCCTGGAAAGTGCAGCAATTTCACCCGAAAAAAAAAATAAAAAAGAAATTATGTGAGAAATGTGAACTATGGTCTCATAATGTTTTGCTTTGCTATTTCTTTCTACGCTTATTGAACACACCTCCCCAGCTCTTATTGTTGGAATTGAACGTTGCAGTGAGGGATAATTTATTGCAAGAATCAAAAGTCTTAAGTATTTACTTGAAGTTATATACTTATTTCTGATAGGATTCCAACTTAATCTGAGAATTAGGTTGATCCAGCCTTGTGTGAAAAATAAACAATGCATTAGGTAATTTTTTGTGTAATTATATTGAATCCTAGCACTTCTTACCTTCTTCTACTTTGTAATCTTTTTTCACTAATCTAACTATTCCTGAGTATTTCTACATTGTACACCAGTTTGAGAATTTCTTCTGATCCCCCTGCGGGGGGACATGTTAATTAATATGTCAGTTTTCTCATTTCATAGGACACTTTTGGTAAATGTAAGACTGTGTTCGGTAAACTCAAATCCATTACTAAGAGGTTGTCTACTTAATGATAAAAGTCAACTGTGTATGAGGAATGCTGTCAGTATGGACATGAGAATTTCAATTAAATGGTATTTCTTGAATGCATTCTGCAGAATTCCAAGTGACAAAATAAAAAGATTCTGAAATACAATGTAAGCTAGACCTGTTTTTCAAATATCCTGACAGACATTAACTTACTGAAAAGGATACTTCTTGTAAAGACATCTAACATTGATGGCATATTTAATGAGGATCATGCTAAGTAAAATAAGACAGACCTGAACAAACATCACATGTTTTCCTTCATTTATACAGGCCAGGGGTAAAAACAATCTATAACAAACATATGGTTAAAACGAGCTGGGAGGGATGTAAGGGAGAGGGAGAGAAGAGAGGGGAGAAGGAATGAGAGCAAAGGAAGAGAATACGATCACTGTCAGATGCGTCATGGAGATACCAAGACAATTAAAAAATAATTCACAGTGTTTAGGCATGAATTTCACTTGTAATTTAAGTACCAGTGGGAAGAAATTATGGGACTTTGTCAGTCTAGACTTTGACACAGGACAGGTATAAGGAATTCAAACACATGCTAGAGGATAATCACAATAAAAAGAAACAACAGACAATTCTTCTATATTCAGGGTGATGGCAGATCAGTCAAAGCAAAAACATACATAGACAGTAAACCAGGGTTGTAAGCTCGTATATGCTGACAAGAGCCAGCAATCTAATCATACAGATTGTAAGGAAAGAAATTGTTAGGTTTCTGGTGTTGTCATTCCTGAAGACATATTTATCAAGTGGCTACACTTCAGCAATTCTATGTATTTGTAACTTTTATTAACTATCTGCTTTGGTTTTGCGTAGCTTAAAACTTGGCTGAACCTCAATATAAGAGATACATAAGCCTCTTATGTAGTTTATGAATTATGCACAATATTTACTTCTTATTCAGCTACTACCAAAAGTGAACAGAAACCTGGAGAAAGTAAATGAGATACCTACTATTTATAGTCAGAAAACAGTGAAAGTCTATGTTTGATAGTGTTTTCGACTGTATTGATACAACTGGCTTATTCATTGTATGCCCCTTCGACACCAATTTCTTTAATGAAGGAAATATAATCTATTGATTTCCTATCATCTTTATGAAGATAGGAGATTATGGTAAAAAAAAAGTCTTATTAAAATTTGTAAAAAGAACAATGCTACATTCTGGAATTTGAAATTTGTTTAAGAAAACCCACAGAGCAACAAAAAGATGCAGAACAGTTAGGGAGACAATATCCCCATGGGGTAGAGCTACCTCCTCCACTACTGCATTATGGCAGCCATTATACAAATGAACAGAAAACAAACAGAAAGAACATTGTGCTCAAGGCCACAACAAAGCACACAAGCAGAAAAGGGAACATGGATCATAATGAAAAGAGGTTGTAGCTGTGCAAAATGGTGTGTTGTATTTCTGAAAGAATGCAAACAAGCTATTTAGAGGAAATTTGGGTAAAATGATTCTTAGAATATAAAATACTTTTCTAAATTTGATTGTACTTGGAAAAATATATATGGAAAGTACAAAAAATCATTTTAAGCCATACATTTTTAGTGTATATGGTTGTGAATTATTTTTCTTCTGTTTAAATCATTGCTAATGCTATCAATGTTTATGTTTCTTGTCAATAAGTTGAATCATAAGTATGAATACTATTTTGTCATTTGGAAACTTCTGTTCAAAATTGAAAATGAACAGAACTTAAATTGAATTGTCTATAGTATAAATATTTTTCAAAAAGCCTGAGAGCTAGAAAGGATTTTGCTGTCCTAATATCCTTGGAATATATAATGAACCAGTTTTATAATTACTAATGTTCTATTAAAAGTCAGCATGCCAAATTGTTAAAAAAAAAAAAGAAAGTGAAATGTATATTATGCCTTACTCCACATAAATCAACATGTGTCTCAATATCTGCACTTATATTTTTACTTATGGTCAACTCAGTACAATTTGTTTCTGGTGAAGATTGCAATCTTTTTTTTTAATTATTGTACAGTTATGTATACAGGAGTTACCGTTACATAAGTAAGGTAAAGGGCACATTTCTTTTTTAATAGTGTTATCCCTTCCCTCCTTTTCTCCTGCTTCTCCACCTCAGACATACCTTCCCCACAAGTTGTAACGTTCATTTCCAACATAAGGTCTAGTGAGTGTCAATGTTTTGATGTTACATTGGTTCATCCTTCTGTGATTCCTCTTCCATTCCCCAAATCAGATAAACATATATACAAGACAAAGGGTGCAGAAATCTAAAACCATTACAACAGGGAATAAATCAAAGGGAAGGGGAAGAAAGGAAAAGAAATACTTGCACACTGTTCACTAAAGAAACCCTCTTGTTTCCATTTCTCAGAGTTCATTTTGATAAGCATCATTTTATACAATCACATGCACATAGCTGTTGAGTAACACTGATCCTCTGCTAAGAAAAGAAGATTGCAGTCTTCTTACACATTTTCAACAATGTTACTATTGTTTTGGCCATTCCACTTTTACTGAAAGTTCAGATCCTAAGAGAAACCTCTGGAGCTCCAGATGCTCACTACTGACAGTTATTACCCTGACATTAACTAAAATAAGCTAGAAATGGTGTTAAAATATAAATTACAATGCAATTAATAATATAAATTTGTGTATTCCATCTGCATTGTCTTGTGATGCACATGTTTGCTGTCACATGTTTACTGTGCATATGTTTACTGTTACTGATGAATCTAGGAGAATCACTACACCAATTACAAATTAAATGTAAGCTGACAAATATTGGCTTTCATTCATTTTTGTCCACCAGATTTATTGTTTTAGTTCTTTTTCACTTCATTTTAAAATATGCACATGCACTTATTAATGGGATTTGTAAAAGCCTAAATAAAACCTATATTTTTCAATTAGTATACAATCATATAAAATTCCCCTCTCTTAAGGAAATATTTTTTGTCATTCATCTCTCATCAACTGTTTATTAACCAGTATATAGTGCTTTCTCCAACACAGCTTATTAAAGATCTTTTAATTCATATGTAAGTGCATATATACATACATATGGGGTATGCCATTTATAAAGTACTAAATATTCAAGTTTTTAATCTTTTTTAATTTTCTTGGATTTCTAAATTTTAATGGAGATTTATCCAGTGAGAAATGAACACATCATTATACTTTGTGATATAGGTTTAATGGAACACTAAGTTCTACATCTCCTACTGTTGCCAATGTGTCCACAGTAAATGACTGGAATGTGGTTTCAGATTGAGGACCATCATGTTACTGAATGTGTGTGTGTACATGAAAATGGAACTTGATTACTTGTGGGGATGGGCAGGGTTAAGAGAGCTGGAGAGGGAGAAGGAGGGAAGAAGTACCCTGATCAAGCTGTTTTGTACACGTAAATTGACATGTTGAATAAGAAAGCTTTGTATCATTATTTAAAGGTTAAAGAGCAATTACAAAATGGTGATGGGATAAAGTCCAGACTCAAGAGGAAAAATGTGATATATTCAGCAATTTCAGGATGGCGGCTCACACACACAAGGTAGGATTTTATTATCTCGGGGTCTTAGTGTTGAATTTACTGTGTATCAAGCTGACCCCTAAAAATTTGTGCCTGTATTGTAAACAATATCATCTTGAGGTTTTTTGATTGGTTGGTTGGTTTGTAGTTCAGCACTACCAATAATGAGCTCTGTTTTCAGATTGTGTTTCAGTTTCCTCTACCACAAAGATGTATTTAAAATATTGCCTACTTTTCAAGTGTTACTGTAAAGATTTATAAGACTCAATACCACAAAAAAGTGGTGAGCACAAGTGGATAACACCCATTATTCCAGATACTCAGGAGGCTGAGATGGGGGATCAGAATTCCAGGCCCGCCTGGGCACAACACAATTGCAGTTTCCTACTCTTGACAGCTGTGAGGCAAGATTACTGTTGTAAGTTTAGATTGAACTAAAAGATTTGTCTCCAGCCCTTCTCACAATTCAAGGTGCTACCAAATACTTTTATTACAAAATCTTTACCAGGTGTTAAAATACATTTGTATCTCTGTAGAGACAGTAATGCTGTTTTTTCTTTTCAGTAGAGTGAAAGAAATACTGAAATGTTTTTAGATGCATAGCATCAAAAATGCAACCCCTTCCAACTTATACAAAGGTCTCTTGGCTAAACAATAGTGCTAGTCACTTTTCCAGAGTGTCTTTCAGTGTATGAACTGATTATGCACCAGATGAATTTTTTTCATGTTATGTATTTCCTGATTCTGAGAAAAAAAAAGAATAGATTTCTTTTCAAGCAAAATCCTGCAAATTTTGCAGAACTCAATGTTGCAGTCTATATCATATTTCACTGAAAGCTATTGGCTTTTTTATATAAGCACACTAAAAGAGGGACAGATTATGGATAGCTTTTATGGGATTTATGGGTTTGGTTCATTCATTTCTGTATGTGTAGTAAGGTAAGAGGGAGAATAAGAATGAAAGAAAGATAAGAATGCTAAGAAGATTTACTGGTTCTTATTCTATCTTAATTCTCCAAGCCTAAATCTCAGTAGCTTTAGGTCTACTACTTATTAAAAATATACAGAAAAAAATAAGCTTAGCTAAGACCATAGAGCTTGACAAGTAGATTTTCCAAGCACCCTATGGACGCAGTCTTATGAGCAGTCACGTTGATTTTCCATTTCCTTGCATGTAATGATGGGCCTGAATTTCCACTGCACAGCCTACATTCCAGTCTGTGTTCTGCCACATATATTCTAAAGCCCAAGGCCAATTGCTTGACTTTCTTCTGAGCCTCATTTTATCAAATCAAACAATCGTATAATAGGATGTGTTTAGTGCCTATTACATTGGGTTGTTTAATGAGTGGTTAAGATAATCCATATAAGATTAAAAGGTTTTGTTATTCCTCATGTCTCAATGCAATCTAGTTACTCTATCCTTTTGAAAAATCTTGCCTACATGGTAGTTTTCACTGCTATTATCACCCTTTCACTTCTGCTAGGAATGGACATCTTTTGAACTGCTTGTGGGCAGTTGCTTCATTTTTACTGTGTCACAGAGGTTGGGTGAGGGGCTTTCAGTAGCCGTGTGTTTGCTCTCAATGGGCCATGAATCCAATTGTCTGACTTTCCACTCAGCTGAGTGATAATACTAATGCAAAAGTCCACAACATGGCTAGTTTTCCTCAAACCACAAAGGAAGCAAAGTCTTTCCATCCGCATGGCTGTCATGTGATGGGGTTCCATTTCTCTTCCAGTGGGTAAACACACCTTTACCCACAAGGCTCTGTCAGACCAGACAAGGTTTGCTTTTTCTCTTTAACATAAAGAGAAAAAGTTTCCATGGAATTTACTGCTTTATATGGTCATGGATTTATCAACACACATTATATTATCTGTTCGCCATGGCCATAAACATCATTTCTATGAGAGAAGACATAATTGTTCCTAGGCTGCCAGGTTGTAGAGATTTCTAGACAAGCTGATTCTTAGCAGTAAAAGCATTTATCAGCTGAAAATGGAGCACTTCACAACATCAGTGAGAAACACTGAGAAAGCATTCTTTATTCTCCTTTAAATATCCCTTTTTATTATTTAATCTCAGCCCAATCCTACTGGTTTATAGCTCATTTACATAAAATGGCATATGACCATAAGTACAGACAGACATTTACACTCCCATTAGTCCTCTGATATGGCACTCAGGCAACAAATAATGAGAAACATATTATCCAGAATTATGAAAGGCTCGCTGTGCCAGGATGATGGCTTAAGCAATTAAATGTGCTCTGCCGGTATTTACTGCCCTCATCCTTCAGTTAGCATGCAATAAGGCACATGGATATAATTCTTGGAAATGTGCGGAAAGGTATGAGATTTTATTATATGAGGCATATCAACTCCAATTGACTAAGGATTATGAGAAAGCAAGTGATAAACTCTCCAATTTTGTTGTGGGGACAAACACTTTATATATTAGGGTTCTGAAGACAAATAAAATCGGTAAGGAATAAACATTAGGAATTTGCTCCTGTCATGGTGGAGGCTGAAATGCTGCATTATCTGTCATCTGTAAGCTGGAGAACCAGGAAAACCAGTGAGTTTATCTAGTTTAGTTCTAAAAGTCAGGGAGTATGAAAGGAGGCGATTACAATGGATTAAGTGGTAGTCAGAAAGCAGAACCTGGGCAACCAAAAATGTGGGTCCCCAGACAAGAGGTAGGTGTCTCTGTTTAAACAGAGAAAGATTAGTTCCCTGTTTTGTTTTGTTTTGTTTTCTCCACTCAGGCTATGGACAGATACAGGCTCTGGTAAAGATACATTATATCTACTCAGTGTACCCATTCAAATGCTATTTTCTTCAGCAGATACAAGGAATAATAATACTACACACATAGGAACAATAATGTACCAGCCATCAGATTATCCTTTAGCCAGATACAATTGATACATGAAATTAAATACTACAAGAAACCATGTAAAATTCTTAATTTCTTAAGCATATTTATTAGTATGGATCTATCTCATTGGAAACACTCTCCTTACACAACTGACCTAAAAAGAAGAACACCTTTCATTTTTGCAATGAGTACCTACGAAGATTGCCAAATTATAAAGTACCAATTTTTTGGAAAGCTGCATTTTCTTTGTTATGAAACATTTCTGTCATTCAATTGACAATGATTAAATTCTGCCTTCCTGTGTGCTAAAAAACTTTGCGTGTATGAATGAAACTAATGTTTAACTTAGAATCTATGGGACATTAAATCTAGTATGTATTAATTCAACGAGGCTCTCTTGCAGGTACACTAAATGCCTGCTACCTTGCTAGGGGTCACAAATAACATAATGAAAGATGTCAATAGGACAACAAGAGAAAAGCAGACAACAAAATAACTAAGTTTATCATTTTTGCTAAATGTGATGTTGCAAATAGAGGCCCCTTAGGAAGCTATGAGCATAAAAGCAGACTTTGTCAGAACAGTACGGAAGACGTCACTAAGAAAGTTAGGTTGAGCTGTAGTGAGATGAAAAGAATTAAAGAAGCAAACTGGAAGACTGAGGTCATTCAAGGTGATTTGGAAATGATGGAAGAGGTAAAGAGAACCTCCTGTTTCCAAAGATTTAATAGTTCACTAAAATGAAGTATAACAGCAGCTTATTGAGGGATTTGGACTAACACCACATATATATTTTTGTTTACAAACCGTAGAACCGGGGCAAACAGACAGAGGTTCAGCCTAGCGACCTCGAAGCTTGCCTCTCCAAGCCAGTTTGCACATACGTGCATTGGGCATTGTGTGTCTGTTTGCCACTATTGTGCTTTTCATTTGCCCATCCACTCCGGTTAGTCCCCGCACCTCAATCAAGACATATTTCCAGGGTATCTTTCCTAAAGACAGCCGAAAAGCATACAGTGTAGCTGGCAGACCACGAGCAATCAAAGCTCAGTGAGTCAAAGAAAATTTTAGAGGCTTTTTTTCAAGGCAGTACAAATCCCAATAATAGCATGACTTTTCGCTGCACGGCGAAGGGCTGAGTCATTCATCCAGCATTTTCTATCCTACCTATTTGTGTGCTAAGATCAATATGACCAGGAGAAATCACCAATTTCTTAGGTCCTAAAAGTGAAAATAAGTGGAATGAATAGCAACTGTGAAAAATGTTTCTTTCCCAGTTAATGAATAGGATCAGAAAGTCCACCAGCTAATTTTTCTTCAGTGTCACGTGATACATGAAGAAACTATGTTTGGAAATAATCTGACAATTGCTAAAGTATTCCCCAACCTTTCTGATGAAAAAAAAACACTATATCACCATAGTATAATTATCAAAATTAGGAAATTACTTTCTTTCAATTCTATTAATTAAGAAATTTTACCAGAAGGTACGCCAGTTTTACCTTAATATTCTTTTTTGATCCTGTGCAACACATTGCCAGATGAACATGTGTAATATAAAGTTTCACTCATGAAAGGATGGGGTAAGGGGTTTAATCAACAAGTAGAGGTGCCACATGGGGAGATGTTTGGGGGTGGAGTGAGAGGATGGGATCAGGAAGAAGAGGCAGAGAATTACCTGAAGAAATAGTGAATGAAATTATTTTAAGCTTTTTAAATGTAGCAGTGGTTAAATCAAAGTTTTTAATAAATCCATGATAATATAAATAAGTAAATGGAAACAACACTTGGGGAACATCAAGTGTAAAAATGCTAAAAAAAAAAAATGAAAGTCCCACTGAATAGCTAAAGTCACCCCGACGGTAAACACCTCACATAAGGGTAAATGATAATAAGAATGGCAGCTCATTTATTACGAGAAAAAATAAAAACCAGAAAAAATAGAAAATATTTAAAGAACTGAAAAGATGAAATACTAACACTTTCCAGAAAGCAAAAGCTACACAGATCTATTGCCAACAAATTCTCACTAAAGACATGTATTTATAGGATGTGCATGCTGAAAGGGAAATAAAATTTCAGATCCCAGGAAAGAAGGAAGAGCTTTGTAAATGCATACATGTCAGTAAATTCAGAAGTTTATTTCCATTTAATGTTTACACTTTAAAAATCAACTGAGAGCAGCACTAAAGTATATAGACATTGAGGTATTTCTACAAATAAAATATCTTAAGGCATTGACTTAGGAGACAGGAAGAAAATAAACACCTTACTCTGGTAAAAAGTATGCATAATGTGAGAAATATCTTAAAATTTAATATATATTGATAGAGGATTTTTTTTTGGTCAGTAATGGGGCTTGGGCTTGGGTGCTGTCCCTCAGTTCTTCAGCTCAAGGTGAGTGCTCTACTGCTTGAGCCACAATGCCACTTACAGTTTTCTATTGGTTTATTGGAGATAAGAGTCTCATGGACTTTCATGCCTGGGCTGGCTTTAAACTGCGATCCTCATATCTCATTCCTGAGTAGCTAGGATTACAGGTGTGAGCCACCAGCTCCTGGCGATAGAGGAAATTTTATTTTAATTTATTTTATTTTATTTATTTTTGGGGGGGTCCTGTCATGGGGCCTGAACTCTAGGCCTGGGCGCTGTCCCTCAATTCTTCAGCTCAAGGCTAGTACTCTACCACTTGAGCCACAGCACCACTTCTGGCTTTTTTTCTTTTTGCTTATTGTGGTGCTGAGCAATCCAACCCAGGGCCTCAGGCATGCAAGGAAAGCTCTCTACCACAGAGCCACCTTCCTAGCCCCATAGAGGAAATTTTATAATAAGACTTTTTAAGATATTTGTATCAGCCACTAAAATACAAGCAGTTATAGTTTTTGCCCAGTAAACATATGGAAAAGAAAATTAATAAAAATACATATTTGATTGACACAAATGAAGGATAAAAGGAAGGAAAGTTAAAAACTGGAAAATAGAAACAAATAGCCAAATGATACAGGGAAATCTAACTGTATTAGGTACTATGTTCAACTTGAAACAAATACATATGTAATTAATTGCATTACTATTCAGACTAGATAAAGAAGGATTCTACCATCTAGATAAAACTACAACTAACCCTTCATTTTATTAATGAAGAAACTATGAAGCCAGATAAGCCTTCCACAGGGACATACGAAGTATCAGAACTGGATTCCAGGTTGAGTTATTTTTATCTACGACTCACTGTTTCCTGTAACTGCCTTTTGTGGGTATCCTTATCCCAAAGGTAGAAAGACAGGAAAGAAACATTCTCAATTCCAATGTCTATATTTATGTGCATATTTTCTAAAACACAATATTCATGGGAATTCAGTTAAAGAGGATAATACATCAGGATAAAAATATTTGCAAGATTATAAAAACACAAATGGTGAAATATAAATTATGTAAATCTACAACTTCACAACATGACAGATTCTATCATAACTTATGCCTACTGTTACAATATCTCTAAATCTCATACCACAAAAACGTGATGTATTTTATTTACAGTCAACCATCTCTTTCTGGGGAAACCCCTTTGAATTGTTTCTCTGAATGGAGAGATTAGTGATTACCAGCAGAAATGAATCAGAATCAGACTTTGCTTTCCCAAAAGAGAAATCTTGTCATTTCTAGGAATCATTTAATCTTTTCAATATGAGGTGATTTGTCATCTATTATAGTTGGGCATTGCTTTTGGCTAAATTTTTGTAGCAGTATAGAAAAAGGAGTTAAAATTATTGAAAATTCTTTTTTATACACGTACTATTTAATAAACCTGAATGAGCATGTTGTGTTTATAAGGCTGTAAGTGCTCATGGCTTACCAAATAGACATGATTGGACCATTCATAAGTTAGCAAGCCCTACTCTGAACTCATGGCCTTGTCAGCAGCTCTTTCTTGTACCTTTCTCTAAATATTTCTGAAGCTCATTCCATCACTTAATGCAGTTTTTTAAAATGAAAAGCGGCATTCTTAGTGCATTCCTAAAAGCCCTATTGAAATGTTCAATTATATATATATATATATGTATGTATATAAACTTCCTAATAATTACCCAGTGTTTTTATCCTGTAGCATAGTTAGAACCATCTGTTATATTGCTACTAATTCAGCAATCTTTGAGATGTCTGTAGACTATCTGTGGTCTCCAAAGTCCTTCAGACTTTTTACTTTAATGCTGGTATCTCAGCCTTCCTGGCCTAGTGCCTAGTTCACCTGGAATACAGTCTGTACTTAGGAAGCACATGATCACATTGTGAATTTTAACAAGAATTCAGAGGTAATGTGAGATAATGCTTTTCACATAGTTTTAATGGACAAATGGATTTAAATTCCTATTTGATGCATAGTTTTACTTTTAAGACACTCAGCAGCATTGATGGCCTGGTGGATTTTAGTTAGTAGAAGTCCACGGTGCGGAGCCAGGTCACTTCATTCCAGAGCTTCCAGAGAGATGGTGTGGCGCGGGGGCAGGCAGGGCACTTGATTGATAAAATCCTTCGTTGCTGAGGTCACTTCTAGTTGAAAACTCATAAAAATGAGATGTCTTTCTGTTCTGCACATCTAACAAGGTCTGTGCTCATATCAGTTCCCTAATTTCTTTGTCCCCGAGTTTCCAATCATGTCTTTTTTTTTTATTTTTGGTTGGGGGGGTCGTCAGTCATGAGGCTTGAACTCTGGACCTGGGAGTTGTCCCTCAGCTCTTCAGCTCAAGGCGAGTGCTCTACCACTTGAGCCACAGCGCCACTTCCGGTTTTCAACTGATTAATTGCAGATAAGAGTCTCAAGGCCTTTCCTGCCCGGGCTGGCTTTGAACCTCGATCCTCAGATCTCAGCCTCCTGAGTAGCTAGGATTATAGGCGTGAGCCACTGCAGTCAGGCTCAGGTGTCTTTTTAAGTCACTGATCATTTTGACAAGCACTGGTCGCAATCCATGCACGGCCGTGTCATTTCTCAAGGATCAGAGGCACTGATTCAAGCTCTTCCCCAAAGGAAGAATTCTCTTTGCAATTGTCACTCAGATACCATCAGGAGAGGGGCGCTGGAATATTGCTGTCTGCTTCCAGACGTGTCTGCATTGTGTGCAGAAGCCATTGAAAAATGTGAACTGCACGTACAGAGCGCCTACCCAGCCGCAGTGGCAGGAGGGAGGAGATTGAGGGCCTCACCGGACATTAACGTCAAGAAGACTCCTTGGCAGTAACTTATACCTGTGTTAAATAATACAAGTTAATGCTTGTATTCGCGGAAAGTAATTTCATCCATAATAATAAAGAGAAAATTCTCTAACAACGTATACAATCATTAAAATTGTAGACTTATTGGTTTCCCAATGTTTTCATTCTATAAACCAGAATTTCACTGTATTTCAAACATTATCATAGTATCCTTCACAAAATATTAAAATGATCAGACAGCGCTATTAATCAACAAGGAAAATGAGAATCTTGAAATATCTGTCTTAATTGTAACTAGTTTGTTTGTTCATTTTTTTCAGGTGTATTCACGTATTTAAAAGATATAATTCTGGTTTCTTAGTGGAAGGCAAGCAAGAGTGATACAAGTATACTTTTAGATGGAGATGTAGATGCAAAATAGTATTTCATGGAAGGGCAGCGACCAACATTTCTTTGAGCATCTCAGATTCTGTTTGCCAAGTCTACAGACAAGATATATTAGTGCATAAAAATTTTGATGTCATTGGTTTTATTAGCTTCTTTATGTTCAGATATTATATACTACATATCTAGTAAAATAATCACTTAAGAAAAACTAGCTAAACAGCCTTTTAAATGAAATTTTATTCCAAGTAATATAAAAATAATGACAGGTTTTCAAACTAAAGAGAGAATCGAAATGTACTAAGTATCATATGTGTTTACACCTCATTTTTTCCTACCCAAATGCATTCATTATCACCTTTTAAGTCAACATGTTAATATCAAGTTCTTTTTAAATGTGTGTTGATTTTCCAGCTAGTCATATTTTTTCTGCTTTTATGTTCATTAGCACAATAACATTTCCTAGTTATAATTATAAAAGCTGTTTCAATATCTTCATAATAATAGGTTGTCTCTACTCATGAATTTCAGTGCTATGTATTTTTCAAAACTAAATTTCAACATTCCACCAATAAGATGCAGGGAAGATGATATAGCAGAGCTATTAAACATCACACATGCTGCTAATATAGGTAATTATCTGTTATGTCTTCCAAAAGGCGAAAAAGCATTTGGTGTCATTTGGTTTTTCTGGGAGGAATACCATATTTCAATGTTTGGCACCAAGAAAAATGCCAATGCATGGTACATTTATGTACATCTCCCAGTGCTGTACTGGAGCTAATGTCTCTCTCCCTTGATCATGCTTCAATTAATTAGGTAGACTGCCAAAGTGAAAAGAAGGAAAACTTAGGACTTCCGTGTGCTCAGAGGCATAATGTCCACCATGGGCTCTAAGAAAGTACCCGGATAGTAAATACAAAGGAACTAATAACAATTACTTTACTGCCTTCAAATGTAGTGTCACACAATATTTTGGGGGAAGAAGTACAGGAGCATATTTAAATCTGATGCTGTGGAATTTTAAAAGAAACCTTAATATGTACTTTGTAACCAGAATATGTAAATTGTAACCAGAATATGTAAATCACATCATTATTGGAAGCTTGTAACATTAAATTTCCTTGAGAATGATATTAACACTTTGCTTTAAATAATGATCTTCCTTAAGTTTGAATAAAGTTAGTGTTAAAACCAGGTAGAGGATACTAAAAATAGCACTGAATTCTCAAAAAGGCCACACACTCAATTAGTTTAATGTTCAAAAAACGAGAAAATAAGTTATTCCATAGTAAGTCTAAATTGGGTCTATCCCAGAGTCCTGTGGGGAAAACAGAAAATGTACCATCTGTGCATCAATAACAATAAGGACACTAATTTCATATGTGAAGTCAACACAGGAATTATGACAGTTACATGATGAATTTTGGAGACAACATGAATAATGGAAATTGAAAATTAACCTGAGAGTCACCAGCAGGCAGAAGCTTCTCTGTCCTGTCAGTCAATTTTAAATCAATTAGGATATTCTGAATAAACATTCTCCAAGGATAATCCATTTACTTTAAATGCCAGTCTTACTGGATGTCTTTCTCTGTTCCCTAAAAATGCCTTTATTCTGCCCATACCTCTATAGAACCATTTACCGGGTGCTTCTCTTTACTTGGCCTAAAAAGTACAATTCCCAGAAGAAGTATGAGAAGAATGTATTTATTTCTTTCTAAAACTTTGAACAAAGAAAAGAGGATGGAACGAGAATATAATTTGTGATTGAAACTGGGAGGAGCTAGATATAATAATAATTTAGACCATAACATAAAAATGTGTGTTCACCATCCTCAAACTGTGTTTCCTTAAAGCCAGGTAAAAGTAAAGTAGATAGAGTTGTTAGGGATTCTTAGAAATAGAAAGGAAGGGGCTTGGAAGGTGGCTCAGTGGTAGAGTGCTTGCCTTGCATGCATGAGGCCCTGGTTTCAATTCCTCAGCACCACATAAACAGAAAAAGCCAGAACTGGCACTGACTCAAGTGGTAGAGCACTAGCCTTCACCTAAAGAGCTGAGGGACAATGCCCAGGCCCAGAGTTCAGACCCCATGACTGACAAAGGAAAAAAAAAGAATTAAAACTTTAGAATCCCATTCAAGTTATTCTTTTTTTCATTAATTCAAATTGGGATCAAAGTTTCCAAAGAATCCATCAGAATCCTAATTAATCTATGTAATTGCTTTTAGTGATCTCTGCATGGGTGATCTTTTGTCCAAGGGTGACTACCACAGAAGGACAAACAGATGATCTAACTCTTTCAGATCAGCCTAATTCTTGAAGTTGTCAGTACAATGTGAATGGTTTCTTTTGTGATTTTCTTCATTTGAGATATCAGTAAATTCTGTTCCAGTCTGTTGGCTCCATCACTGAATTGCTCTACCAAATGGAAGTTCAATCCCTACTCTAAGAATTTTATAAATCTCCTCAGGGGCTTACCCAAAACCCTGAAACTTTTATTTCATTGTGATTTGTAGATTAGCTGATGGATGGATTTGTCCTCTTGAATTTTCTGTTCTTTGTGTTCATCTTCCTTTTTTGCCCAGATATGAAACCTATTCTTCCTCTTGATTTATAAATACATCATGTGTCCATCAACTTTCTTGCTTGATAATTCTCTGCAATTGCATTTGCAGATCATTGAGGACAGGAGAGACTAATGAGAGAAGAGGCTTATGTAAATAGAATCCACTTTGAACCACGACTCTTTTTTGAACGGTCTTCAAGATACACCAAATCTTCTCTTCTCCCATTTTCTTGGTACCTCCTATATGATTTTTGTATAATTTCAAATACATAGATATTTAATTGGCTCTTATTTTAACTGAATTTCTTCTCATATTAGTTGTTATTTTTATGACTGAATAAATTTTAGTGGACCATGATGAGAGTTGTCTAAAGAGAGATATCTTAAAACAGTTTTGGTTTTGGTAACATTTGCAGAGTGAGAGACATTTCTCCAGAAGTTCAGACTTCTGGAGATAATGCACAGGCATTATCACTAAACAATAAGACAGAATGTAAGAATGTTGCAATTCTAAAATTCAAATTGCCAATGGAAATAGAGCCAAGAAACTCTCAATGGAACTACAAGTTCAAGGGAAATCCACAAGTGTTCTCTTGTTAAAATGGTCTCTTGAAACTCAGAAATATCCTTAAGCAAGTATAATTTATTATAAATGTATTGATTTAAATTTCCTGTAATGTTACTTGTTACCATTCATTCCTTCATAAAGACTGTGCTAGTTTGGAATGCAGTAGAACCAAAAGAGTATTTATTTTGTAATTGTTAGTTATTTAGTAGCACACAGAATTGGAAGGTTAGAGCATGCTTAGGTTTTTCATATATTGGGCCAATATATATATAGGTATAATTTATGGAAAAATATCTCCTAACCTCTCCATGCTAAGAAGAAATTAGCTCATTTCCCTCTCATAGTATAAAATAACTGTACAATTAATTATAGGTATTTCCAACCACATTTCATACATTCATTTATGTTATTGTGCAAACATTTTGTGTATGTTTTGTATTACTGAACAAACAAAATTTCCAAAAACAGAATAGCTGTTTTCATTTTGGTGGTTCAGAAACATTTAGTTCAATTAAGAGGTAGATTTCTTTTATGTTGGCCAACCAAAGAATATGTGATGCAAGTTTTGTCCTAAACTGCTGATTTGCAATATTCTGCATAGAGGTCTGAAATTGCATTATCCAAATGAAATTTTATTATTTATCCCATCATCTCTTCGCTGTGTTAGCTTGTACTTCTTCAATTTCGAATTTTATGACCAATCAATTACAAGCTGTGTCATTATTTTATGAGTGCCTAATAAAAAGCCAAGTACTTTCTGAAGTCAAATCTGGCATAGTGAATAGTTCTGTGCAACACATGGCTTTGCTGCATAATTCTCTCATAAGTTGAGGTTCCTTTCATCGATCCAAGGTATTTTGTTATTTTTACCTGTATTTGCTATATGACCTCTTGCATGAAGTAGACAACTATTTTGCATGCGTACAATTATTAAACACCATCTGCTCCTAAATCTTACACTTCATTATTTACCACAGAGCATGTGCACAGAGATTTTAAAATATCTTGCTCCAATGACCCTCTGCCTCAGAGTCTATTTCTTCTGCAGTGACCAACTTTATGTCCTCCTCTTCATGACTTTTTGTTTAAGGTTTTAATACTTTGGAATTTCATGGAAGATTTAAAAATAACAATTAAAATTGGCTAACTTCTCAAATACACCTATCATTTAAGTGGTACTGATATTATGATAAGATAATGATCCACAATATAGAGCAGGAAATATTTAGGGGGAAAATGAATTATAATATTTCTTGAAATTTACCATGTATCTGAAACTGTACTAACTACTGAGTTATATTAAAATAATGGAATATGGTCAAGACATAAATAGATAGGTAATAGTGAACGCTTCAAGAGCAATGAAAAGAAGATATGATAGGGGAAAAATGTTCTCAAGAAATAAAAAGATATGGGTCTTCAAGTTGGCAAGGCCAACGCACACTTCAGATGAAAATGCTAGTTCATTTATAAAGTTGAAAATATTTTTAAAATTTGAGTAATTGGAGAAGGATGAGGAAAAAGGTATTTAAAAGTAACAATGGATTGTGAGCAAACATTTGAAAACATGAAAAGAGGGAGAATATTCCCCAGAGGATAGGTAGGTGTAGTTGGAGTCAATTTAACATGTAAGAAGTAATCAATACCTACTGAAGAAATTGCTACAAATTACAAAGAAGAAATAGTTTTCAATGCCCAGCTAGAAAATAAGGTGAACCTTGAATTTTTCAATTTTGTTAATATGGTAATAGACTTGTTTCTCAAGGAGCAATCTTATATAACTGATTTACCTGAATAAAGGTAACAACAAAAGTCAGACTTTCTTGCAGTCCAATTGGCTCAAACATAAGTAAGTAGACAATGGGAGTGACAATGGGAGAATGGGGATTTTCTCTGTATGTGTTGTCAAACGTAAGTATTACTTTGTAATATAGATTCCAACCTCCCCCCACCACCAAATTTGAATGAGAGGCTTATTCCAAAACAGAAGAAAAGTCATTTTGCTAGAACTGAAAATATTTAAAGAGATCTGACATTAGAAATTACAGAAGTTAGGAAGGAAGTTCTCTATAATTACAGGGCTAAGTCAATGAAGTTGATTTCCTTGTTTTTTAATGTCTTCTAAAAGCAAACTCCACATTAGTCCCGCACTCCTAAACTATTTCCAACATTAGAATTCATTTGTTTATGTAAGTACACTTAGAACACATCACTGGAGTTCAATGGTTTACATTAAAATGAATATGGCAACAATGTAACAAAAGAGCAATGTTGACAGCAGACTATAAAGTAGAAAACCAAGGAATTAGAATAGTCCATTGAATCTTCCATGGATTAGCTGATACATTGGTATGCCCTTACATACTGCCCAGTCTATTTACTTATACTTATAAGCTCATCTTAAATTTCACATATAAGGGAACACAAGTATCTGTTGTACCTGACTTACTTCATTTAGCATCATTTTTTGCTCTTTCCATTGCTTTATGGATGGCACAATATCATTCTTTCTAATGTATGAATCAAATTCTATTGTGTATATACACCAAATTTTCTTGATTCATAAATCCATTGAGAGGGAAGATGTGGGTAGAAGAGGGATGAGTAAAATGTGGAAAGGAACAACACTGATAAAGATGCATTTTAGGAAGTGGCACTTGTAGCTCAAGTGGTAGAGTGCTAGCCTTGAGCTGAATAGCTGAGGGACAGCGCCCAGGCCCAGAGTTCAAGCCCCATGACTGACAAAAAAAAGATGCATTTTAACATATACTACTTTGTTAATTAGCAACTTCTTTGTAAACCTACTTAAGATATTAAAATATTTTCATGAAAAAGAAAGTAGAAGACCATTAAAACAGACTTCAAGTAGTAAAGTGTTGGAATAAGCCAGTACATAGTTATTTCTAGATTAATGTACAAATGGTTCAGGGAAATATAACTTTTAAAAGACTCTATAATCACCCTGCTCAATATGTAAGTACTTTTTGTGTTGAGTTGAGATGAAATTGCAGTTTGAGATAAAACCCTTCTCAAATGCATTTAGAATCTATTTTCTACAAATGTACGGAAATACAAAATTTAGAAAGGAAAAAAAAGAAAAAATATCAAAGCAGTAATAGTTTCCCTTTCCAACATTTTTGTTATAATGAAAAGCTTCTGTGTTATTCATTGTTTTTAAGAAACAAACCAAACAGAAGCAACAACTCAAAAGTTAAAACAAATACATCACTACATCTGTCAGTGGATGCTAAACATAAAGCATGTGCAGCTTCATTTATCATAGGAAATGTGCAATTTTAAAGTGCAAATTGAAATTTGCAAATTTAAACCCCAACGGCATATATCAAACACCAGAACTGTGAAAATTTAAAAAAAGAGAGAAAGAAAAATACAAATTGTTGTCAGGTGTCTAGAGTAACAAGGATTCTCGTGTCGTTCTTCAATTTTGTTTGCAATAATGAGACCAAAAGAGGGGAGACAGACAAAAGAGAAAGGTTATGAAAGGAAGGGAAGGGGGAATGGAAAGGAGGAAATGAAAAAAGTGCAGAGTCCACAGACAGCATGCTACACATCAATTCTATTTCTAGTTACAGGTATGCATCCCAGAGAAGGTTATGCTTATCTAAACAACCAATGTAAACTCTGTACTCTGATGGCACACCTTGTGTCCCATGGTTTCCCTTATTTGCAATAACTAGTGTATGTCTGAGACAAGCAGAAAAGGTCAGATAAGTTGATGTTAGATGAAATAAACCCCAAGATATGTACTCAAATGTTTTTTTTCTTTCTTGCGATTGTTTCTAACACATTTATAAGATGATTTCTTTGTTGCTTTGTATGTCCCTCCCCCACAGTATAACCCCTGTTTTCACTGTATTTGATGTTGGTATAATTTGTGGAGGGGAAGGGAAAAAATTGTTTAAATAGGGATACAGGTGGACCCATTGCAACAATGAGATGTACAAGACGTTATGTCGAAAAACGAACTGTACAACATTGGTGGGGGGTGTGTGTGTGTGAAAGGGGTATGGAGGCGGGGAGAGGGGAGAGGGGGGAAAGGGGAGATGGGAAGGGATGGGAAACAAAGGAGGAGTCAACAATGCTTGATAGAAATGTACTCATTACCTTGCCCATGTAATTGTAACACCTATGTACGGTATTTTCACACAAAAAATATAAAATATAAATGCACAATCTCTTTAAAGCAGATATAAATATTGAGTTATTAATATAACGACCTACTATTAAAGAAAGAGAAATATTTCAAATATATGGGAATTAGGAAAGACTCACATAACACTGAATAAAATTATCCAGTCATAAACCTACCAATGATTGATTTATGTAAAGAACAAATCTAGTCTTGAGCATATTAGCTTAAAAAGAATGTAATATGATAACATCCTTACACATAATACTAACATAATAATATACATAAATATTATATACTATACAATATCCATTTAGATATATTATATTTTGATAGTATTTTAAACTATATTCAATATTATGTATACTTATATATAAAATTTTATACATGTACAAATATTACTAATATACTAGTAAATAATGTAATATATTAAAATAATCTTTGTATTTTCAGTAAGCTTATTTCTGTTAGACTGAATGTCCCATCCCAACATTTTGGAATATGTGTATTTAAATGAGCAAAAATACTTTTTTGATACCAAAAATCAAGCTTCTTCTAGAATTAAGGAGATATTGCAACCTTAAGAACTTTTAGTGGGGGGGTGGCAGGGAGTGTAGTTGTGGAGGTGGGAGGGAGGGAGAGTAGGGGAAAAACAAAGGAGGAGGCAACAATGCTCCATAGGAAATGTACTCGTTACCTTGCTCATGTAACTGTAACCCTTCTGTACAATATTTTTACAATAAAAAAGATCAAATAAAGACCTTTTAGTGCAAAGAAAGAATCAAGATTAGTTAATCTTTCTAGAGTATGTACTCATCCTTTCTTCCATAAAAGCATATTTAGGAAGACTGAATATAAACACCAATATTCAACCGTGACATGAAATTTATTGATTCTACTCCATGAATATCAACACAATTGAGCTTATGAATAAACATCAAAACAGAAACAAGAGAACATGTAATTCTCAGATAATGTGGAACATTTTGGGTATAATGAGAAAAGAGTTTATTATTGAGCTCAATTCCACAAAGCCATTTAATGGTAAGTACTTATAATACACAGAGAATGAAGCATTCCTTCAACATTTAGTCAATAGCAAAGGAGAGAAAGTACTCAGTAGCTGGTTTACAAACTCCTTGTACACTTCTTTTCTTGCTTGTACCAGTCACTTAAGCTTTAAGTTTATTTTTTTCATAAATAAATGGGAATATAATCACACCTAATTACATAGCTATGGGTTATTTGTATAACTAAGTTATCTGTTGCAAAGTTAATGAGTGAATTTTGTATTCAACTCTCTTTAGTGACCTGATTAATATACCAACATTTTTTTGTGTATCACAGCCTATGGAGGGAGACTTATTGAATGAAAAATTTTAAGTATATATTAATATATTTATTTTCCCCCAACTCACAAGTCATTTATGAAATTTATATTTTGAAATGAGTTCTCAATTGTAAAAGTGTTGAGTTTTAAAATGAGCAGTTGTGCTAACAGAATTATAATTTTTTAAAGAATATTTGAATCTATTTGTAAAGTCATTTTAAGATTGGTGTAAAAGTGCTTTTATCCCAAACAAGGACATCCTTGGAAATGTGAATTAATTAAGCAAAAGGTATCTCAAATAGTAATGTCATTGAAATGTGACACAGGAGATACTGGATAATAATGCACACAAAATTACCACTGAGCAACCCAAACCAAGGAAATCTCCTTGTTTTATATCTTGGGCTTAGAGACTGTCAACAGTCACAAATCAGGTTACACTTTAGATCACAGTGTGTTAAATTATATTTATTTCCTCTTAAAACTATGTGACATTGGTGACAGTGTTGCTTTGTGTAAGAAATCTTTCAACCACATGTTCTGGAAAGTAACTGCTGATGTTTACCTCCCAAATTCGATCTAGGTGCATAAGCTACTTAACAAAGACCTTTGAAATAGTCCATCTGGAAAAGACTGTTTTTGAGATGTTTATTCCGATTGTAACTCATCACAGCTAATATCTTACTGTGATAACTTAGAAATTACTCTATTTCTTCAAATGTCTTTTGATATGTAGGATCTCAGGGTTTAATTTTATAACATGAATATCCATAAA
The DNA here is from genome assembly GCF_000151885.1 of Dipodomys ordii. NCBI lineage: Eukaryota > Metazoa > Chordata > Mammalia > Rodentia > Heteromyidae > Dipodomys > Dipodomys ordii. The sequence continues at coordinate 12,712,649 of NW_012267259.1, read as the reverse complement.
TATGTGTAGAATACAACTTAGTGCTTGTTTTAAATTCCCAAACATTGGAACTGACGCTTAAAGGCTACATCCTAACATAAAGTTGAAGGATGTAGATAATTATAAAAATTATTTTCACAAGATGTATCCTCATAATTGAAGCAAATGTGAGTTTCGCTTGTGGAAATTATGCCAATTTTCCACTTCAGTTCCCTAGTATAAAAATAAAGAATAATCATATTTTATGGCCTCAAGCAATTAATACATTTGCAAAAAAAACCCTATTGTGGATTTCTCGAGGCTTTTGTTTAGCATTGGAAATGTATGCTATTTAAATGGTCAAATGATATTTTAGTATCGTAGCTGTTCTTTGATTTGTTCAAGAAAAAATTGTTCTTAAAGTTCAATTGTGAGCACTATGTTCTTAACCCACAATGAACAATGCACTCTTTTACACAGTAAGGTAATGAGAGGGAAACTACTAGGAAATAGTCCCAGCTATAATCTTCTGCAGTTAAAAAGTGGTTTGGAACCAAGCTCTTCCACTCAAGAAAGATATTAATACAATTGTAAAACTTCTGTACACATTAACCTTAAAGAATTCTATTGTAGAATATTTCAAATACTTAAACCTAAAGCCTATCTTAAACCTATATATATGTATGTATAAATGTGTATATAGACATACATATATATGTGTATATGGATATACATATATGTATATATGTGCATATGTGTATATAGATATACATATATGTATATATGTGTATATAGATATACATATATTATGCACACGTGCACAGGGCTCTGGAAAAATTAATAGCAAAGAAAATAAATCCCTTAATTCTCATGATTTCATCAAGGAACATAAATATCTTTGCACCTGTCAGTGTTACTGTTGTTTTGAGTGATAGTTCTGCCATTTTTAATGAATATTTTTGAGTTTTTTTTATCAAGGGTATTATTTCAGTTTACTTCTTAATATTATTTAAGTTGTGTTCAACTTGTAACTTGTAAGATTATATACATTTTTACTTGGTTTGTATTCTTCTTAAGCTGGAAAAACCAGTATCATACCTGCAATTAAGTGTTTAGCTGTATCACTTTGCTTCTTTATTTAGGACAAAAATAAGTAGACATTTTGATATATATATATATATATATATATATAAACTATGTATGCATATATATATGCTAGCTCATTGCATTCTATAAAAATATGAGAAATTATTTAAGACATTTTAATCTGTATTTGAGTGTCGAAATACTTGCATTTCCCTTCTTAATAAAAAATAACTTTAGCTGCCTGTATTCAGATCCCAGTCATTGTTATAGATAAGTGTTTCACATTCAGATTAATTTTATTAGAACACTGCCTATTTTTTTCTCAGAATAATTTTTGATATCCAATCACATAGGACCTTTCCCAATCTTGTCTGCTTTTTTTTTTGTTGGTCTTGATTAGAAGTGGTTTAAAACAATTTCTAATGGGGTAAAGATATGATGTAGAGAATGTCATAGTATGTAATATCTAGGCCTTTTAATTAAGATAAATAGGTATACTACTTTCTTAATATCAGTGTCATAAAACATGTAACACATTTGAAATGTATTATGAAATTGAAATTAGTTATTGTGATCCTTACAGGAATCCCTTTACTCTCTTACTGTACATTCTTCAAAGTACTTATATGCCTCAAACTTGGAACTAGTGGTAGGTGGCCTGTTTGTCTTTGCAGGTATTTATAAATATTAATTAATATTAATATCTAAAATTAATTTATCACAGCAAGTATACCTTCAGGTTGTTGATATTTTTCTGATTGTATTTATTGGATTTGCATTTTTGTTGTTATCTTTGTGTTATAGTATACATTTGCTTCATAACCTGAATCAATAGCTTCAAAGATTTGTAGGGGTATACAATAAATGTTAAGAAATTAGCTCAGAACAGCTAATACAAATAAAAACTGAGAACAGTAATCATTACAAAGGAAAAAGTGCAAGAAGTATGTAATCTTGAAAAGCTGAGTTTAAATGATTGTTTACATTAATATGCTTTCTGAGATGAAGCTCTGTAAAGAGTAGCTGTAAGAACTATGATGTTTTCTTTAATGACATTTCGACAGAATGTTTCAGGACATATTTGGTAAAATAAGGGTATCTATAAAAGAATTTTTTGTCACAGACTTGTGTCCAGAAACCTAGACTAAATGCTAAAGAGTTGTATAAATTTAGAAAATAAATTAAATTCTAAAAGACTTAATTTGCTCACCAATAATGTGAAGGTAATGAAATACTTAAATCATAGCAGTAGTGAAGATTAAAATAAATAATACTTAGAAAAATATGAAAGTGTCAATAAGCATCTAACAGGAATAGATATTGTTATTGGTTCTTGCTTTTGTTGTTATTGCCATTGTATTATTGTGACATATTGGAAAAATTACCTGTAACAATGGGCATAAATTAAAAAACATAAAAATCAGTGTCAAATAATTTAAAGGTATTTGGAATATATCATACACACTTTGATGGATTAACAACTATATGAACAGTAATACAGGAAAATAAGCAGTGATGTGCTAATTTAAAAGATACAAAGGATCATAGCATGTATTTGAACTAGAACTTGAGAAAACAACTTCTTAATATAGTGAATATATCAGTAAAGCAGGTACTTTACAAAAAGAGAAAACTTTAGACATAAAAATTGGGTACCTGTGTGTGTGTGTGTTTGTGTGTGTATGTGTGTGTGTGTGTGTGTGTGTATGTGTGTGTGTATGTGAGAGAGAGAGAGAGAGCACGCTTCTGAAAGCATTCATAGAAAATAATACAAGTAGCATAAATTACTTAACAAATCCTGTGGAAATATTAAATGATTCCTTGGAAGCCTCAGTTCAGCTAAAAAGAAATCTTCTGTTAGTTTGAACATACATGTACTTTCTCTCAAACCTTTAGCATATTCTTTTTAAAAACGTCATTGTTAAGTGTTACATCTTCCATCGGTCTAACAAATTCTTTATTTAACTATACCTAGTAATCGGTGAAAAATACATAGGAAGATACTAGGTTAAGTCACTAGGCTTATAGTGCCTACTATAAACCTAGTGAGAGAAGGAACTATTATCAATTAATAATTTCACTAATATTTCTTGCTAGTGATGTGATTTTAGTCTGAGCAATTTGCTTTCGGTTTTTTCATAAGATTGCAGTTTTTAATATTTCACGCTACCCAGCTATGTCTGGCATTAAATTGGTGGAAACATTCAGAGCTCACTTACAAGCTGTGCTCCTATTTTTCTGTTTGTGATGCACCGTGTGAAAATAGTAAACTGCACTGTTATTATACTGTTTGAACCCAATGGCACTTGTAGCAGACTTAACTCATTAAATCCACCATTGATGCTGGCTCATGGAATAAGTTTTACAAATACAAGATTTCCCACATATTTTACCCTTTTTCACATTTGGTCTCCAAGACTGCATATAATTCCATTACACAGGCAAAAAAGTTGAAGTTCTCACATGTTAATTGACTTAAAAATATCTTTTGCTGATTAGTGTCAAACCAGCTTTAATTCAGTGCCATGTTATTTCCTGGACTCTCGAATCCCCTTCCCACCCCTGCCTTCCTCCCTGGGCAAGTAGATCTGGCTGCAACTTGAGTTAACACCTTTCTCGTTAGGCCTGGTGGACTGGTCTACTGGTGCTGGCATGGAAATATCTACTTCCTTCACATAAGGAGAATATGTGATAGCACATGTTTTTAAAAAATGCAATAATATACTGATAATCACAATTAAAACAGATAGTCCATTTGATAACTCAATTTTACTAAGTTGTAAGCTAAAAGTAATGATCATCAAATAACTAATACTATAGTGGGCCTAAGTACCATAACTGACTGGATTTGCTCTAACTACTGAATTAGAAAAAATAAATAAATCCCTATCTACACAATATATTAAAGAACAAGTAACTCCCAAACATGGCTACTTTTAGAGATCATTATAATTAAGTAGTACACGTAATGAAATATGTTTGAAACCTACAAATAGTTTCATATAAAATTGTCAGAGCAAAGTACATTTGTTGTAACTTAGAATATACTCACCCAAACCTGAGAAAACTATTCCTAGATGTGTTTTGATATATTTATTGAGAAGTTTAATGACATAAAGTTCTTAATGAAACAATCTGTCATTCAATTTCATAGTTAAAATAACTAGTTAAACACTTCAAGCATTATGTTCATCAAAACATAACAATGAGAGATGATGTAAAATATATATTAGAACTTCACTGTGTATCTGATTAAATTGTAATCAATTTCATTCCTAGTGTTTATTTTTATTTTTTTATTGTGAAAATACCGTACAGAGGGGTTACAATTACATGGGCAAGGTAATGAGTACATTTCTTATCAAGCATTGTTGCTCCTCCTTTGTTTCCCCTTCCCATCCCTTCCCTGTTTTGTACATCTCATTGTTGCAATGGGTCCACCTGTATCCCTATTTGTTTTTCCCCTTCCCCTCCACGAATTATACCAACATCAAATACAGTGAAAAGAGGGGATATACCGTGAGGGATCATTCCTAGTGTTGAGAAGATTTAAGGCAAATATGGGGATGTAAAGTGCAATGGTTTCTAATGTTTTTGTTGGAAGACTTGTACTCTTGCTATTTTGTGTTAGGAATAAGAAAGATGGAGAACAGCACTTAGCTTTGAGGCCAGAGTGGACGCGTCACAGCTGTTGCTGGAGGTTTTCTCCTGCCTCGGAATGTCGAAGGCTTTGCATATCGTCAACTCTCCTTGCGACATGAAAGCAGGAGATTCCTGGGAACATGCTCAGTAGACTGGATCCAAGCTGAATGAAATTAGCTTGCGATACCCGCCTGACCAAGTGCCCTGAGGTGTAGTGAAGGAAGTTTATTTAGTTCTGAACATCTCAAGATGAGGCATCAGAAAGGGTACCCCCCCAGAGAACCTGTGACCTCCTCGTCTCTATATTTATCTCTATAGTTACGTAATAGAAAGTGTTTTAGGGTAAGAAAGAAAACTCTAATAACGCTCTATCATTGTCAGTGAAGATTTTTTTTTGTCAATTCTTGTGGCTAACTAATGTAAAATAGTTTTAGAAAGTGTACATTTTCTCCTTGTAGACACACTATCACCAGTGATAATGATGGAAAATTCACACCTATTTAAATTGAAGTCACTCTATATTTCTTGGCAATTCTGTAACTTGTGAACCAGGAAAGTTCAGTGATTAGCAGTTCAAAAAATGAACTTACGTCTCCAAAGTATGAGGTTATTATTTTTCATTTGTCAGCTTACTTTATCTAAATGGCCCTTACTCCTCTTTGGGTTTGACCTCTTCCGTGCTGATCTGCATTGCCTGCTACTGAATTTAAGAAGACCCCAAGATTAATTAATTAAATTAACTGGGGCCCTTTGCAAAGTCACATAGGGGGCAATTTAATTTTTTGCTGCTACCCTGGCTGGGAAACGAAACTCAAACACAACTGCATGAAATACTGTTTTAATTAGATCCAAAGAGGGATGTAGCCTTGGTTTCTGGCTCAACTTCCTTAATTATGGAAATCAGTTTTAAAAGCAACTGGAACTTTGTTTTATGAAAGTGAAATGTTCTTGAATTCTTTTTTGCACTCCCCATCAGGTAAGAAAAAAGTCAAATCAAATTTTGTTTTATCCATTTCTTTTTTGGGGGGAGGGGAGGGTCTGGTCGTGGGGCCTGAACTCTGGGCCTGGGCTCTGTCCCTCAGCTCTTTAGCTCAAAGCCAGCGCTCTACCACTTGAGCCACAGTGCCACTTCTGGCTTTTTTCTTTTTGCTTATGTGGTGCTCAGGAATCAAACCCAGGGCCTCATGCATGCAAGGCCAGCGCTCTACGACTGAGCCACCTTCCCAGCCCCTATCCATTTCTTTTTAACAGTAGTAAAAAAGCCTCAAAGAAGACTAAGCCACATTCAGGAATACCTGGAATTAAAAATATATGAAATACTTTCACATCTAAATGGTTAAAACAGTCCATAGTAACAAAAGGCAGTTCGCTCATGGCTCTGACTCTAAATGCAGTTCTAGAACAATCTTTAGGCAAATATAATTTGATTGACCTCTTTTCTATTATTTGTGTACTTCTTTTAATGAAGTAGAAGAAATATTAGTTAAAAAATCTTCAAGAGAATACAAATACAAAGGGAAATATTGCAAATATCCCTCATATATCTTCAGACATAAATGAAGAGTTATTAGGCCTGCCTTTTATGATTTGACTGCAAGAGGTGAGGGGCTTTACCACCATTGTAACTTACCCCAGAAAATGTAGAAATTGTTCATGCCCAATGAGATGCAAAATTCTATTCATTTGCTGTTGTTGTTGTATTTAAAAACTGATGTAATATTTAAATCAGCCTGAATTTGGGACACCTTCACTATGTCAATACACTATGATGGAGCCATGAAATTAAATGTTAGAACACAATAACACCTCCATTAATCCAGACATCAAATATGAAACATAAGGCATCAAGATACTAAATGTCAGAAAAGATATATACTGAAGAGAGACTAAGAGAAGATTAAAGAGAGAAAAGTATATTCCAGGTTGAAATGTCCAGTTACATAATATTCCAACACATTGTCTGTCAGTCTGTGTCTTACTGCCTCTCCCAGTCTCTTGCTTGATTGCCTTCAGCTACATGTAGCAAATATGTGTACTCTAATATCCCTCTACACACTCCAAATCACCTCGGAGTAATAGTGTGTATGTGGTGAAGCAATTTGTTATGTATATACAATTCAATATTTACTGTTTGAATACAGTTAGATAACAGATTATAGAGCTAGAAAAATGGTTGATGAGTTGTAGATAGATATACATATATTCTTGGAATTGATACTTTTAATCTTTGAAAATACAACATGAGAATGGAAAAATGCCTTTCAAACATCGTCTAGTGAGAGTCAAATTATTAAACTTAGAAGATGTTATCACATATAGAGATGTGCATGAATGTTAAATACCTCGTAAATTGATAAAAGAGTTTGGTAAGTTATGAAAATAAACCAAACAACAAATTGCAGCTACAAAATTAAAGCAAGGGTTTTTGTGCTCTTTCATTTCACCCATGGGTATAAACAAGGAGCAGAATGAGCATGTCCTCAAACACACACACACACACACACACACACTTGGAGTTGGATTTGGCATTTGTGTGACATGCCTTGATGGTAAACGTGTTCAGCTTTACTTATTTCTAAATTAAATTGTTTGTTTTCCATAGGATTCTAGTACTGTCGTTGAATTTTGTTATATTTTGTTTTCCACTAAAATCAATTACAAACAAGCATCACTCTTGGTTGCAATTCAACTTAGAAGTTCTGCACAAGCTCAAACAAAATTTGCTATGAGTAAAGCGACATTTCCTGCCAGCACCTCATTCCATTACAAAATATTTTAACTTGGTAAGAACATAGGGCTAGACTTGGTGCAGAAATAGTATTCTAACTAAGACTTGCATTTATGAATCAATATATGTAGTCTAAGTAATATCCAGAGATTTAAAGGTAAATACTTAAAAGGATAAGGATTGTTATGTAAGGACTGGTTGGAAGTTGGTATGGGAACAACAAATTGTCTCCATATTTCAAACTCAAAGAATGAAATAACAGAAATCCTAATCCTGAATGAAGGCTCTTAATTCTTTTTATTTTTTTTATTGTGAAAATACTGTACACAGGGGTTACAATTACATGGGCAAGATAATGAGTACATTTCTTATCAAGCGTTGTAGTCTCCTTCTTTGTTTCCCCTTCCCATCCCTTCCCATCCTCCCCCTGCCCCCCACCCAATCTTCCCTGCTCCCCTTCCCCCCCACAAAAGTTGTAAAGCTCGTTTTCGACATAACGACTTGTACATCTCATTGTTGCAATGGGTCCACCTGTATCCCTATTTAAATGATTTGTTTTGCCCCTTCCCCCCCACAAATTATACCACATCAAATACAGTGAAAGCAGGGGTTATACTGTGGGGGAGGGACATAGAAAGAAACAATGAAATAATCTTATAAATGTGTTAGAAACAGTCGCATGAAAGAAAAAAAAATTTAAAGCTGATAGCAATGTTGTTGCAGATATACGCTGCCAGTTTATGTTTCTGTAGGAATATTTCATACCTGTCATCTTGCTTCACTAAACACCTAAAAAGACAATGTCTAAGATTGTGAGACTCAGACTCTTTTGTTATTTACTGGTATGCAGCAAAATAACTTCTTTTATTCAATTCTATTTTTCATGTCTTCAAAGAGAAGTCTGGATTGATAAGTGATGATTCATTTATTTTAATTGTGTAATAAGCACACTTGAGTTTTAATAACATAATTAAATGAAGAAAAAAGTTTTCTTCTAAACTAAAGTTCCAACTTCTGGGCTGGGAAGGTGGCTCAGTGGTAGAGCGATTGCTTTTCATGCATGAGGCCCTGGGTTCGATTCCTCAGCACCACATAACCAAAAAGAAAAAAAGCCGGAAGTGGCGCTGTGGCTCAAGTGGTAGAGTGCTAGCCTTGAGCTGAAGAGCTGAGGGACAGCGCCCAGGCCCAGAGTTCAGGCCCCACGACCGGACCCAAAAAAAAAGTAAAAAATAAAAAATAAAGTTCCAACTTCTGTTGTCTGACCTAGCATTTGAATTTACATCCCATGTGCATTAAATTATATGGGTAGTTTTGATATTTTATTTAATATTTGTCTAGAAGTAAGGGACATTTAATCACAATGTTGATATGTGCAAACACATGTAAGGTGTGCAAACATTGTATTTGTTGTGTGCAAATGTGTGTGATACTCAGTGTGGCAAAATTTCAGAGAGTAGATCAACATGACAGTTGTAAACTTACTTATAAATCCTTTCAATATCTATGACTCTTGGCATTTTTATTTTTTGTGATAATGAAGCACTAAGCATTCTTTCCTGCAAATGTCTGCTTTTGCCTCTCACAGATTATCTTGTGGGATCCCATCAGCTCTCCCCTTTTGTAAGTTTGGTGGTCTACTGGGGAAATTTTACTTGTTTGGTCTGCAGTTAAATGGAATATTCACTATGTGGGAAACAATACGTGAGATGCTAACAAGGTAACTAATGGAACCACCATTTCCTTGTCCTTGAAAAGCTTAAAATTTAGAGACCAGGATGTTCTTAGAAGAATCTAGGGTTACCAATAGAGGGTTGCCTTCATCAAAACTGAACAAATCTACTATAATCATGAGCACACAGTATGGATTGGTAAGAGTTCAATGCAGAGACATCAGCTGCAAACATTTCTGTGTACATGATTGTATTACATCACTATTACTTATCCTTTTAAAAAAGCAGCTCTTTATAAACTATAAGCCTACAAATGAAGTGAAATCAGAAATTAAACGAAGAGTAAAATGGTCTTGGAACAGTGGCCATGAAACACAGTTAAGGATTTAAATTATTTTTCAATTCAAATAGAATAGACTTATATAGGAAACATAAAGGGATTTCTCCAGATTCCAAAGACGGTGAGCAGAGCCCTACACAATTCATGATATCTGTCCAAGACAGCTCGTGCAACAGTGCAGACAGGACTAGAGAAAGCAACTTATGACTCTAAGAAAACAAACCTCCAACAGGCACTCTTCTAAGCAAACCATAAAATTTATAAATGTATTTGTGCCAATGAACCTATGTACAAAGAAATGAAAATAAGGACCTAGAAAGAGGCACAGAATGACTTAAAAGCACATATTTTTGTCATACCAATTCTGATACCTTGCATCCTGACGGAAGTTAGAAGTTAAGAATCCCAAAATGAGGTCCATGTCTGGACCTCACAAGCAGGAACAATACAAATGTGTACATTATCCTCTTCTTATTTTTATTATTATAATTTTTAGCCCAGTCTCGGGCCTTGAACTCCAGGCCTGGGCAATGTTCCTGAGCCTCTTTGTGCTCAAGGCTTGTGCTCTACAACTTGAACCACAGGACCACTGCCAGTTTTTACTGAGTAGTCTATTGAAGATAAAAGTCTCAAGGACTTTTCTTCCCAGACTGGCTTCAAACCACATCCTCAGCTCTCAGCCTCCAAAGGAGTTAGGTGCCTGGTTCCCATCCTCTTCTTTATCTTGACAGTTTAATAGATTCTGAGGTAGAGTCAAAATTCCTGTCCAAAACTAAAAGTTTGGAGCAAGAACTCGGTTTCAGTAATCAACAAAGCAAATTATTCCTGACATAGAAGATTACACAAATGAGAAACCATTATCCTCTTTAGACATGCGTAGGTATAATTTACAGACAAAAATCTACAAAGCCATATCACATTGTCAATTCTGAGCTTACAGCTGGGAAGAAGGAGCAACAGGATGATGTATATGATCTCTCTTCCATCAGTGTTATGTGAAGGGTCATGCCAATGGGCTAAAAATTCACAGGCAGGTAATTGAAGTTAAATATAACATCAAAACTGTGTGAATTAATATTTCCAAATAATCATTTGTAATGGGCTTTGGCTTATTAGCAATCAACAATGGAAAAATTCTGTAGTACTCATAACACTAACTTTGCCTGATAGAACATCTTCCTTCACAAGCATGCTCACAGTTAAGTTATATTAGAGGTAACATGTGAACTGATAGATGAAATAATTTCCTATTGCTGACCGACCATTCTGTGATTTTTAGGACTGATCATTTCTGTGATTTTTACATCATTACTTTACCTTCCCTGGTACTTGATTAATCCTAGAATTGCCAATGTGTTTCTTTCTTCTTTCATCATAAAAGAAGAAACATAAGCAACTACATTTTGCATGATTTTTTAGTAATGGCACAATGCTAGGATTCCTTTAAATTTAATCAGAAGCCACGTCCTCTAATTATTCCTTTTTAAGAAGTCAGGGCGTCTTCTGTTTAGCGGTGATACACTGTGTTAGAGACAGGAGTAATGGTGCTGCCTTCGAAACACTCACTCCAGTAGTACAAAATTAAAGGCTTTCCTGTCTGTAACATGACCATTGATGCAGGTGCCTTTAATTTTCAAACCCTGTTTCAAAATTAGGGAATTGGAGCGCCTTTCGATTGCCCATTTGCCTGCCTGCTTGTTTTGCTGACTTCCTACATCCTCAGGCTGCGAGGTGAATTCAGTAGTACAAGAGACAACTGAATTTGGAACAGCACCCGTGGTACTGGGCAAGCTCATTCCTGCAATGCCCGGGCGAGGATGTGTGCACGAGTACAGATGGGTCCAAGAACGACAACGGGGGGACAGCGGAAATCCAGGTCAACAACGCTTCCAAATATGCACATGTAATCTTTTTTGAGCAGGCATTGTTATTTGAGCATCACTGATTCTGAAAACATCAATTGAATGTTTCTGTGAAGCAAATCTTATCACTTTCCATGTCCCATCAGCCAGCAATGATTAGTTCCCCGGGTTCACAGACGCCCAGAAAGAGGATACACAATCAAGGAGTAGGAATCAACCTTGAAATACAAACTTGATCAAAATTCCCTCTCTCCAGACAATATTTAGTTCCAAGGGGTCTTTCAAACATACATCTCACTACGTCAGCAAGGTTGCTGCAAGGTGATATTTTTGTTGCTTAGATAAGAATTCTGGTTAGCATTGATTTCCACTCGACTCTGATACCTGTGACCCCTCCCTTGAGACGCCCAGGGAGGATGTCTAACTTTGTGGGTGGCCTTGCTGCGCCCGGCATCTTTGGAAGTCCAGCAAAACCCATTCCCACCCAGTGGGAAGAGAGCCAAACGCACGCTCAGCAGGTCATAAAGGCAGGATTGTCTGTTTCCAGAGGATTTGTAATTTACCATGACCCCGAAAATGAAGACCCAAACAATGTTTGAGCGTCCTCACTCATTTGACAGTGGCACATGGGTAGTTGTGATGGAACCGGTCATTACTCTTAAGGATTAGACTGTTTGAGTTCCACACAAGACATATTTTAAAAGCTGTAAATCTATTTTTTTCCGGGGTGGGAAAGGAGGGAATGACTCTCTTTCGGTAAAATTGATTCTGTGAAACATATTTTTTTTTCTGTCGTCTTGGAATTTCAAATCTAAATCCATACAGTATAAAGCGTGCTCTTCAAAGCTTTAAAAATTGACTGAGATCCTAAAGAAATGAAATGAATTAGAAAAAATATATCTCTTAATGTAGGTTTGGTCTAGGTAGTACAAATGAATCAATAACACCCAAATTTAAAAGCTTTTGAGACTCTGTAGAACCTGCATTTTATCTTTTTTTTGTAAACTTGTGGAGTTATTTAACAATCCCTTTGTGGCTTAAAAATAATCTATCCACCTAGGATCAAAAAAAAATTCTCCCATATATATGGGAGAATATATATATATATATATATACATATATATATATATGTATATGGCTGGGAAGATGGCTCAGTGGTAGAGCGCTTGCCTTGCATGCATGAGGCCCTGGGTTCGATTCCTTAGCACCACATAGGCAAACAGAAAAAAGCTGGAAGTGGTGCTGTGGCTCAAGTGGTAGAGTGCTAGCCTTGAGCTGAAGAGCTGAAGGACAGTGCCCAGGCCCAGAGTTCAGGCCCCACTACCGGACCACCCAAAAATATCTATCCACCTAGGATCAAAGAAAATTCTCCCATATATATGGGAGAATATATATATATATACATATATATATATATATATTCCTTTTCCTTTCAACTATTTACCATAAGAAAATGTCTTACCTTTCATCATTTAGAGTATTTGTGTCTTTCTTTCTTTTTAAAAAAATATATATTTTTGATTGTGAAAAGACCATATAGAGGAGTTGTTATTACATGGTCAAGATAATGAGAATATTTCTTATCAAGCATTGTTGCCTCCTCCTTTTATTCCCCTTCCCCTTCCCATCCCTTCCCATCTCCCACCCCCTGCCCCCCAAAAGTTGTAAAGTTTGTTTTTTCAACATAACGTCTTATACATCTCATTGGTACAATGGGCCCACCTGTATCCCTATTTAAACGATTTGTTTTTTCCCTTCTCCTCCACAAATTATACCAACATCAAATACAGTAAAAGCAGGAGTTATACCATGGGGGAGGGACATACAAAGCAACAAAGAAATCATCTTATATGTTTTTCTTGACATGCACATTCATGAAGAATTTATAACATGTGGGCAGAAACTAATTACTTCTTTGTGGGAAACTTGGAACTACCTAATTTGATTTCAAAGGCCATAGTTCTAATACTAGATTTGAGAGTAAAACTTAAAAAGAGACTTCTTAATCTTGACCTGAATGGTAATAGAACATCCTGTGCCCTGAAATTCAAATATATTTTGTCTAAGTTTGATCTACCACAAAGAGTTAAACTCTCAATACTATTCTGCTTCCTTCCTCCTTCTCCCTCCCTTCCCCTCCCTCTCTTCCGTCTTTCCTTCCTTCCTTCTTTCCTTCCTTCCTTCCTTCCTTCTTTCCTTCCTTCCTTCCTCCCTCCCACCCTATTCCCTCTCTTCCTTCCTTCCTTCCTTCCTCCCTCTCTCCCTCTCTTCCTTCCTTCCTCCCTCCCTCTCTTCTTCCTTCATTCCTTCCTTTCTTCCTTCCTTCCTTCCTCCCTTCCTTCCTCTTGGTTGTACTTGATTTTGAACTCAGAACCTTGCACTTGCTAGTAATGTCCTGAGTTCAGCCAAATGTACTAGCACATGAGCCAGGCCTCCATTCCTCAGCAGAATTCTTCATTTCCAAACCAAACTTGTATTTGCAATAGTCATTTCTCACTAACCAAGTAGAAACAGTACTCAGAGTTAGAAACCAATTCTAGGAGCTCTTCTTTATTTCTATGTTTTCCTCTTTTCCCAAACCAAACCATAAGTTCTAACAACTATTCCAAAATTGGTCTATTTCCAAGATGCAATACATATGCAATATTATGCAATACACACACACACACACACACACACATATATTCCACTTGCTTCTAGTATTAAAAGAGTAGTGGTCAGATAATTACTGTTCTACATTCTAGTTTCTAAAAATGTTACAAAAGAGGTGGATGCCAGTTGCACATGACTGTAATCCTAGATACTCAAGAGGCTGAGATCTGAGAATAGAGGTTTGGAGCCAGCCGGGAGAGGAATGTCCTTGACACTTTTATCTCCAATGAACCAACATAAAGCCAGAAGTAGAACTCTAGCTCAAATGGTAGACACCCAGCCTGGAGCAAAAAAAGCTTCAAGCTTTCGTACTTCCACCAAAGAAAATAAAGAGAAAACAGAAGGTTCATCATTTTTAATTTCCACAAGGCAGTATTCCTTCATCTTTGTGAAAGATTTTCTATTTTCCTTATTTATAATAACTAATATCCAGTAACTTACTTTGTTCTTCTTTTATTTTCTGTTTTTACTTATTTTTTAAGACACAAAAAGATGAGGATATTATAATGATCCCTTTCAATTACTCATAGAATGAAGCAGATAAAAGGATTTTTTCAGAGAACACTAGAGTAGCATATACATTTGCTCATGAATCTACTGGAAGGTTTTGCATGCATTTGAAATATTATGGGGAAGTCAAGTATTTCTATAGAAAATTTAATAGATGAGAGCATTTTAAAAAGAAATTCTACAAAATGAACTTGACCCTTTAGAACAAAGAATAAATCTTTACATAGAGAATACACAATGATTAAAAATCATTAAATTTATATCATACTTATTATAATAAGGCCAAGGAGGAATCCTACATGTTCCCTAGAGCCCATTGATTTTCCTGTGATATTTAAATGAATGGGTGCTGTATTGTAGTATAAATAACATCAAAGTGTTCTATTCATGTGCTGGGACCAACACTCGGCTATTCCTATGAAGTTAATCATCTTCACAATTTTATAATCAAATGAAGGTGTTTGAGTTTTGGAGGTTTGGTTTGTTTGTTTTAAAAAGGGAAAAGAAACTCCTGAGGTTTATTTTTCTTTGTACTTTCAAAAAGAAAATGTGTTAAGAAAAGAAAAATAATTCTTTAAAAAAGCTGTTCATCCTTGGGAAACCTTAGACATTACAAGCATTAAGAATTACTATGAAGCTAAAAACAGAAAGGAAAGAGAGGAAGAAAGAGAGGAAGAAAAAAAGAAAAAAAGTAAATACCCTGGGATGCAGCAAAAGTTTTGCTTGAAGAAGTAAAATTTCATGAAGATAAAACCCAACCAGATGAGGAGCCCTTACTTTGCACAATACACAAGTGATCCACAGAATGAATACCATTAATTTTCTGTTAGAAGAAATTGATGAATAAGAGGGAAAAAGCCTTTGCTATTTATATAGTTTTTGCATGTTAAAGGGAAAAAACCCATTAAGTAAAAAGATCTTTTGCTATTCATAGCTAATCCATTCATTTAATAAGAAGAATCCTTTGTCATATTCAATCCATAAAGGAAATGTCCAAGTGATGCTGAATTAAGGGGAGGTATATTGGATAACATGAATTATTCACAGGGAATTCTAAAGAACTGAATAATATACTATTAATTCAATTTTAATATTAAAATCCAATCGGGAGGTGGAAAGTCAGATGGTGGACAAAAAATAAGGAATTGCTCCAGCTCTCCAAACAGAGAGACACACAGAAACACGAAGAAACACATCAGACGAAAATCACCTCAAGAACAATTTAGTAAACACAGGAAGAGGAAACAAGGGAGAGGTGAAAGCTAAATTTTATTATTGTTTTTTCTTTGGATTTACTATTTTTGGCAGTGAGTATTAGTGTTTGTACCCAAGAACTTAAGCTCATTAAACAGGAACTCTACCACTTGAGCCTTCCCCCTAGCCCTTTTTAGTTTAAGTTCTTTTTCCCCAGTTGATCTTCACACATAGTCCTCCTGAACTTTGCCCTCTATGTACCTGGGATTACAGGCATAAGCCATCTTTTTTTTTCTAAAAGCTATATTTTTAGATGGAATAAAAAGAAGAATTTAATTTTTAGGAGGACAAATTCTATGGGAAATGGTTTAAATATAAAAGAATGAGAAAGATATGTCCTTGAAAAAACAATAATTGCAATATTTGATAGAAAGAAGAGAATATATAGAAATAACCAAACATGGGTGAGTGGAGGGTTGAGGGTCCTCATATAATGTGGCCTGGGTTAAATGGGAGGCTGATAGGCAGTCAGTTGTGTGTGTTAGAAAACCAATATGGAGCACTTTAATTTTATTTGTATGGTTGTCACCTACATCCCCTTTTTCCTTCACTGAAGTTTCAAAGGTTCGTCTGGGCTATTCTCCACACTACATTTCAGACAAGAATCTGGAGCCAAAGAATGGCAAGCAAGAAAACCAACTTAATCTTTGCCAGCATCCTGGGAAAGGCTGAAATCACAAGCGTTATCATGCACGTAATATAAGAGAATGAAAGAGGCTTCACCCAGGGGCAAAGGACTGGACTGGATGACAGGTTAGATGTGGAAACAAAGGAGAAAAATGAGGCTGGGATGGAGTGTGGGTTGGAGGGTGCACGGAGATCTGTGCAGAGATAGTGGCGAAGCCGACCGGAAAGGAGACTTAAAAAGGAACAGGATGAATTATGTCTCAGATATGCTTCACTTGGCAGAACAATGAGAAATCTAAGGGGATTCAAGAGCAATGCTATCTGGGAGTCGCCACTGACTTTGCCATCTGTAATGTTCTCACTTTATCTGATGCGTTAGGGCCCTGGAACATCACCCCTAACAAATTGTCATTCAACCTGTGTTTGACAGTCCCTTAATGACAAGAAAATCCTCTATTTTCTCGCCAATTCAATGTTTTTATCTTCCCTATTTTTAAAAAGTCCATCCAGGTTCTATAAATGTCCCTCTTGCACTAATCCAAAACTATGCCTTCTTAAAATTCCAGACTCTGGTGCTAAGTGTTCCTTGTGGAAACACAAAATAACTGCAGTGCTTCTTTGAGAAAACCGTCTTTCAAATCATTGAAGGCACTTTTCATGTCCCATCGAGCCTTCCCCTCTGCAGGTGAAATATCATTCCAAGCACTTTCAATGCTTTCGCTGTGTCTTTCTCTAAAGTGCAGCACCTAGAATGAAACTGAGAAGCAGGATTAAATTTAAAGGAAAAAAATAGAACAGTTCATTGTGAAATTTCTGAAGCTACAGCACAGGGAGAGTATTAAAGAAGAAAAGAGGGGAAAAAAGCAAACACACACAAGAAAGCAGAGCAGAGGGCTGGGGGTTCAACCTTAGTAAACGGAGCAAAGTAAAGGACAGACAATCCCAGAAAAGGATAAATTATCGAATGCATCAAAAGCCATGGCAAGGCAGGCCCCAAATCTTTTTATTTTGAAAGAAAGTTTTATAATGATTGAAAAAAATAAATCATAAAATGCTACAGAGCTATTGATATTGAAAGAAAGCTGAAAAAAGTCTACTGAGTTATTTATCTATTAGCCTACATATATATATACATATATCCAACATATATATATATATATATATATATATATATATATATGATTCAAGGAAGGCAAAGTTCAGAAATTTAAATTGACAGAGGATAGAAAATGTCCTTATTAAAAGGAATGAAATAAGTAAAGCTCTAGTCTAAAAATCCTATTCATACTTCAAGGTCTAAATCAAAAGTTAATTCTTTATATAAGTTTACCTGGATACCCTTCCTCACAAGCAAGTAGCAGTCTCGCATCCAAAACACTTGCACAATAACCTATTTCAATGTGCTTGTCATCATTTATACAGTTTACTGACAGGAACTTCTTAACTGCTCACTGTGTGTTCAACAATAAGTGTAACGCAGAATAAAATAACGCACAGTCCATAATACATGTGAAACAGAAAACGAATATTCTCTAACTCAAGGGAAGTTTTAGTAGACACTGGATTTTCCACCCAGTTTTACATATTCATAAGTTTGAGGTTTTTTCTTTTTCTTTTTTTGCTTCTAATCACTAAATCCTGAAACTGCACTGAGTGATGTTTTTAGCGTTAATGTGCCCCCTTTGTATGTGTGCACAGATCATAAGTATCCCTAGGTGACTTTGAACCCGTGGGTAAGTGAGAAAGACTTGAGACATGGGCTCCAGCGGTGATGAAAGCTAAGGACACAGATTCCAAGAGTTTCCTTGGTGGAGCTGGCTGCCGGCACCTGTTGGGCTTGTCCTCAGAGCACCTCCTTGATAAAGCACTTGTCTACCAATTCTTCACCCCCGATCTGCTTCTGCCCCATGGACCTAAAATGCGTGTCCCTTTGAGACAGGCACTAGAGGATTATGTGTAAAGAAAGAAAGTTAGGTCAATTCAGGGAAGCTGTTTAAGTAAATATGTCCTTGAATAAACCTGATATCACAGGGAATTGAAGTAATTGCTGATTGTATGATTAATGCCTGGAGGTAAAAAGCTGGCTGTGGAACATCTTAATCTTTGACCCAGAGGATGGCAAAAAGGACATTTTTGATTGGGTGAGTATATTCTTTCATTTCTTAAGGATTATGTGGAATGTGAGTAGTTCAGAATGAAAAATGAAGTTGTTATACACACATAGACACAAATACAGATAAAGACCTCAAAATGCTCATGATGCGAATATCAGAAAATAAGATCCCAGTAGATAAAGATTTGTACTTCCAAATGCCACAAAAAGAGCCCATAAAGATGTTCAAAATCACATTGATCAGGGAGTTTCCAAATCCTACACTGAGTAAAAAGGAATAAATAATGTGGTTTGTGTTATATACCAAATCTGAAGGAGAGAAATCATTTTAAGACCCTATGGTATTGTGGTAGCTCGACTTAAAGTGGGGGGGATTAATTTCACTCACTGTTTCAGACATGTAAGTCCATCAAGACAAGGAGAACTTCATATCAACACATCAGGAAACAGAGAGAGGAAGAGAGGAAGCAGCAGGGTCACCGACTCCAGGCCTTATATGCTCCAATTGGATCCTATATCCTCCCGTTCATGACCTCTACATGTTTCCACAATGCTTGCTAATTTGAGTGAGCAGAAAGAAAGGAGAGGGAAGAGGGGATGGAGAGACAGAGGGGGGTGGGGAGAGAGAGGAAGGGAGGGAGAAGAAGGAAGGAAGGAAGGAAGGAAGGAAGGAAGGAAGGAAGGAAGGAAGGAAGGAAGGAAAGATTGGAGATTAGTAATTTACACCTTTAGTTTGTCTGTGTTGATGCCTCCAGAGGCATTGAGTTCACAAGGGCTTTGAACTATGAATAGATGAATTCATGATGGTACAATTTAAGGAGGTGATGCGGACTTTAGGAGATGAGATTCAGCTGTAGGATTTGGGTGACAGGGGATGGGACTTTTGGAATATGTTATATCCATGGCCCCTTCCTGTTTTGCTCCTATATTCTTCCTATCTATCATTTATGAAGAATTTCTTCCACCAAATGCTCCAACCACGATGATGTTCTACCCAAGAGCATGAGGACAGAGGACCATGGATTGAACCCCTTGAAACCATGAACTGAACCAAATCTTCCTCCTTCTTACATGGTTTATGTCAGGAATTTTGACATAGCATTGAGAAAGCCACTTGTGTCAGAAATTGGATAACATTTTCTTCTGAGTAAATGTTCCATGATCAGGTTTGTACATTTTCATCCTGTGAAGCTGTTCCAAACACAAAAGAACACTGACAGATATTTCATTTCTCTTGGCAAATCTATTCTATCTATTCTGACATGTAGTTAAAACTGCCTATGAAATTTACCCATGAGTTGTTATATCTTTATTTCATATACAACCATGAATATTATACTAAACCTATCTAATTAGATTCAATAGTTACTCAGGCTAAAGTTAATATAAATATTCATTTAGAGGTTAACAGGTATCTCCTTGATGTTAAGCAATAATGTGCTTCATTGTATTAAAATAAGATTTAATTTATCCAAATTCCACAGTTGTAAAATATCTGCAGAATTTATATATATATATATATATATATATATATATATATATATAAAACATACATATCAGGAATAGTGTTTTTGAAGAAAAAATAAAGTGATAGGGGCTGGGAAGGTGGCTCAGTGGTAGAGCGCTTGCCTTGCATGCCTGAGGCCCTGGGTTCGATTCCTCAGCACCACATAAGCAAAAAGAAAAACCAGAAGTGGCACTGTGGCTCAACTGGTAGAGCGCTAGCCTTGAGCTGAAGAGCTGAGAGACAGCACCCAGGCCCAGTGTTCAGGCCCCACGACCGGACCCAAAAAAAAAATAAATAAAGTGATATACTAATATTATGTTTCTCTTGGAAAATAAATGAATTTTTATAAACATTATTTTTCTTTCAAAGATAAAACAATGGCTGGATCAGATACAGTATTTTGTTGGAAAAGGATAAACTTGAAAAATGAAACAAACTATGCACTGCAGCCTCAAAATGCCCACCAATGAGTTTCAGCAAATAGAGTAGGATACGGATATCTTCCCCCCATAGCAATAATGCCTCACTTCACTTGAAGTAACTGGTCCAGATTCGTTAAATAATAAAGAATTTTTGTACTAAACCATTGCTGTGTCCTCTGAGTTGGCTTCCAATGAATGATTATTCATTGTTTATGATTGCCATTCCTAGTTAACAATTGTTAACTCTTCCTGAAGTCTCCCATAGAGGACCAATGTGACCTGCTTGTGAACTTTGTCCAGGTTATTTCCTCAAGGGGTTTGCTGACAGCCCTTTCCACATGATTTCTTTCTTTGATGACTGGATGTTTTCTAATCACTGGAGCTGTTTCATCAAATTCAATAAGTATGTGCCATGACTCAGCTGATTAGCGCAGGCTGAGCACCATGCTAGCTCCCTGCAAAAAAGGAGCTAACTCCAGAGATCTGTCCTAGTACTCATTTTCCTTAAACCCTCTACTCCATGAATGGCCTTCATCTACATGGCCTTAAAAGTGTACTGATTTCCATAAATGACATCATCCAAGGACAACGTTCCTCGTCAAGTTATATAGAGCTCATCAGCTTGACAGTGTAGTAAAGTGACTGCATAAGATGAGGGATTCTCAATGAAAAAAATAACTTTTTAGTGCCCATGAACCTTTCTTTCAGACAGTCAAAGCTTGTGTTTTCAATATACTATTTATTATTATTATTACTACTACTACTACTACTACTACTACTATTTCTTCCAGGTGAATACCCCCAGGTTATTGCACTCTCATCAAGCTTATAAATGTGTGATTGGTAGGGCTCAGAAGGTGGCTCAGTGATAGAGCGCTTGCCTTGCATGCTCGAGGCCCTGGGTTCGATTCCTCAGCACCACATAAGCAAAAAGAAAAAAGCCGGAAGTGGCGCTGTAGCTCAAGTGGTAGAGCGCTAGCCTTGAGCTGAAGAGCTGAGGGACAGCGCCCAGGCCCAGAGTTTAGGTCCTACGACCGGACCCCCCCCCAAAAAAAAATGTGTGATTGGGTTCAACTTTGCACTTAATTATTTTTTCGGACTTCATCCTGTAGGTGCCTTTGTTTTTATTGACTATGTTTCCTTCCTTTGACTAGTCAACTTTCATGATCTCAGCAATATATCTTACTAAGTAGTTCCTGTTGGCCATCAAGTTCAACTTCCACTTTAGTAGGCCCTGAGCTAAAATATCTGTGCAATACACAGAAAACTTAGACTGATCCACTTGTGTAAGAATGTAAGTCATCCTAAGTGATCTTGAAATTTAGACAGAGAGGGATTCTTTTGCTGAGGAGGGTTCTATAGTTGTATACTATAGCAGTTTATTGTTTTTCATGATCACATAACACACAAGAAATACCCACTAAACATTTGTTTTTGTTCCAAAATATGTACAAGTAATATTCAGGAGCTACCTGACAAAATTGCTGGCCAGATGGTAAATAATGAATGTCAGGGTAAATTTTGTGCTTATGTTCAGAGTTGTAAGTAATATTCACCTTCTCCATGACAATTGACATCCTATTCTTATGCTGAAAACTTCAAGCTTTCGCCTCACAGGCTAGAAGTTCTGAAGAAGCTCTCCTCATAAGAATGATATGGCATCATTTGGAAAAAAATGGACAGATAAGGAAAAATTATGTTAAATGAAGTCAGGCTCAGAGTTGACACATGCTTTCCCTCATATGTGGAAGCTAACATTAGTTTCTAAAGCTAAAATTAGTTTCTAAACAAGTACATACAGATGTGATTATATGGCAGTACACAAATGTATTGACTGAAATAAAGTATTCACAAGGATAATTCAAATGGTGTAACTCCCTACACAAACAAACTCACAGTCCAACAAAATGAAGATCAGGAAATACATACTCAAAAAGTGTGGGTGGAAGTCAAAGGAAGGGGCTAGATGAATGAAGAGGAGAAAGGTGGAAAAGCTGTCATAGTATGCACTGCATGTCCTATGAAAATAAGAAAACTGAGTGAAGGGGTTGTATTGGCGGAGATGGAGAGAATGATGAAAAGGGGTGGTATTGATTAAGATGTATTGCATTTATTAACTGATTCATTGCATGCTAATATCTTTGTACAACTAATGATGATAAAAATATAACTTAATAAGGGAATATGGTAGCATTCATTTGTAAAAAAATCCTTTTTCTATTTCCATGTATTTAGAGGTAATTAACATTGTCTCTGTATGCAGTTAAATGAATTGACAGACAAGTCATATATTAAACAGAAATTTTTAATCTATATTCTCTTACTTAATCTATATTATCTTTGGGCTAACTATCAGCTTAAATCTTCATTTTGTTTAACATACATCATCAGATTTCACAGTCAAATATTTATGTTATTTTAAATGTACTTAATCTTTACTAAATGGTGCAAAATTGTTGGTCCTACTAAGGAAGAAACAACTCCATGAAAATATTTTCCTGCAGAAAACAAAACAGAAAGAAATGTACTTTCCTATTCAAACATATTGGTTGTTTAACACCAGTGGCAATTTTATGTGACTAATTTGATCTAATATTCTAGGACCCTTTCAGCTTAATGAATTAACTGAAAACAAAATTCCAACTCCAGGCATTTACTATTCAAGGTGCCCTGACTGTGCTTTGAGAACAGATTTTATAAGTAATATGACTGTGGAGTCATTATCTCCTATGCTAAGAATCAGGTAAATTTGGTTTGCTTCATTTTTTAATTACTAATTTATTTTATTGTTTTTATAGAGGTGATGTAGAGCAGGCTTACAATTAAATGAGCCAATAATGAGCACATTTCCTTTGGTACAGTGTCTTCTGTTCCCTCATTCTCTCCCAGTCCCTCCACCCCATCAATACCCACAAGTTGCATAGTTCACTTTCATCAATGTCCAGTGAGCTCTACTGCTGCTTTTTCATCCTTTTCCCCTCAAATTCTGAACCTTTTCCCCAATCCATCTGAAGTACATTTCAGTACACCATGAAAAAGGTAGAGAAGACAGAATCATCAAAAACTAAAAGCTAAAAAATGGAAATGGAGAAGAAAAAAAAACAGAGGTCTCTTGTTTCCATATCTTGGAGTTTGTTTCACCATGTATATTATTTTATATAAATATGAAGAGACACTTAGGCATTGCACCTTTGTGTTTCTCTCCTAGGAGCATCCTCTTTTTGTCTCACTGTGTGTTAGTGTCTAGAATCACGTATAGTTGATCATATCTCAGTATATTTTAGATCTAATTTCTGCAAATCAGAAGGAACATGTGCAGTGTTACCTCACTTACCACAATTCGTTCTAGTTCTATTTCCCTGCAAATGACATCAGTTTATTCATTCTAATCACTGTGTAAAATTCCATTGTACATAGATACCACATTTTTTGCATCCATTCATCTATTTGGGGGCATCTATCCAGTTATATTGGCCAACATAGTGAATCAGAGCAACAACAAATGTTGCTGTGGGGGGAAAGGAACCTTACTACCCTGTTGATGTAAACCAGCACAACCTCTCTGCAATGCAGTCTTGCGGTTCCTCAAAAAACTAAACACAGACCTGCCCTACAACCCAACCACTCCAGTCCTAGGCATCTACCCTGAACATCATGAGCCAGGATGTGATAAAGACACCTGCACACCCATGTTCATTGCAGCTGTGTTCACAATAGCCAGGATATGGAAACAGCCCAGAGGCTCTACAAGGGATGAGTAGTTTCCTTCATTTCTGCCTTAATGTTTGTTTATTTCTCATTCTTCTTCAGTTGAGTTCACATTTCTTAAGGAGTGGTAAAATAATATCCAATTAATGTGGAGTCTAGCTTCTGCAGACATTTTTATATAGATTTGACTTTACTGTTTCAACTTTCCTGTTTCAAAGTTGCATACCTTATTGGATAATAAATAAAATAGTCAAGTTTGGAAACCATATAATTATTCATGCTGCAAGCCATAAAGAAATCATCATGGGAGAAAGCTGGACATTTGTTTGCCATGATTGCATTGTTCCTCAAGTAAGAAGTGGAGAAAGTCTCAAGAAGTTATATACTATATGTTCCATGAGCAATAATCTGTGTTTTGATTCCTGTGTTTCTTCCTTATGATCAGTTTCTAATAGTTCTCTTACACAAGGAGCAATCCTGGGTCATCTCTCACTTCAAATATTACTTAACTATTTTGGTATTTCAGGTCAGTCTCTAATTTTATTTTATAATATTTTTGTCAGTCGTGGGGCTTGAACTCTGGGCTTGGGCGCTGTCCCTGCACTCTTCAGCTCAAGGCTAGTGCTCTACCACTTGAGCCATGGCAGCACTTGCTTTTTCTAGTGGTTTATTGGAGATAAGAGTCTCACAGACTTTCCTTCCCAGACTGGCTTTGAACCATGAGCCTCAGATCTCAGCCTCCTGAATAGATAGAATTACAAATGTGAGCCACTGGTGGCCAGCCAATCTCTGATTTTAAAATGCAATTTTTATTGTACTTTAGGGTTTCAATAATATATATATACATATATATAATATTTATTTGTTCAGGGAAAATACTTTATGTCAAAAAGCATTCAGGGAATGGTCCAAAGTACTTAAAAAATCCTAGGTGTAAAAACTTTATTTCTCAAATGTTTTTGTAATAGGAGAGCCATGTTTGTATGAGAAGAAGTGATGTGGCAGCTCTCCACATTGGCTGCATTGGAAACTGCGCATGTGTGTACAGAGTTGGGAGGATTTTGCTCCTCTTTAGAGATTTCAAAGTCCTGAGGCAAGTCCCATGCATGCTCTCAATGAGAAGTTAGAAATGTGTGTGAATTAGACAATGAATTTAGAGTTTTAAGCAATACTATCACCATGCTTGGATGACTTGACCATTCTGTAGCTGAGGTGGATTCTGCTAGTTCAGTGAGTGAGCATAGAAAAAGAGTGCATGCATTCTAGTTTGTGTATCTTGATAGAAACAGTACCCTGGCATAGGAATTAAACAAGCATCTTAAAATCTGTTATAGTATTATCTAAATGACATATAGCTCACGTTTTTCATGTAATGCATCATAAAGTTACATTCTCTTTTTTTAAAAAACAGCTTCCTTGTTTAAGTGGTAAAATTGTCCAGAAGAATTTAGGTACTTAGAAGATAGTTGTACTTAAACTCATGTCGTGTGTGTGTGTGTGTGTGTGTGTGTGTGTGTGTGTGTGTGTGTGTGTGTGTGTGTAGCAAATATTGCTGTTGGAATAAATAAATAATTATGTGAGAATTTGTGCTTATCTCATCTTCTCTACAGTTTTAGTTCCAAAGGTATATACATTCTGCCAATGTATCCCAATATGACAGACTTGATTGATGACTGTGACATCTGTCTCTATATACCATTTGAAGCACCATGTAACAAATCTGGAGGGAGTTTTGTGGCCAGGTATTAAAGAAGTTTAGCTATTGGTATGAGGAAAAAATGTTTAAATAATAGAAAGGGCTACTCATTATGTAGCATATATTAATATGGTTTAATGGATAAAGTAGTTGATCTGATCATTGTGTGTTGACAGAATAGAACACATATTTGAATCATTCTCTGAATGATTTTTTTTTCTTTTAAGTGTAGTTTGGTCTTCAGAAATGAAATTGTTTCTTCATACTGTAGGAAGCTTCAGCACTCTATCCCTAAATAACAAGAAGCTTCGACTTTTCTCTGATGTTTGGAAAGAGTATCACTGAAGAGCTTTATGTTTTTCTTGAAAGAACATTAGATGTTTGGCTCAAAGAAAAGCACTGAGGAATTCGGGTTGAGCACTGGTAAGCATTTTTAAATTCTGATTTTCTGCCTGTCACCCATCCTCATTTATCACAAGTCATACATTTCTGTTAGGTCTGACTTAAGGAAGATGCAAGAAAGACTCCCAAACACTTGAGTTTCTCTTCTTAATTATTTTCAGGATATTCAGAACCATAGGCAAAAGCAAAATCAGGAGAACTTTGCCTTGCTACTTTATCCCCAAAACTAAGAGAAATCCTAATGATGAGGGAAAAGAAATATCAGAGTCCTGAGTGCTGACAGGGAATCAGACTTGTGAGTTCTATGAAGTTCACCTTCTGTCTGATCTTCTGACACTCTGAGAGGTCGTCTTTTTTTTATTTTACTTTTACTAGTCTATGACTCTCATGTACTTACCTCTAAACAAGGAAAATGCTCTTTTCCATTAAAACACTGACTTCTCTTTGAAGTAAGGCTCCAGTCAAACGATGTATGTTTCAAAAAGAACATCAAAGCTCCAACCAGTATTGATATGGAACTGATAGCTTGATATTGAACAGCTGGTATGGTTTAAAATTTTCAGAAAACAGAAAGTGTGCTTAATTATATGTATATCCTATGTAATGCACATCTATATAGAAAAAAATGGAATTGCATTTTTCTCTACAACTTTTTCAAACACCAATAAATATGAGTGCATAGCACAATGAGCAAAGATTTATATCTGAACATAATTTCCATTTAGTTTATCAGTTTTCACAAATATGCTCTACCACATTATTATTTCAATCAGCACCACATTTTTATTTCTCTCCATGGCCAGTTTTAAACTAATAGTCATATCCAACCAACAAGAGGATGAAACATACTATTAATACAATTAGGAAAATAAGTGGACCATGTAAGGCAAAGGCTGTGTTTTCTGGACTGATCTCATACCACCAAGCTTTCGTAACATGACTCGAGTCACTTTTTACTGTTTTATCTGTGATCCTATGCTTTTTTTCAGTGATTATACAATTTTCTGGTTATATTTTTCAAGTCTTTGTAGGTTAGTTTGTACTTCTGTTTGTTTTAAATTCATCATTGCTATGACCAAGCTGTACCTGGCCTCAAGATCCTTCTGCCTCCATTTTCCCAGTGCTAGGATGATAGGTATTCCTCACCACATTCCAGATTCCATTTCTAATTCCTAATGGTCTTTCTTTTCATTTTCTATTAGGCTCTTAAAGGACAGAATCCATCCAGGTTCTATGCCAATGTGTTCAGGAAACTTTCTCTTAACTGTCCTTATTCTTTCCCAGTGTGGTAACAGAAGCATTATTTCAAGGATTCTAAGTCTAATCTATCCTGTAGATACCTCGCTTGAATTTCAGAATTGGAAATTCAAGTTCCCATTTAAAACAACCATATCAGTATCTAAAAGACAAGATAAAGAAGCAGAGGAAAGAAGATATAGCACATAAGCCCTATCCAAAATGCATCACAGACTAATTTATCTTATTGACTAAATTTCTGTTTAGTCTTGGCCGTCTCAATAATTGAAGCCTCTAAGTATTCCATTCCATTGCTTAGTTGAACATGTAGAAGTTGCTCGTAGTGTCTCCTTTCCATCACTGCCCAGTGGATGACCATTTAAAACGTAATATTGCGGGGCTGGGAAGTTGGCTCAGTGGTAGAGCAGCACCCAAGCCCAGAGTTCAGGCCCCACAACTGGACCCCCCCAAAAACAAACAAAAAACAAACAAACAAAAAAGAAACAAATAAAAGTAATATTGCTGGTGGCTCATACCTGTCATCCTAGCTACTCAAGAGGCTGAGATCTGAGCACCTCGGCTCAAAGCCAGCCTGGGCAGAAAGTCCACAAGACTCTTGTCTCTAATTAACCACCGGAAACTAGAAGTAGCACTGTGGCTCAAAGTGGTAGAGAACTAGCCTTGAGTTGAAGAGCAGAGGGACAGAGCCCAGACCCAGAGTTCAAGCCCCACAACTGACAGAACAAAAACAAAAGAAAAAAACAAAAAGGAGAGAGAGAAACATTTCTTTTCTTTCTGTAATGCTAGGATGCCAGTTCTCTGATCTCCCTAACTCTCCACATTGTCTCCCAGTTCATCTTCATTGTGTCCAAGTCATACCCATGGTTTTTCTCCCCTCCCCAGTTCCACCAAATGATTTCTCACCGCAAGGATTTCACTCAACCATCCACGCCAGTGCTGCACGGCTCTCCGGTCCCTCACAGCTTTGCATCAGAACGTTCAGATAAACAAAACTAAAGAATGGTCATCTCATCCTTATCTAACTTTCTATTCCTCCATTTTCTACCTATAAACTACCTATCTCATTCTAACTTTGCTGCACGATCTTCTGCTCTCTTTTCAATAGTGCAGAAAGAGGAGGAAGATGTTTTTTAACCCAAAGATTTTATGAGCTCCTTGAAGAAGAGAGCTCCCTGTGAAGGAAACTGGAAGATATTTCACATAATGTATTATACTCACAGAGAAACGAGATTCTAGAGATTAAAATTTTGAAAAAATGAGCTACTTGGAAGAACTTGCACTAGATCCAAGAACTTGCACTAGAAATAATCTGTGCTTGTCTATTGAATTGTAGAACAAATTTGAACTTGTTGGAATTCTATTACCAACTAAATCATTTTTACCTTCCATATCCAGAATATTTTGCTTTATGTTAATTTACATTGATTTTGTGAAATAACATAAAAAATGAAACCTGAAATAAGTATGTACTTGAGAAGTTAAGAAAGGACAAAATTAGCAAAGAAAAGGACTAATGCATGTGGAATTAAGAACAATGAAAAGGGAATTGAGAACAATGAACTCAGAGCTCATGGCTTGCTGAGTAAATTCTCTACTACTTAAAGCACATCCCAACTCTTTTTTTTTTTTTTTGCTTTTGGCTTATTTGTCAGATAGGATTTTATACTTTTGCCCAGCACAGGCTGGAATTTCTGGAATTTCTAGAATTATAGGTGTTACCACCCATATGAACCTCAAAATTTTGTTTTTAGTTAAAGCAATTATAATCAGATAACATTAGACTTTCTCAGCCTCAGCACTGAGAACATTTTGAGCTGGATTATTCTTTATTGATGAGATGGTGGAAGGCAGAGAATATCCCTACAAACTGTACACACATTAAGCTATATTGTACTCTATAAGCTGCATTCTCCAACCAGCATCAAACTGTCCTTGTGTTGTGACCACCAAACATTTCTCCAAACCTTGCAAATGTTTTCAGGAGAAAAGTAGCCCTCCTCAATTCACCCTGTTATGGATACCTGCTTCCTTTATGTGAAGGGAATGAATGGGGTTTCACAAGAAAAGATCCATTTTGAAACCTGAGATCAACAGTGAAATTTAGAAATAGTCACTTAATCATCATCTCTCTATTCTTAGGAAAATGGAGTTATCTATAATGCCATGTCTTCAATTATATTACTTCAAATCCTTTAAAGGAAATAATGACAAAATGGGTAAAGGGAAATCAGAAGCAGTAGGTAGAAGACTTCCTAAATGTAGATGAAAAGGTCAGATGTGATTGTTCTAGTAGAGTGTTCAATTTTATTGGGATCAATTCAGCAGGCAAGGCAGAAGGCAGAGTACTATGGTAATCTTTAACCCCCGGTGAAGGAAAGGACTTACTCCAAGGCATGATAGGCTAGCACTGGCATTTTCTTCTACAGATGCCACTGGCTTTCTAGAAAAACAAGAAAAAGCAGACAACTGGAAAGACTCCTTGTGATTTTGACACACGAAACTTTAGATAATAGCCTTAAAACTTAATCTAGGAACAGAAGCTCTGTTAGACTAAAATACTACGGCACACAGCCCGGCGTAAGGCTGTGATTTAAAACATCTAGCTCTGTGGTTTGCCCATGCACCCTCAAGATTTTATTAATTATGATTTCTTTCTTCCTGGCTTTGAAAAGAGTTTGCTATTACTTATTTTAAAGTATTTGTGAATGGAATCGTGCCTAATGGGAAGATTGAAATTATTATGATTTTCCTTTTTTCTTGCTCAAGCTGACAAGGCCCTGCTCTCTGGCATTTTTCTGTAATCAGCAGATGGTATCTACCTTCCTGTGTTGGGGCCGAGGCAGGCTGCAGACACAAAGTGTGGGGGAGAATTCATGCAGTGCAATTCTTTAGAAAAGTAACTCACAGTCCAACAAAATGAATACCAAGAAACAAGCAATGAAAGGTGTGTTGCAAAGGCGGTCAAGGAGAGGGAGAAACAAGAATGAAGAGACTAAGGAGGAGAGAAGGTGTCTGTGATATTCAATGCATATCCAATGAATCTAGGAAAATTGTGGAGAGGGATGATTTGGGAGGGATGGGGAAATGATGAAAGTGGTGACATTGAACTAGTCATAAACTCTTTTGTTGAATGGTAATTCCTTTGTACAACTCAAGATAATAAAACTATAATTAAACCAAAGAGTTGATAGTTGACACAGAGCATGTAAGTAGAATACTTCTATTTGTAATATAACACATTATATACTTCTACAGCACAACATATCTATAATGCTAATAAAGAAAATAAAAATTATAAAATGTGATTTAATTATTCATGTACTCAGTTGATAAACAATGATTATATTTGACACTCATGTAATATTTCACTGGTAAAATTCATATGGTCTGGACCTCTAGGACCCTAATAGAAATATTCTATATGATATATTTGTATCTATGACCTTAATTATCTGGAGAAAATGATGATGACACATTTATATAGTTGTAGTTGTATTTTCAATTCAATGAAATGTCTCTAATAGTGCCTTGGCTACAGGCTAACCATTGCCAAAAAGTAGAACTCGTTACAGCTGAAATTTTAGTTACTCGTGACCCGATATGTTTGTGCCCGCTTGACATCTACCTCCAAGTACAGGTAAAGTAAATACTTGACAATAAATAATGTCCAATTTTTTACTTAGATCAGATATGTAGCAATCAGTTGAAAAGGACCTAAATAGTCTAATAATGTTATTTTCTAATAATTTTATTTTTTCCTTATTGAATTCCTTATTTTATTTTTTTCGTTTGTGACTTTTAATTTTGTATTCATTTTTTTCTTACACTGTAAAACCTTCCAACCCACAAACCTATATTTAATAATTATACTTAAAAGTTTTCATAGTATTAAACATGCATTCTGGAATTTTTATTAAATATTTTATTTACTATTTGGTTATACTTACAAGTTATCATAATATTAAACATACATTCTGGAATTTTTATTAAATATTTTATTGACTATTTGGTTGTAATGTGCTCTTGCTTCACACCCTCAACTTGATTCTAAGCACTTTAAAACATTCACCCTGACCCGGGTGCCAGTGGCTCACACCTGTAATCCTAGCTACTCAGGAGTCTGAGATCTGGGGATCACGGTTCAAAGTCAGCCCGGGAAAGAAAGTCCATGAGACTCTTTCCAATAAACCACAGAAAACCAGAAGTAGCACTGTGGCTCAAGTGGTAGAATGCTCACCATGAGCTGAAGAGCTGAGGGACAGTGCCCAAGCCCAGAGTTCAAGCCCCACACCGACCAAAAAACCAAATTCACCCTGCATCTACTCATTAAAATATAATTTGATATCCAGCACAATAAAACTCATAGTTTATGCACAATAAAAATGAAATTAATTAATAAATTCATGTTATCTTTCTATGCAGTCCTGCATTTCTGGTCTAGAAGGTGCATGCCACTTGCTGGATCACATTTCATTCTCCAAAGGTTTTTTGTTCTTTCATGTTTGCACCTGTGCAGATCAAAGTACCCATTCAGTTAATCAAACCGTGAATGATATTCAAATCAAATGTGCTACATTTTTACATCACTACCTTCCCATGACAAAATATAAAGAAGACAGAACCAGTGATTTTATAATGAAGGAAAATTTTAAACTTTATTTCAGTGAGGCAAGGTTGAAGGTAAATTCCTCTGTAAATTAAATTATAGACATTTTTGAGATGTTATTTACTTAACAGAGAGTTCTGTGTTCTGGGACTAAGAGAAGATGAGTAAAGAGAGAGGAGGGAAGGGAGAGGGAGAGAGAGAGAGAGGAAAGGAGAGAGGGAGGGAGGGAGAGAGAGAGACTTTTGGTAGTAAATGCGGGAGACTGTAATGGACTGAGAACATTTCACAACAGTTGTATATGCACTCAACAGTGAGCAGTATTTCCTTCTTCTCCTGGATGGTGCGTTCGTCTGCCCCTCTATTGACTTCAGCTGACTCTGCTACAGAAGCTTTGGAGCAGAGCTAAAGGCAGGAAAGGGGATGATAGGCTCTCAGAGAGTGAAGTTTTAAAATTAGCTGTAGAAAGGCTAAAAAGGAAGGTATAAAGTTAAATATGAAAACATAAAGCAAAAAATATAAAGGTATATAACCCTTCATGGGAGTAATACATATTTTCAAATTACAATATTTTAAAGAACCAGCCTACTGACTATTATTTACAGTTCTAAGCAGACAGCAAGTAGCAATGGCAGGGCTACACTAAGCCGCTCATTCCATGCTAACCGGCATGGAGATGGCCAGTCCCACAGCTTTTACTACCTTGCACCGAATTGTGACGCGGTTCCCAATGTCACATCATGTGGGTCAGGAGAGAGGTTTTTTCATTGAGGAAAGAAAAAAGGTGGATATGGTATGCCCTTATCTACAGCTTCCTAGAAGCTGCAGAGTTCAGTGTGTGAAAGAATTTGCACCCTAGGATAGGGGAGGTGGTGGTTTGAATCTACGCCCCTTCGTAGCTGAGCTCACATGAAGCTTCAGCAGATGGTACAAAGTCTAAGGCATCTCTCTGTCAAAACCATTCTCATGACATGGACCACAAAATGCAGAGGAAGCTACTTACGTTATTACCCAATAGTTGTACTTGTGTCACAAGGTGAATTCTTTTTATAACTTCTTACTATCCAATTAATCTACTGGAAGCTATTTTTAGATATAATTTATTTATGGAAGTAAGTTTTTTTCAAGCCACAGGAATAATAAAGCTGTGAATTCTTCTCTCTGGATAATGAAGTCAAGAACAGCGTTATTAAAGATGGGTGTTCCTAACTCATTTAAAATTATAACAAGAGTATAAGATGGAATGAGTAATGTCACAGGAGAATATAGAACTGAGGATGTACACAACATATTCGTTTCATTGTACAAAAATATTTGTAACAAAATACTATTTTGAATTAATTGCAAATTTCACTGGCATTTGGCACAGTGGCAAATCTATGCAACCACCAGTGCACTCGGAACCTATTCCTTATTGATCATCTCAAATTCACATTAGATGCATTAAACAATCAATCTCCAAATCCACCTTTCCCCAGCCCCTGACAACTGTCTATCTATTTTTGTCAGATTAAATTTTACATAGGCACCTAAGTAACTCATATTAATAAAATTATAGAATATTTATATTTCTGCATGTGTCTTATTGCATTTAAGGTTTCCTTTCCTTAGCCTAGGTCAGAGTGTTTTCCATTTTCCACCTTGCAAGCCATTGTGTAGTATTCATGCACTAGATTTAGTTTATGCATTGTCCACCTCCTCCTTCTGGGAATTGTACACAATGCTGCAACTGACATCCTGTTGTTGAAATACCTGTGTAGTCCAGGTTTCAGATCCCATCACTATATACCCAGTAGACAAATCACTGCCTCCTGTGGTTAATTCTATGCTACGTGGTATGTTAAATACATTTACAACAAAGGGAAGCTTTATAAAATATTTTGTCATCGCAGAGATTAAGCTTACATAACCCTGAATGTTTATGTCTGAGAAGGCAAGATTGATGTCATGTAACTTGCAACATTGCAAGAGAACATAATTTTTGTTTATTTCCATTTCTCAGGGGTTTTAGCGTTGTACTTTGGCAGTGGAGATAAAAACTGATTTTGTGGGATGAGAGCCCACAGTCAGGTTTCCTAAGGATGTGTCAGACTCACAGGGCTGGAGACTACCGTGTCCTGGGGAAAGGCAAGAGATCACATAGGGATACAGCTTAGCACTTAGGACATTTCATTTCTCCCTAGTCTTCTTTCTGTTCTATTCAGAGTATGCTTTCAAGCATGTGGCTTTGTTTTTCCTCCCAGCCACTTACCCATTTCCTGCCACTTATGCAATAGAAAACAACAAATTCTCCATACACTCACATTGGAAATTTTGATCTGCGATAACATACTCAATTCAAATATGTTCCACATGCTCATTTGGGGCGGTGTTTCTTCCATATGAAAATGCCATTTTCTCAATTTGAATTTCTACATTGTTTTGGCCCCAGAGACAAAAATGAGCACCCCATGGACAAGAAAACAGAGGAACACAAGGGTGGGAGAATAAGCCATCTTCTTACCAAGGAAGAAATACAGTATTTGTTTCTTCTTGTCTTCTCTGTCTCTCTTTCTCTCTGTCTCTGTCTCTGTCTCTGTCTCTCTCTCTCCCTGTGTCTTCTCTCACTATTGTAATAATTACTATTTTTGAATTCCTGACAGTACTGTATTTTGAGCTCAGAGCCTAACACATAGTCAACTTGCTTGCTCCCCGCTTCCACTCTAATGCTCCTCCAAACCCCATGGCTTAATTATTATTGAGAATGACAAATCCAACCTTTGTATCCTGAAATTTGTTAAATGTATTTGTATTTCTCAGGGTCATAAGAAAATAAACTACATGACTAATACTTTGTAAAACTTAATCACATCAATTAGTCATTTTCCTATGAAGTATACTAATTCCTTTAGCATGGGTAAAAGGAATACAATTTCTTTCCTCTCCAAATACAGTTGAGTTTTTTAAACTGAAATGTGAAGTTGTATATGCGTATTGTATACATTAGGATGTGAGCATATATCCAAGCGCCGTGGTTAAATGTGGCTCTCATTTATCCAGTTAGTTACCATTTGTATAGGGAAAATATTTAGTACTCATTTGCTGAGCATTTTTTCAGAATATAATATAATTATCCAGGTGACAACGACTTATGTGTCTAATCCAATCTACATGGGAGATAGGGATAGGACGATTGTGGTTCAAGGTCAGTCTGGAAATAATCACAAGCCCTCATCTTCACCAATTCACAGAATGGTTCATGCCTTGCTTCTAGCTACATGGGAAGCAATAAATGTGTGCCTTGTGGTCCAGGTACTATTCAAACAAGAACAGCCTAGGGCAGGTGGTTCAGGCTTGCAATCTTCACTCCTCATGAGGCTGAGCTCCAGAGGAGGCTACATCAAGGCAGTCCGGGCACAAAATTACACAAGGCTTTACCTCCAAAATAACAAAAAATCTCTAGGCTGGAAGCACAGGTCAAGTAGTAGAACACTAGCCAAACTAGTAAGGTGAGAAAGCATGAGTTCCTGGCTTATGTACCAGTAAAAAAAAGAAAGAAATAATAAAGGAGAGGAAAGGAAAACAAAGAAGAAAGAAAAGTATTTCTGGGGGTATGAGTCAAGAGATAAGCACCTGCTTAGCAACAGAAAGCCTGGAGTTACACAGCCACCAGAAAAGAAGTAAAAAGAGAAGACAAAGAAGTAGAGACAGAGAAAGAGAAGGGAAGAGAAGGAAGGAGAAAGAGGTGGGAAGGGGAGGGGATAAGATGGGATAGTAGGGGAGGGGAGGGAAAATATTAGGTCATGAACTATAGTCACCAGGCTGTACAACATACCTCTTTAACTTTCCCTTGTACTTAACGATAGCAGATTTCAATGTTGGCACAGAAAGCAACTAAATCTAGAAATTAGTTTACATGGGTGATATATATATATATATATATATATATATATATATATATATATAAAGCTAGCACTTGGAATCTAGTTTTAATCCCACCGTTTAGAAGCTATATGGCCATAAGTAGATTGCTCACTCACCTTGAATTTAAGTTTCCTCTTGGTAAAAAAAAATGGGAGGCCTAAAGACATTTGTAAATCTACTATTTTATTCTGTGATCCAACAGCTTCTGTATTAAAATCAAACATTCTGATAGCATTTTATTGGAGCTGCATCATCATAAGTCAGGTTTTTAAGTCTTTTAAATCTCCAAACCCTACTCTCTTCACAAAGACAGCTCATAAATGGCCTGTATAGCTCAGAATAGCCTGGGAGAGCCACTTAGTCAGTTGTAATTCCCCACACTGATTGGGATGAGGTGTACAGACATTCTATTCACATCAGCTGTGATATTTAACTTTAAATCAAAATCAAAAATTCACTTCCAACACCAGTGTTAAGCTAACAATCAATGTTTCATTTAGAATGTTAAAATATGAGCAGAGTGTTGTCTACATTATTCCATACATATGTGCTTGTTCCTGTGTGTCCATGCATTCATTGATACAAACATTTTTAACATTTAATGAAGTTAATTGTCTAAAGAATTTATGACCTGCGTCTAAGGTAAAGCCTGAGATGTTTTATTACTGAGCAGAAACTATGATTAGTCCAGTACTAATGTCTGAGAATAAACAGGCATTTTTGTCAAAATGATTGTCTTCTTTACTCTGCTGATAATTTGTTTCTTACACAGGTAAATTACTGGAAGATACCGGAAGATGATGTGCAAGTGGAGTTCAGATGCTCACCTATTTTGTTGTTTGTTCAGAGGTACTTTCATAGCTTCAGTACTTTGAGATCTCCATTTTAGTGGTCATGGGTGAGTCATATGATACTAATTTAGTTTCAGAGGGAAGCAGGAATTGCAATCTTCAACTACTTGGAATTCTCAAAAGCCAAGAAGGAAAGCATAAAACATAGCAACAATACTGTATAGGGATAACTAATTTATAGTACGTTTCATATATTCTGTTTATCAACTCCTCTTACTTTATTAATCTTATTTCTTCATTCTTTCCTTTGAATTCATACATACTATTTTTCCTTACTGAAGTTCTCTATACTTAATCTTCCTGAATTAATCTCACTGAATTGCTCAAAGAATGAACAAAATACAACAGGGATTTCAAGAAAGAATTTGAAGCCAATAATTAGCATTTTCCCAGTGACACCTTTTTCTTACACATAAAATATTCAGTCCATTGGGAAATAGGAAAAAATCAGTTAGATTATAGTATCTCTGTTAGTATTTCCTTATTAAAACTGTTAATGGAATCCTAGTAATGACTTTTGTCTTCTGGGTCATTTGTTTGGCCTGGTGTACACTTGAGACATGGCTGGCTGACACAGTATTGCTACTCAACTCTTGAAATAGCAAGGCCCTTTCCCCATTTCCAAACATGCATTTGTGATAGATTAGGATTCCCAGAGGCACTTACATATCTATTGGAAAGACCAGGTGTTTTTATAGGTCTACAAATGAACAGAAAAAATAGATTGAGGGAAAAAGGATCTCCTGGGAATATCATGCTTTGCTCATAAGCGAGACTCATTTAAAAACATCATAAAGCATTTACATAAAGGAAAAGAATAATAGATCATAGGGCGGCTATTAACCAGGGATATATTCACAATTAGGAAATCTGTAACCACCTGCCTAAGGTTATTGACAGAAGTTATTTAATTGTTTGAGGATAAAACACAGGCTGTTGTATGTTCCTTTTAGGGTAATAAAATTATACTTCTTGTTCTAAAGCTTTCAAGAAAATGGATGATGTATATTAGCACTGTTATAATATTAGTTCTCTCTGGTGCGTATGTAATTCCCACTTGTTTTCTGGTTATCTGGTTACTTACATTATTTTCTGTAGAAGTTAAGATGCAACTCAGAAATCCCCATGACAAACTGCTAGAGCAGCAAATAAATAAGTATAAATAAAGTTACCAGCTCTTCACTTTCTCTTTATACAAAGGCCGCACTGGCTGGCTTGGCACCGCCTTGGGCAAACCAGGACCTATAGTTAAATTTTTTGCAAATTGAAGAGGCGCATGTATGCAGTAGAGTCTGGAACAATGGCAGTCCTTCTGGCACTGCCCAACAGCTCAGGGTCCTAACCACACGGAGGCCTTTCCTGGGAAACCCAGCCAAGAATTAACGATTTGCATATTTCTGAAATAATAAGGAAATAAGTTGCTTCCAAGAACTCCTAAAGGTATTTGTTCGTGATCTTTTCCACAAGATCCAACCAATGTTGAGGCCATAAAACAGGTTTAAAGAGGAGCCAGGCTTCCCTTAGGAGTGGTTAATGGAACAAAGTGAAGAACACCTCAACTGCACAGGAGAAACAATGTAACAATTCTGAGAAGACACTGGATCCTTAACCCTTTCAAATAGTATTAGTAATTTCAAGATTTGATGTGATCAATCAGAGATCCTAATATCAATTGTCCAGTTCTTCCTGAGACTAAGTTAAACTTAGATCAGACATAAGAACAAAGGCACACAGCCATGTGATAGAGATAGTTTAGTCATTTCTCAAGGATTATTGTTTTCATTTTGATATAGATTGTAACCTTTAACTGCATAATTAGCTAAGAACTATCTTACATTTTTCTTTCATTTTTTGATTTATGAGTTTTTAGCTTGTTATCTAAGCTATGCAAACATAGAATAAACTTTAGAACATTTCATCATCCAAATAAAAGGAACTCCATAATTATGGGTAGTCACCTTCATCCAGAAAATGTGTCTGTAAAGCATTGTTGAATATTGTTGAATCCTTTCTCTGGCTGCCCTATTCCAATAATATTTACTACAAGAAATTTCAGCCACACTTATCAAGATTATATACATTGGCCTAACTCTTCTTTAGAGCCTCAACTCCACAAAGGATACTGTCATTTTTATTCTGTATTTTACCAATATACTTTCATATATTGGTAAAGTGTAAATGCTCAGAAATCTGACAGCTTAGTTTAATTCAAAACCTACCCCAGAGCAGCTTGGTTAATTGAAGCCTCAAATCACCAGCTTTTTCATCCACCATACACATACAATTCTTATGTATGTTAACCATAAAAGCTAAATAATGCAGTAAATGGAAGCAGCAGTGTTCCATGATAGTGAACCTATACATTTTAATTGGTAATTGTGCACCAAATCTTTATCACATCTTTCATTACACTTATATCAATGCTCCTTATTTTAGAAAGAATATCATATTTTAGAAGGACCAATAAGTAAGGAGCAGAAGTGCACATGAATAATGTCTAATGCATAAAACTTTCAAACAGCCAATTCATGCACTTATGACTAAGATTAATGTATTCTTATTTCTGGCCTGTAAAATTCTGTCATTTAAGAGATATATTTCCAGTTTTATTTCAGTGACAAATAACTAGACTTATTCCTTTCTTGCACATTTTCGTGCATGTGTGTCGGGGGAGGAGGTGGTGTGCTTGTCCTGGAGCTTGAACTTAGGGCTTGATCACTGTCCCTGAGCTTTTTTGCTCAGGGCTGGCACCCTACCACTCGAACCACAGGTGCACTTCTGGCTCTTTTAGTGATTAATTGGGAATAGCATCATGGACTTTCCTGCCAGGGCTTGTTTCAAACTATGATCCTAAGATCTCTGCTTCTTGAATTGCTAGGATTGCAAATGTAATCTTGTCCGGATTGTTTAATTTCTAACAGCTTTTAAAATGATCCCAAACCATGCAATGCAAAGATCGTATTTTAAATAAATATTTCTTGAAAGGTCACAAATTGATTAATATAATTCTATAACAGAACTTCAGTATAAATAATTGCAGATCATAGAACCATTGTGTTCTTCCTTTTAAGGAATACATGAGACTAGATATGAGTCTACAAAATGCCTTTACTTTTTGTCACACAGTGAAAAATACTGCAAGTTATGGTGGAATAGAAATATACCTGATGAACAGACAAAACCATCTGCTTCCCAGGAAAAGGGGAAGGTTTGACATGGTTTTGATCAGAGATATCATTAATGAAAGATTAATAAACTGAAAGATTAATAGCATCTCAAAGTGAAAATATTCTTTTTATCTCCTCTTGCCTTCTTCTCCTTTAATGTAGGTTTTAATGAGTATGGAAATGGACAAAAAGCAAGTGAAGGCCTAGGAGAAAGGAGAACACTGAATTCTCACCCTTAAGTAATCTGACTTGTTCAGAATGGCCTTCCTAATTTGAATATATCAAAACAGATACTCTGTATCAGGAATTTCCAATGGCTATTTATGTATAGGAAGTGTTCATAGAGTCAGAAAACATTGCTTAGACATGTTATGAGATGAAGTCTAGAAAACACCCAAATTCTTATGTATCATTCA
This sequence comes from Dipodomys ordii, assembly GCF_000151885.1. Classification (NCBI taxonomy): domain Eukaryota; kingdom Metazoa; phylum Chordata; class Mammalia; order Rodentia; family Heteromyidae; genus Dipodomys; species Dipodomys ordii. The sequence goes on along the minus strand of NW_012267259.1, from coordinate 12,672,275 downwards.
TTATGAGAGAGAGAGAAAAAAAAACCTGCTATCTTCTTCAGAAAATTAACCATTTTGTCTTGAATCTACTGCTTCCTCACTTCCTACTTCTCATCACCTTTCAATTTTCAGGGGAAAAAAAGAGTTCCTATTCAGGATTAAAGAGAAGTTATTTTTCCTCTGTCTGGTCTGTTTTGATCAAATTTATCAAAGTACTTATCTGTTTAGATTTGAAAATGCACTGCAGTTTCTAATAGCAAACCCTGTGTGAGCAGTTCTTGAGACTTGTTCTGACGTCATTACAAAGTCTGGACTCTTCTTAAATGTTCATTAAACAGAAAACTCTATTTTACATAGTGCTAAACATTTCTATTGTGTTCTAGAAGCTCTCCATTATTTAATAGTAGAAGCATTTACTGCTTTATGCCCTTTCTTTGCAGTTAGTGTCTCCATAACTATCTGTCTCCAAAGTCAAGGACTTGGTGTTTCTGGTCCTATTGACACAAGCGTCCAACCTGTCAGGAGACGCCAGGCTCAGTCACCCCTTGGTTCATCGTGCCTAATTCACAAACCGCTACCCTGAAAGAGACAAGAGCTTTCTGAGACGTTTCTGCTTTGTTGACTTCTTGCCTCCTGGACATGTGTTGTGGTTTCATTTTGGCTCTCCCTGATATCCTGAGTTATCATCCCCAAAAATGTATATGGCTTCATATCTTATTTACACACCTGATATCCCAAGGACTAATTCGATGCCTTTCTAGACTCTGACTCTTCCCTTGCATCCAGTGGAAAGAGGAGTCACTGTCTCCTTCATAATATTGGTAATTTTCACACTAGCTCCTAGGGCCAGGGTTTTCAGTGACTTCTCTTTGCTTTGACATGTGACAGCCATGTGGCCTATACGTTGACTATAAGAGTACAGTCCAAGGGTCCAGTGGTCAGCTTCAACCACCTAAAACAAACCTTTAGTCCTTGATAACTGCAGTCCTTTCATTAAAACATTAAGATCTACTTTTGGAACTCGTGGATATAATCTTTGCTTGACTGTGTGGTTTCCAGTACAGGAAGAACAGATTTCCCAGGTAAAAGCCACTATGTATATTGACATGAAGATTAATATGAACCCCAAAATGTAAGTCTGGCTTATTCCATCTGGGCTTAAGTTTTGCTTATTTTAATCCATCATGTTGGACAATCTTGCTTTTCAGTAGACCTGAGAGTCCTTGTCTGTTAAGAGGAGATAAATGATACATACTTCACCAAGTTTATATGAAGATTAAGTATTGAAAGGAACAGGAAGCATAATTAGTGCCCAGGCCTGTAATTGTTACTCTGTAAGTACAATAATGGATGGTGACTTCTTTGGTTGAGAAAACCTAACTGGACACCAGTATCTTTCACCAGTAATCCTAGCTCCTGAAGAATATCTAATATCTAATATCTGGAGATCATTGTTAAAATACAGCCAGAGCAGGAAACTGCATGAGATTCTTACCTTCCATTAACCACAAAAAAAGGAAGTAGAACTGTGGCTCAAGTATAGAGTGCTAGACTTGAACACAAAAGCTCAGGGACAGCACCTAGGCCCTGAGTTCAAGCCCTAGTATGGCACAAAATATATACAATGAAATAATAAATATAAATATTTTTGTAGGAGACCCTGTTCATCCCCATTGCCAATAATGAAGAGAAAGGTAAAAACCATTCTATGCCTAGCATTTTATACTTATTAGATTTTATGAAGTTTTGTTTAATCTATATTCCAATAAAAAAAATCACAAGGGTAGCTAAGCACCCTAACTTTGGTGGAAACTCAGAGATTTTGGAGGAAATATATTAGAGAAATGTGCATCAAGAAATGCGATTTCTTCAGGTCATTTATATATGAAGCCACAATTGCTGATGTTTTCGAATTGTTCATGTCGCCTTACCATTCCAGTGAAGAGTGAATTATAAGTCTCTTTATAGCTATTGTATCCTTAGGCAAATGTCAGCATCATCTAAGGCCAATACCTTTATTTATTTATTTTTGATGTTCAGAGCAGTTACAGTATCATAAGTCAGATAAAAGTTCATTTCTTTTTGAATAATGTACACATTTAATTATCAATAAGAACATAGAGTGACTTTCCTTTGGAGATCTTGTGATGACTGAGCCCACTGGATCCTGAGTCTCTGTACTTCTAATCTAATGATCAGGGGCATGTGAGGGAAGGAAAATTCCCTTTACTGTTTAAAGCACCTAGAGCTGGTGAGAATAGAAATGTATTAGCATATCTAAGTGTGCCTGAAAGACTAATGGGCAAGATGAAGGAGGAGGCCTAGACCTCGGAGAATACAGAAGAAGAATACGGAGCTCCTTTCTGGGAACTCTGAATACCAATTTCCCATAATTCATCTTTCTTCTTGACAAGAGATTTTTACCAAGGAAATGAAGAGATTTGGTCCTGCAACACATTTCTAAGGAGTTTGTGAGAGATACTAATGTGGCACAAGAAACTCTATGGACTGATTTATAAGGTGGATTTCACTCAGAAAAAAAAATCAGAGGGACAGAACAAGTTAAAACTACACTTAAGGAAGAGAAAACACTCAGAACATATTTTATTCAACACTCTGTTAGCTTTAAAAATTATAAGCAAGCTAACAAACTGTTGAATAAAATATGTTACATCTTTCTACCTTGATAAATATACTTCCATAAGGACAAAAATGTATAAAGCTGTTTCTATATGATTCAAATCTGGAAAAACACCAACATAGAATTGCATCTATTTTGCACATTTCTCGTGCTGTGGATGGGCTGGCTATGTTTAGATGAATAATGAAGACATACATAATTCATAAACAATTATATATTTATTTCATGAAACTCATTTGTATTGATTACAGTTCTTCAAATCACTCACTATGGTGTTATCATCAGTGTTTTCACATAATCCTTTACATCAAGGGGTCACTAATGTTTTGGCTTTCAGCACTGGTTTTGGCCCTGCCTTGAGGCTCAGGATTACTTTAAAATATATTGTAAGTGAGTGAAAATAAAGAAAAGAAGAATAAAATTTCCTGGCATATAAAATTGTATCACACTTAAATTTAAATGTGCATAACTTTTTATTGGAACAGAGCTATCCCTATTCATTTACATGTTGTCCCTGGCTGTTTTTATACTTGCTATATAGCATTAACGTATTGCTTCAGATAACTGTTTCCACAATCTTAAAATAGTCGCCATCTGGGACTTTATAAAAAGCCTCACTAACCCTTGATCTCAAATACCAAATAATAAAGCAGAACCATGTACAAATACAAAAAATGTTTATTATTCTTGAAAAGTATAAATAAATGAAGCTATGAAAGTTGAAAGATTATATCTTCCAAAGTATGTCCTTATACACTAAAAGTTTTGGTCAGCTTAAATGATCAAACAATTATCATTCTAAGTATCGATTTTTTGTGTCAGAAATTTTCATGACTATGACTTCATCTCATCTTCGAAATGTAGGTCACACTATACATTTCCATTAAAATGGAACTGTGTTCACTAAAAGCACAATTCTCATATTTAATATCTATGTAGATTCCAAGATAATAACCTATTTCAGCCATCTCATGTCTGGACCTGCATAAAGATCTTATGAAACATTTCACATTTCCCATGATCTGCAGTGTCCCAGCTCACTTGTCTAGTCATGAGGAACATAGAACTAATCCAAAATGAATTAGAGTACAAGGAGAAGGAAGTAAATGGACTCAGTACTGATTTTCTATTACACAATATTCCTACGTGTTATAAAAGAGAATCATTTGACCTAAAACTTTTTTGCACAGTAAATATGGCCAGTATGGCATCCTTCCTTGGCTCTGATCAGTCTCTATAAATCCATGGCAGCTGTACTTACCATAACCCTCTTGGCATTCCCTCATTTTCAACTTTCATAAGGACCAAGGGCCACTTGGGTCTTTATGGGTGAGAACAAAAATTTTAGAAAAGTGAGAACGAGCTCACTAATCTCTCGAGTAAATGTTTCTTTTGCTGACATTGCTTTTGTAGGTCCTGGTCCTTATTCATGTGACTCCCCACGGCTGTTCAAATTTTGTCAGGCCCAGATGCAATGCAGCATGGAAATCCTGCTTCTCCTTCAGATGAGAGTGCGAATCCAGGATGATCAGAAAGTGAAACGCTCCTCATCTTGTGCATGACAAGATCCTGGGAAACTTGCTTTTAGCTTCTTAAATTGGTAGTGTTTCTTCCACATCTGGGTAAGTAGAGTCGATACTTTCTCATGATCAGCCTCCCAAGGAAAAGTAACTTTCTACCTCCAAAAGAAGAGATCATAACAGCCTACTAACACCGTGTGCCAGCATCTGTCACCTGGCGTCCCCTGGAAACCACTCTGGACATTTGGCTTTCAAAGGTTGACTGTGGAACAGCAGAAGTACTTTACAATGCATGCACTAATAAAAGCCTAATTAAAGTAGATGTTAGAGATCTAATTCTCTCCCCTCCTTCAAGTTCAGATGCTGAGATTCTAAACCTCAAGTACCATATTTGAAGATGAGCTCTTTGCAGAGATAAGTAACTTTAAATATAGTTATTAGAGTGGGTACCTATGCAATATAACTGGTGCCCCACAAAATAAGTGGATGTTTCAATAGGGAAAAATGTATGCGGGAGAGTTGAGAAGGCCCAGGAAGAAGATATCCATGTATGCGACTTGGGGAGAGGCCTGGAGGAAGTCTTTCCTTCACACACCTCAAGAGAAATGAAACTTGCTGACAGATCTCAGCTTTCAACATTCAGAACTGTGAGACAATCTATATACCAGTTTGTGGTACCTTGTTCTAAAACCAAACAGCCTAGAGGAAAGTATTTTAAAAATAAATAAAACCACTAGATTATGGACATATACACTAAGCTCAGCAGATAGTGCTCAGGATAGTACAAGCCACTGAGTAGAATAGGAAGTCAGAGTACTTTCCCTTTTCTTAAAACCTTCCCCTTGTTAGTTTAGTTTGCTTTGCTTTTGTTTGCTTTGGAACCTATAGCAGAGCTTGAACTCAGGGTCTCGTTTTTGTTCAACTTTCACAATTACAGTTGACACTCTACATTTTGAGCCATGTGTCCATCCGGTCCAGCTTTTGGAAAGGCCAATTTTTTTAATATTTTACTTTATTTTTTTATATTTATTTAATTGTGAAAATACCATACAGAGGGGTTACACTTACATGGGCAAGATAACACATTTCTTATCAAGCATTGTAGCCTCCTCTTTGTTTCCCCTTCCCATCCCTTCCCATCCTCCCCCCGCCACCCAATCCTCCCCGCCCCCCCCCAACCAAAGTTGTAAAGTTTGTTTTCAACATAATGACTTGTACATCTCATTGTTGCAATAGGTCCACCTGTATCCCTATTTAAACGATTTGTTTTTCCCCTTCCCCTCCACAAATTATACCGACATCAAATACACTGAAAGCAGGGGTTATACTGTGGGGGAAGGACATACAAAGCAACAAAGAAATCATCTTATAAATGCGTTAGACACAATCACATGAAAGAAAAAAACATTTGAATACATATCTTAGGGTTCATTTCCCTAACATCACCTTATCTGACCTTTTCTCCTTGACTCAGACATATACTAGATATTGCAAATAAGGGAAACCATGGGACCTATGTTTCTTTGGGCTTGGCTTACTTCACTTAATATAATGTTTTCCAAATGGAAAAGTCAATTGTTGATGTAGTTTCCTGTATCAAAGCCCCAGTTGCCTTTTAATTGTGATCCTCAGATCCCGGTTGACTGAGTAGCTAGGGTTACTAGCTAGATGTAAACCTCTGGTTCCCAGCTGTGACACATTTTTATTCTTTCCCAGAAAGGCCCTTTCCTTACTGCTGTCAGGAGCTGATATTTTGGATTATGACCCAAGTCCTAGTCTCCGTGTCTAGTAATCATACTTTATTCATCTGGCATGCCATTCTTAATCTTTTAACCTTATCCCGTTCTCTGATTTGCATAACAAACCTCCGTATGTGTGGAGGTGTGAAGCAACATGTTAGACTGAAAATTTTTGTGGGTTGTAGTAGAAAATTATTACAACTCAAAGTACAGTAATGTTTGTCCCTGCTCAAATCTCTAAGGCTAGCTGGGCACACTCACAGGGCAAAGGAATTATGTTGTGGGAAGAAGGATTCAAATTGAGAAAGAGAAGCACATCATAGAATTTTGGCTTTTGAAAGTCGAAAGCATGAGTTTGATTCATTTGCTGTCTCCCCTTTGGTACTCCATATGCTTTCTCAGCACTATTTCCTCACTCTCAAATTTGAGGATAAAACCTGGACATCATATGCCCATCAGAATTAAATATCCACAATGCAGTACATTCTGGTGCTTTGTGATTGTGCTTTAGATAAGTTTCGAATGTATAGTATGATTGAAAAGGCTTTTAAATTTCCCATATATCTGCCACTCTCAAACCTGCCCCATTAGTATGCTGTATTTCTTACTATTCATGAAACTACACAGATACACAATTGTCTCCTGAAGGCCATGGTTGATTTTTTACTGTGTATTTGATGGGTTCAAAAAAACCATATCCACTATGGTAGGAGCATCCAAAGTAACTTCACCATTGTTAAAATTTTCCATGCTTTGCATTTCGTCCTTCCTTTACCCATGTGAGCTGGTCAGTTTATTAGCATCTATTTTCTGTTCCATGAATATGGTATATCTTTCTATGCACTTACGTCTTCTATAATTTCACCCAGAATGTTTTGCCATTTCCAGTGAGGATTTTTTACCCATCTTCAGTAATAGTGTATCCTTAAAATTGCATGATTTTACTACTCAGGGTGATTTTGCTACAATGTTTGAATATTACTTAATTGTGCATACAAAATAACTGACTTGTGAGTACGCACCTTTCATTTGAAAACTTTAAGGTCATTTATTATTTCTAATAGGTTTTTGTAGATTCTTTAAGTTTGCTCTATAGGTGTTCAAGTTACCAATAATTTTAAATAAATTTTACTACTTCCTTTCCAATGCCAATAACATTTGTTTGTCAATAATTTTCTTGTACTAGTTGGAGCCTACAACAAATGTTAAACAGAAATAATAAAAATAGCAGGTGTTTGTCATGCTCCTGATTATATAGGAAAATGTTATAGTATTGAATATAATTTATCTATAAGCCTTATGTAGACTCCCCTGATCAATTTCAAGGAATTTTTCCTGTAGGTTTACTTTTTGGGAGATTTTCAATGGGGAATAAATTGGATTTCTCAAATGTCTTTTCTGTGCTTATTTTTAAATCATAGGATCTTTATATTTCAGTTTGTGTACTACTCTATTTCCAGTTGTTAATACCTCAGTAATGGAGACTAGCTAAGTATTGAAGAAAAGAGGCTTATTTGAGTTCTTGGTCCTTGAAATCCAAGTTAAGACGATACATTTGGTGATTGCCTTATTGCTTGCAGAATTCTGAGAACGTGCAGGGAATCCTATAGTATGAGACAGAGACTGCACATATATGTATTCTTGCTTGCCTCTTTCTCTCTCTCTCTCTCTCTCTCTCTCTTTCCCTCTCTCTCTCTCAGCCACAAACATTTAATCAAAGATATTCACCTCTGTTTGATAACTTTATGTAAGTTCTAATCACCTCCCCAAATTCCTATGTCAACTAAACATAGAGTTAAAGTTCTCCTCTCATAATATTTCATAATAGGAATTAAATTATAATGTAAATTTCAGAAGAGTGACACCACATTTAAATCAGAACAGTTCATTCATGTTTTATGTAATGTTATGTTTTAAATTGTTAATGCAAACTTGTACTCTTGTGACAAAACCCAGGTCATGACGTTTTATCTTTGGGCTCTATTTGCCAGGACTTCAGTAAGAATGTTTTTTCTTTAAGTTCAAGAATGATAATTATCTGTAGTCTATTGATTTTATAATATGCTAATCAGGTTACAATGTCATATTAATCCTGGCTTTATATTTTAATTTCTCTTTTGATGGGCATAAATGACAACTGCAATTAATTTAATAGACATGAGGGCATTAACTTTGCTGCTTTTAGCAGGGTCTTGGGAGTTGTTGGCAAGGAGTGAAAAGAGCAAAATAATTCATGTTTTAATGTCAAGCCTGCAAGAACTTTATATCCAACTTATTATTTTAAATTTTATCGATGCATAATATTTTTGGTGTTTTGATTTGTGCATTTTCTCAGAATGATTAACTTATCCATTGCCTTGAAGGCTGATCATTTGTCTTTTTGTTTTGTTTTGTGCTGTTCTAGGTTTTGAACTCAGGACCTGAGCATTGTCTCTGATCATTTTCTGCTATGGCTAGTGCACTACCACAAGAGACCCAGCTCTACTTCTGGCTTTTTGGTAGTTTGGTGGAGACAAGAGTCTCAGACACTTTCCTGCCCACCTAGTTTTGAACTTCAGTCCTCAGATCTCAGCCTCTTAAACAGCTAGGATTACCACATGAGCCATCAGCACCAGCCAAGTTTATCATTTCTTTATGGTGGGTGTGTTCAACTTCTGTTTTGTTTCTGAAGTGTGGTAGTTTATTATATTCATGGTTCTATGTCATAGAACAAAATAATTCTAACTCAATTTTCACAGGAAATAATAACATGTATCCTTTCATTGAGACATCCATCTGTCTCCTCTTTATTCTTTTTTGTGAAATTTAATAAAATCAAAATTCCTTTTACTTGTCAATATTTTCCTTTTAAGCAATATAATGATTAGAAATAAGAGTTACCTTAACTTCCATACCTTGAAATATATTCTCTAAATGGATATGCAGCCCTTGTTTTAAATATTTTCTTTTACTATTTTAAGTAGTTGTACAAAGGAATTGCCACTCTTCAGAGCAGTTTATGAATACAATGCCTTGATCAACATCACCTCGTTCTACATTCTCATACCCGCTCCCACCCCACCCTTTCCTTCACTTTTCTTAATTCTTAGGTTATGTATTGAAATGTTTGTCATTTCACAAAGCAATGTATTCAGTGCTTCTTTATCTGTGTCATCCTTTCAACATGTTTTTCTCTTATAACCGGATCTCAATTTTTATGAGATCTTTTTACATTCCACTTAGGAGAAACTGAATTATCGATGCAAATTGCCAGTAGTGTCACAATTAGCAAGCACTGGATTAGACTCAGATAACAGACAAACTAGACATTTGGAGAAGTCTCAACACCTAAGACTCCTGTTCAAAGCTCAAGGGTCATGCAAGCTACGGAAACAGAGTTTTGTACGAAGGTGAATAATGAACAGAAAGGAAACAAACACCAGAGTCAGCAGTGGCAGGATTCATGATGTTAGATTAGGATTCAAGTACCAGTTCAGAATGAACACTAAAATACACCAATTTTTTTTTTGGGGGGGTCCTGTCATGGGTCCTGAATTCTGGGCCTGGGCGCTGTCCCTCAGCTCTTCAGCTCAAGGCTAGCGCTCTACCACTTGAGTCACAGCACCACTTCCGGCTTTTTTTCTTTCTGCTTATGGGGTGCTGAGGAATCGAACCCAGGGCCTCAAGCATGCAAGGCAAGCGCTCTACCACTGAGCCACCTTCCCAGCCCAATACACCAAATTTTTAAACCAGGCCTTCTGGAATGCTCTTTTTGATGTCTCTCTTTGAGAAGATGATCTAGTCTGCTGTTAACATGCCCTCACCATCACTAGAGTTTGCTAATCTTTTCTTGATAAGAAGCAATATTCACCTCTTGTGCAATACACAGCACTCCCCAGCTAGGATTTAATAGTATTCTCAAATTTAGGTATTTTTGTTTTAGCAGCTGTATTTTTCTATGTAATAACAAATGTTTGAATTTTTCATTGTATGATAAAGATGCTGTACAGAGGGGTGAGTTACATGAGTAAGCTACTGAGAATATTTCTTGATGAGCACTGTTACCCCCTCCTTTGTAGTTCTCCCACTATCCCTTCCCTCCCTTCCCTCCCCCCCACCACCTCCCAGGTTGTAAAGTTCATTTCCCACATAGTGTCATGTGAGTATCCTTGCTGCAGCGGGTCATCCTGTGCCCTTGTTTCAGCATTTTGTTATTCCCCTTCCCTTCCTCAAATTAGATAAATGTATATACAAGGTGGAGGGTAACAGAATCAAAGACAGTGATTGCCACGGATAAACCAATGGAAAAAGAAAATTGAAATAAAATAAGAAGAAAGAACTAGATATAGTACACTGGCAACAACAATGTCAACAATAACAATATTTTACATATGATGGTTATATTAAAAGTTCATTTTAAGTAAAAATAAGTTTAAATGAATGTAAAGAAAAAATATTAAGTAATTTGCTCCATGAAAGTTAGAATGTGTTTGTGACTTTAACTAAGCATCACTATCCCATAATACTGTGAAATTTAGGAAATTATGTAACCAATTACAATAAAAATTTGGAAAAAAGACAAATATTAAGTAAATTAGTAGTGAAGTCTGTATAAATGAGTTTGAAAAATCATATCTAGATAATGAAAAAACATTTTGAAACTTAGTATGGTTATTATTTTAAGGAAATGTCCTTGAAATTTTAATAAAGTATTTGTGGAACATGTAATAAAGGTTCTTTACCTTTATTCTTATCACAGCTATATGAAGGAAATCTAAAAATAGTTACTACTAGAAGGTAAAATAATACCAATTTCTAATCCAAAAGGTAGAAGAAGAGAAAAAATGTTGTGAGAAAATGAAAGAATACACTGCCTAAAAATAATGAACTATTTGAGTATGGGCAACATTGCTGTCTGACAGAAATGGCTCATGAATTAAGGACATTGCTTTCTTTTCAAAGTGTGTGTGTGTGTGTGTGTGTGTGTGTGCGCGCGCGCGCGCAAGAGAGAGAGAGAGAGAGAGAAAGAGAGAGAGAGAGAAAGAGAAAGCTTGTTCTTCCTTAGCCAAAAGAAAGCCATAGTGCAGATGGGTATGCAGAATAGTATATGCAGAACTCATTAGTGGAAGTCGGTGTGAGGTCAGAGCTGACAGGCCAGATAAGGGCTGGGAGAAAAAAAATAAAGAATTGAAAAGGAAAGAGAATAATGTAAACCATGAAGCAGCAGGCAATTGGTATGAAATGGACAACTCTTTTGAAGCAAAGAGATGGTAGGGGGAAATGTCATTAGACAAAGGTTGGCATGTAGGCAGGGAAGTTGACTGCATAAATCTTCAGATCCTCATTAAGAGGTTTATATAGAAACTAACAAACACATTTCAAACTTCAAGTGAGAGCACACTTGTTAATTTCTTCACATTTCAGATGTTCATATGAATTTTCATAAGGGGTACCTTGAACATTAACTTACTTATTATGCCATGGGTGTATATTTGTAAGATTCCTCATAAAGCCATTCATCTTTCAGATTATTAAATGATGGAATATGGACACTGTAGCATTTTATGATTTGCCCCTTTTAGACTGAAATCTGTCATGTTGCTTCTAGCTCTCAAAAAATAAATTTTATGTGAAACTTTATATTAAATTAAGAATATGAGGTACAGTTTGAGACTACAAATCATTATCCATCTATATTCATAAAAGAAGAATTGATTCTCATATGTATAAGACTTGATTTTAAAACTTAGGTATATCACCAGGGCTTGTTTGAAGTTTTATTAAATGTCACTTCTATTCATTTGTATGTTAAAAAATGGTAAAAGTGTACTGACTTTGCCTTTGCTTAAAATGTAGGATAAATATAATGTATCAAATTAATTGAATTGTTAAGTCACTGACTATAGTATCCATTCTTTATGGCAGGACATTGTTCATATTTGTTTCAACTTGCCTCATGTATACTGTAACTCTTTTCCAAAGACTTTCATTCAATATCCAAGACTGTAAAGTTAATCCATGAATATCTAATGGAATCCACTAATTATATCTGTAGGCTTTTCAATTTATCTTTATCCTCCCTGTTTCATTTTCAGTAGATGTTATAGTGTTTTGCATCTTGACCCTAAAGACAAAAGGCATCCTCATAAATTATGGCTCAGAAATAGAAGACCATAAAGAAGACAAAATAACTCCTGAATGGCCACGTCGAAATTAGCTGTGAAGTGAATTACTATTTCTTGTATTTTTATAACTCTCAAATGTTTGTCCCGCTATCTTTGAAAATGTATGGGATTTTCTATTCACAAATTCAACTGATAATAATTGCAAAGAAACACTCATTCATAAGAGATATGGAGTAAGAAAAGCTTCAAATTTTCAGGTGCATCACATATTCCAACTACCAAAATTTAATAAGCCACAGACTACAAGTAACATAATTGATTATACATTGTTATACCTAAATGAATTATGTTCCCATCCATTATTTCTGAGACATCTGTTTCTCTAATATCTATAAACTATGGTTTCTTATTACAGCACATCCAGGGCCTTATTTCTTGATTAAATTTTTAAAAACACAAAGAATGACAACAAGTGGTTTATATGGACTACTTTGCCTCAAAAACAGCAGTGTAAGTTTAAGCAAAAGCTGAGTAAATGAAGTACTGGTTCACTCCCAATAATGAAACATCATGAATTAGACCATAATTAGGAAACCAATCTAAAATAAGCTATTTTTAGAACTTAAGGGAGATGGTTGTGAATATATGAAATATGTCATTTAAAAGATTGTCATAGGTGGCCGGGCGCCGGTGGCTCACACCTGTAATCCTAGCTACTCAGGAGGCTGAGATCTGAGGATCACGGTTCCAAGCCAACCCGGGCAGGAGAGACCTTGAGACTCCTATCTCCAATAAACCACCAGAAAACCGGAAGTGGTGCTGTAGCTCAAGTGGCAGAGTGCTTGCCTTGAGCTAAAGAGCTGAGGGACAGCGCCCAGGCCCAGAGTTCAAGCCCCACAACCGCCAAAAAAAAAAATTGTCATAGGTGCAATTATTTTATTTTATTGATTTCTTTCATATATTTTTAAAACCTTGAGAAAGTATTTCTGCATATAGATATTGTGAGACAGAAAATAAAGAAGGATTAAAAGGGATGGAAAAATCAAGAAAGGAAAGTGGAGAGAGACAGAGGAAGGGAGGGCAGAAGGGAAGGGATAGAAAAACAGAGAATGCATCCAACTAAGAAGAAGCTATAGTTCAAAAGCCATTGGAGAAACTGGATGAAATAGTAATGCATTTGAAAAGTACATGAAGTACATGCTAGATGCCTAACCTGCTCACTGCTATAAACTCAATTGTAAGGGACCAAAAGGTCCAATGAGGAACATGGAATATAATATATATATATATATATATATATATATATATATATATGTGTGTGTGTGTGTGTGTGTGTGTTGTATTATATATAATATATAATATATTATATACACATAATATATTATACATAATATATATTATTTATAACATATATAATATATAACATAATATAATATGATATATACATATAATATATTATATATAATATATGATATAGTACATATAATATACATATACTATATTATATGTATATAATATAATGTACATAATATATTATATGTATATTATATATAATACACATATATAATATAATATATTATGTACATTATATTATATTCTATATAATTACATAATATATTATGGTATATATATTATATATATATAATAAACGTTCACAACTAAAGAGTTACCTGGGAGTCACCCATATTAGGATTTTGAACAGATTATTGACGAGGTTTGCTTGTTTCAAACTCAGACCACTTCAATTGTGCCCACTGAAAACCCACTTAAAGCTACCTCAAACCTCTAAGTATTACTGTAAAGGTGAATTTTATATAAGCTCTGTACTTACAATGATGGAACCTAGCATCTAAGTATTACTGGGGCATATTATGCCTAAATGCTATACAAAAATAACTCGTAAGTGAATGATAGAAAAAAGTGACAAATCATCAAAGATCCTAAAACTACAAATGTTACATTAAATTGTTGTCAAACTGGACCAGGATAATTAATAACAAGAGCATTTTGAATCGAGAAAGGTTTGTAAACCTGATATTCTTGACAGCCAAGAGTGATGTCACATGCTTGTGATGCTACCTACTCCACAGAGTAAGGAAAATCATGGTTCTAAGAGAGTAGTACAACACCACCGTATTCGGAGATCAAGCAAAACAGCACAAAAAGACTGGCAGCAGCACATCATTAAAAGTGATAGAGCCCTTGTCAAGTAAGCAGAAGGCCCTGAATCCTAGTCCCAGAACTGCTATTGATAGATAGATGACAGATTAGCTAGATTGTAGGTAGGTAGACAGACAGACTGATAAATGATAAATAGGATATAGATGATAGATATATAGATGATATATAGATGATAGATGTGTAGATGATAGGTAGATAGAAGATGATAGAGAGAGATGTATAATTGATTAATCAATCTGACTGAACATAAGATGATAAAGATAACTTCAAGGACTCAGTATTCTGCATTCAAGTATTTCCCAAAAGGAAAAACTAAAAGAATGTTTGATGAAAATTTTCCTGCAGCTCTATAAACCTTCAACTTTCTCTAATAAAAGGGAATGTTGGAGATCTTTTCTCTGAGTATGTATTTACCAGAGATCGTTAAATTTCTTTAAAGGTAGTATTTGACGTATTATCCCACATTGCTATGCATTATTAAAAATATTTTAATATTCCTCCCAAACTGTAGTTTTCCAGAGGGGCCCTTATATTTTGAGAAAAGATCAAAACATTATTCATTAAAACAGTCTCTGAACATGTTATTGGTATGAAGCTATAGTCTAGGGAATCTGATACTGAAACTTTCCATCGATATTTACAAATGTTCCTAGAAACTGGCCTAGAGATAAATGTATACTGAATCAACTAGCTCACACACTCATCTTATTAAAAATATCCTGTAGTAAAGTATTGAACACAAATTACTCCTGTAGATGAATCTCAGTTTTCAAAGAGACTAACAGTATTCATTAAATACTACTCCTTTATCTAGCTTAAATGATCTGCTCCCCTAGCTCTAATAAAAAAAAGATATACATTAAGATTTCAATAAGTTTACATATTAAGTAAAAGACTGATACAAATGGGCATCCAAATCATACAACAAATTAAAGAATAGTTATCCTTGCAGTGGGATTCATGTTGGTGAGCTGGCTAGTCCGTGAACAATGACAGATAGATACATCCTACTGATTTCTACAAGTAGGAAAGCAATGCTAAGCTTTATCTTGTATTTGCTTGAGAGATTGATTTGGTTTGGGAAATACTGCCTTTCTCATCCCTTAAATCAAAAAGAGTTCTCAGGCCACCAACCTTCTGGTTACAGAAGTCAGTTTTTTAATCCACCTATGCTGAGAATATCAATTGCTCATTATGAGCATCCTGTCAGTATGACAGTATCTTGCCAGGACCAGCAGGCATAGAGCTCTTTCTCCATCTAAAAAACAGGCTTAGGTAAAAGCTAGTAAGCTGACATCACTAGAAAAGAAGAAACCACCAAGTTACTGCATACAAGTTTTATAGCAGGTAAGACAAAGGTCTAACATCTTAGAACTTTATTACTTTGTGACCGGAGACTTTGATTTCTGTTCAGAATGTATCTACTATTTCTCTTGAAACTCTGTAGACTACAAAAGTAATGATGAGAAGAAACCATATTTCCCCTCTCATTCTCTAGAGAAATACATCAAAGGAATGAACGTTGAGTCCCTCCCAGGCAATAAAAGGTAACTCCAACTGATGTGTTAGGCACATTTTTTCTACTTCAGAATAATGTATGTGCTAATGACTTAAAACATTTGCATTTTCCCTACTTCCTAACTTATAAAGCTCCCCCTAAGATCCAACCCACAGAATTAATAAATCTAATGCTAAGTGATTCTCGTACTTAAAACTGTATTCCAGATATGGTGATATACCTTTAATCCCTGAACAATGAAACTAATTAGGGGTGCAGGACTGAAAGCCAGAAGCCAGTCTAGGCTACATGGAGGCCACTGTGGCCTTGCTCAAATAACACTAAAGTTTTTGAGTAGTTCTCAGAAATCTGCAATGATATTAATTCATTATTAACATTACAAATCAATTTTCTAGATTATGAAAATGACAGGTAATAACTGTCTTCCTTAAAACAAAACCAAAAGAAGCCTGCTATTAATATTCCCTATGTTGCATATTTTTCCCTCAAGTGTCCAATAAAAAATTCCATGTTTTCAGTTGTAGAATATATGTTTAAATCAATCATGAACTCATATAATTAACAATTCTTAGACTCACAAATAATTTTAATGTCAAATGTGAATTTAGAAAACAATATAAATGCATGTTACACCATGTTAAAGCATGTGATGTGAATGTACAGTCTCACTTTGGGGCCTGATGCCATTTACCTCTGTTACCTTTTTCACCTTGTAGCCTGCCATAATGTCCTGGTCATAGTGTGCACACAAAATGAGGCTGAACACTTATACTAATGAAAATCATACTTTCATTTGAGAGGAATAAGAGGAACTGGTAAAGAAAGGGGGCAGGAGAGGATAATAGGGGAGATATACATTATATATATATATATATATATATCACATTTATCAAAATAACGCCATAAAACCAACTTGTTACAGTTAGTATATGCTAATGAAAATATATTGCCTAAAAGAACCAGTACACTCAGCACAAAAATGCAGTTTTTACTGCTATTTGCAATCAAACTAATATTCAGAAAGACATTTGAAAGAACTTAGTCAATAAAGCTTATAGCTGTGCTTTGTGGAAATGCTATCTATTAATTAGCAAATGCTCTCCTACCTGGAGCATTATTTAATCTGACCAAACTCATTTTAATTGGTTCTCTGGTTCCAAGCACATCCTCTCCTTCATAATTCATGCCTGAGCTCTCAATCTCAGCTAAATTCAGATCATAAAAACACAGAGAACAAGAGAACTGAAGGTCAGAAGAGTCCAGAGCACAAAGGAGTAGAAAAGGGACAAATATAAGACAATTATCAGAACTTCAATCACTGAGGAGAGAAAATACAGATAAATCAAACTCACCAAATGCTCTCAAGTTATCTGATCACAGCCTCTACACATAATGATCACATTCACACAAACACACACAAAATCATGCACTCATAGCACTTACATTATTTGTATGTCATTAAGATCAAGGAAACAGGTTTCCCTAATTAGCTACAGACAAAATAGCTATTTAGAGTTGTCAAGAAGAATAACAAACAGAAGAAATATGTATATATATATATATATATTACTTTTAAAATATACTTTTTTCTCCATCTGAAGTGATTTGTGTGTGAGAAAAAGAAAAAAGTCAGAGAGAGAGAGATGGGATAAGGGAGGGGAAGACAGAAAGAAAGAGAGAGGGGGAAAGTGAGGGAGAGAGAGAGGGGGAGAGAGTGATATCTCCTATTGAATGATCACCTTCCCATAAAGGCATAAAGAGTCCTCTTCACCACCATTATTATCAAAAAGGTCTTCCTTTACACTGAATTACCACCTGAAATATTCCTTTCCTTCTCCTCTATTATATCTTGGAAGTGAGTCTTGGCACTGCTCACCATGTAAATTTTCTTTCTCAAATGGGGGATTTGAGGCATTGAGTCATACTAAGGCTCCTGCGTGACATTTCCAATTGCTTTTGGGGTGTGTGGGGGTTAATGTTGGTGCTGGGGATCTACTAGAGCCCTTATCTGTGCTTAGCGTGTGCTCTATCCCAAAGTCCTGCCCAGTTTTCCCATCATCTTATCACCACTTTAGTGGTGCATTTCACATGGAGTGCAATCTGGTTTTCTTGTTAGTATAGGGATTGTTTGTTACACAGATAGGCTGTACTATAGTTTGAAAAGAACAAAAATGTTGTTGAATAAGCCTAAGTGTTATATTTTGCTAATTTTTGTGTTATTGTTAATAAGGAGATATAATAACATGCTATGCTAAGAGGTAAAGGTAAAATTTATATTTTACCTTTACCACCCTCTCAGTCTGTGTTGGAGCCATTGAAATTCACAAGTATGGAAATCTCAGGCTCCCAAGTTCCCAAATGGAGTTTGTGTAGTCAAGCTGCAGGCAGGACCCTGTGAGAAATCCAGGGCTTCTGAACTCCTGGGGAATACTTGGAGGTGGGGGGAGATTCCATAAGATGATTAAACGGATGTATTTTTAAATTTAATTCTATTCCATTGATTTTTAAAGAGATGGCAAAAGACTCTGCTGATTTTTCTATACCTACCAGAAGAGTTGTTTGATGTTACAAAGTTAAAGTTGTTTTTTTTAAAAAAAAAAAATTGAGGGCTGGGAAGGTGGCTCAGTGGTAGAGTGCTTGCCTTGCATGCTTGAGGCCCTGGGTTCGATTCCTCAGCACCACATAAGCAAAAAGAA
>NW_012267259.1:12648064-12649347 GCF_000151885.1 Dipodomys ordii | reverse complement strand
TCAAGATTGGGAATTGAGATATCCGGATTTGCAATTTTTCTAATGTTTTTTCGGCTTACTCTGCCCATTTGAGATGAAAATAGCACCAGTTTTGTGCTAGAACACTATCTTAAGGCAACCATCAACCAAAGTTTGCATTTGTACAGTCAATGGTCTACAGGTACAATCTAGTTCAACAGATACATCTATTCAACATCAAACAACTATATGTTAATGGGCTTCGAACCGTATAGAAGAATTTGGAAAACCATTAATTATTAGGGTTAGCGAGAGATGTGGGTAAAAAATAGGAATAGATTGGTGTGGGGAGGCACAGGGAGAGTTAACTATGTCCTAATCTCAATGCAGGAAATAGATTGGGTAGGATGCAAGTAGAGAGAGAGAAAAAGAAGAAAGGGAAAGGGAAATGAAAAGAGACCAGAAAAAAAATAGAAGCGTAAAAATAAAAGTTATTATGGAGATTAAGAGACAATCTATTTAGAGAGGAATGTGAGTATATTGAGAGAAGGGTAGGGACATAGAGGAGATGTGAAAAACTTAAAAAAATGCTTAAAATATTATATAGGTATAAAGAGGTAGTACTGCTACTAAGGAATTTAAGTCTCAGAGGTTTTGAATTGAGTAATTAATTTGTGGATTAAGTGTGTGCACAATGGAGGATAGGGTCTACTAGTTAACTACGGGTTTATCTGAGGATGTGCAGGACAAGAGTTAAGTCACATAAAGAAGATCAAAGGGGAGGAAAAAGTGAAAAGGATAAGAAAGGGAGAATAAAAGATCAGAAGTTCAGTAGAGCTAAACAAAAAACAAAAAGATAATTAAAAAAGAAAGAAAAAGAGAAAGAAGACAAGAAAGAAAGGAAAACGCACATTCACGTATTCCTAAAATAAAAATTATAAGAGGAAAAAAAAGTTACTGGAAAACTATTTTTTCAAAAAAGGCAAAAATTAAAGATTAATAAAATTTTTAGAAAAGGAAAAAAATTTTTATATAAGGTACTAAAAAAAAGAAGAAGAAAAAGAAAAAAAAGTTCTTTGAATTTTTTTTAATTTTTTTTGGGAGGGGTGGGAAGAATCCTTTATCTCCCTTGTGTCTGTGACCAGCCTCTTGTTGGAGTCTCTGGTCAGCTTGAGGTCCTGTGGCTTGATTGGTTTCTTAAGTCAGTTTGTTCGAACAGGCAGAAAAATGCTCTGCTTTACCCAAGATTTTGAGATCCCCCTCCCAGGTTAGTTTACTGGGAGGGTGATCTGCTTTGAGAATCACAAAAGAGGGGGATGCAGTGA
>NW_012267259.1:12642543-12647758 GCF_000151885.1 Dipodomys ordii | reverse complement strand
GTTCCTGGGTCGTCTCTGGTCTGCGAACTGCAAGATGGAGATCACCGGTGCTGGGGGGGGGGAGGGGTGGCCTTCCCTCCTCTGCTCCCTGAGAAGGAGTGAGGATGTCAGGCTTCTACTCACACCAAGTCTTGGTTCCTGGGTCGTCTCTGGTCTGGTCTGCAAACTGCAGGATGAAGATGTCAGCTCCTTGTCGGTTCTTGCTGGTGTTGAGTAGGATCCACTCGCCCACTGCGTCTGACTCCTTTGTCCCAGGCTCTCTGTGAGTCAGGTATGGCTGAGGCCGCCGCCACGACCCTGCCGCCGCCTCGGTGGCTGCTGGCAAGCGCTCAGATGTGTCTCCTTGCCTTGGCTTCCCCTCTGTTGCCTAACTCTCTGTCCTGTGATGGCACACTTGGTGTGATTCTCTGGCTTAGGACTGTTCACTGGAACTCTAAAACTGCTTTCTATGCAAGAGCTTGTTCAGATTCCAGCTTCTCCTCCGCCATCTTCCCAGACACTCAGACTCTGATGTTTGAAGGGAATTAAAGATGATTCCTGTCTGTCCTATGTAGAAATTAATTAAAAACTGTATACTCTATGCCAAGTATGGAGGTAAGCAAGACAGGACAGAGGCAAACTTCTATGGCTCTGAGACATTGGTACACTCAAATTACTATGCTCACCAGATCAGAGAAAGAAAGACACTCATATTTAGCAAGTGTGTTTTGGCACATTGGTGAAGAAAGGCTAACAGGACCTGGTGAGTGGGATCCAGTTGTCAAATTGATGCAAACTGTTGCTTCTACTTCTAAAGCTACAGTTGGAATTGATGTTTTATGCATGGGCCTTCCCAGTGTGTAGTAAGCACCAGCGAGGATTTTTCTCTATCTGGTAACACACAAGGAAGAATGCAAGATCCAAATTCATCCCCTTTCCAGTTGCAATCTATGGTTGGTCCGAAGTTCTACCCATCCTTCTTGAAGTACACACAGACGTGGTGTTTCTGTGTTTGCTACGCCATAGTCATCACTGTCAACAACTATAGTGGGACTGTGATGCCATCTCCTCAAGGGTAATTCTTGTACCTCAACCCAACTCAGTTAAATACCAGGCACCTTATATTTTAGGGTGTAATGTGAATGGACCCAAAACAATGAGCTCCCAATTAAAACCAAGGGAAAATTTCTATTTCTCAGCCTCCAGGACAAAATAGGAGCCCCAACACATTACTGGACTTTGGGAATCAGAGCTAGCAGGAGAATCTATTTGAAATCATGGTTTAGCATTGTTCTTTTTATGTTGAATAATCCTAAAAACCATGTCTTTGTATATGAAACAAACTCCCAGACAGCTGGGCAGCTCTCTTTCAGACAATTCTCATTTCCATCGAGCAGAGCCTCTTCCTGCTTGCACCACATTAATGACCCCTTTGAATACTGAGTCCACATGACTAATGACTTTACCAAGCAGGCCTGGGACTACCCTTTGGGATTTTCATATCATCACCTCCATGATACAGCAGGATTATGGATATGAGTGTGCTGTCTAGCTTCTTATTAAATCTTCATGCCTGAGTTTGACATGGATTAACTTTGACATCATTAGAGTAAGATTAGAAAGACCCAACACACTTCCTTTGTCAACTAGAAATATAATCAAGAGTGTAGGTGGCCTGACTTTTTCCATTCCCTTCTGCTATTTGACTTGAAAAGTGGCAAAATAAACAATTTTGGTGAAATTTTACCTACCCCTCAATCTCACTGTTTTAAAAGAAAGATGGTGGACTTGGTAGGGCTTTTAATTCACAGGGCTTCCTCTAAAACCCTGGGCCTGGTTCACTGATGTTTTGCCTAAGCTCAAAATTGATGGAACTCGCAGGGCCTCTGCATCTGTTCAACCTCAACAGCAGCTGTGAAGAGCAGACAAATGGTGTGGTCACTCTGCCCAGTGAGCAGAACAAAGCTGTATTCATAGGTCTGGCCAGGTCTCACCTTGATGAATCTTATTATGTTCCTGAAGCTCCCACTGTTGCCAGTTGCCTGGTGTTTGGTCTGCCACTTGGAAAAGCACAGTCTAGCAGATGGATACTCTTCTCTTTGAGGCCATACTCTGTAGAAACTAATCACAGCTACTGATCAGACCATCTGGATTCATCATGCAAATGCCCAAGATAAGCATCTTTATCTGGAGAAACCAATGAAAGTCATGCTGCCATTAGAGACTACCTACCTCACACAGCATACCATATTTGACTCAGAGCACCAATACATCTTCCCTGGAATAGATCAACATTCCATGCCAGATTTCACTTCAGCCTAGAGTTGACCTATTAGAGACCAAACTTCTAGGCTACTGCCTCAGGCGTGGTCCCAGAAAGATGATATGTTACACCTGAAATGCCCTCTCTAAATTACTAGCAGGGTCTCCCCACAACTGGACCGTTACCCGTGATGGTATTGATGCGCTTTCCGATCAGCTGAGTCCAGTCAGCTCAGATTGTCATGGTCACTGGCATGCCATGCTATTTGCATGTCAGGTTTATCAGAACAGTTGCAATCAACAAGGTAAAACGTTTTACTGCAAACTCTGCTCTGCAATGAGTTTTCCATGCTTCTGATCCTCTGAGGGTTGTTCTACACATTCCTGCCACCATTTGGTGCCATGGATATTTTTCATTTCAACTGTTCCAATGCATATGCAAAGGTCTCTTGTTATAGTTTTAATCTGCAGTCTTCCAATGACGAATGATATGGAGCATCTTTTAATGTGTTTATGTGCCATCTGCACATCCTATTATGCGAAATGTCTCTACATCATTTTTGCCCATTTTTAGACAGTTTCCCTCTCTTATAATTTAAGATCTTACTACACATCAGATATAAGCACTCTGATAGGTGGTTTGCCAATATTGTCCCAGTCACACTCTACATTTCCATTTTTACTTGAGTTTTTCTTTTTGAGAGGGAGGTTTTGAATTTTTATAGGGTTAATTATCTTTTTTCTTCCTATTTGGGGGTCATACTCTGGATATTATGTCTAAAATCTTTACTTAGCCCTAGGTCTTGAAATATTTCCTTAATTTTCTCACTTAATTCTACAGTTTTATGTTTTCAGGCATGACTGTGGTCCGCACTGTGCTTAAGATTAAAACTGAGCTTCACTTTTTACTTATAGCGGTCCAATGTCTTAGGCACATTTATTGAGCAAGGCGTCCTTCCTTCTGATGCTAGATTGTTTTTTCAACCTTGGGAATATCACATGGGTCTCTTCTTGGCTGCTCTAGTATTTTCACTTCCTATGCATTGAATCTTTGTTCTTGATAGATACATATTTAGGATTGCTATCTATTCCAGGATGGTATTTTACATCCCTCTTTGTCTTGTGATTTATTCTCAAATAAGTTGGACAATAATTTGCCATTGCTCTTAAACATAGGGTTTATAATTTCTCCCTACATATATTTTGCATCAATGTGGATTAATGCACTTTTATCTAAAGAAAATTAGATCCAGGTAACATTAATACAAATGTATTACTTAATATTTTCATATATTGTGTAGGTATATTAATTGTTTGTCAAGGGCTTAAACAACTAAATAATAATTGTTTATATGTGTAAATCTGATGTGAATAAAAATGAATGGTATTTTTCAACAGAATCACTGTATTATTGACATTAATCGTTGCATTTGTACAAAAGGAATATCTACCTACTAATCTCATGCTGAGAAACAGTTATCAAGCTGCAATAAAAAGTATTTTATCATTATAAAGCAGGAGTACACAGAAAAAGAGCGCTGTATTTTAAAAATGGAACAATTGAGGTAGAAACTACCTGGAAAAAGTAGTTTGTAAAGCCAAAGTTAGTGCTCTGTCTCCAGAATAAATAATAACTAGTATTTGTATCATACTTAAAGCTTGCAAATTTAACTCTGTAGCTTTCCCCAAATATCTGCTATTACTGACTTTTAAAGTGTTAGAAAACTTAATCTTAAAGTACATGATCACCAATGATTACAATCTGAACTTCCCTATATCTGCTGCCTTTGCTGACTTTATTTCCTTTGGAAGCTGGTCAAAAGTGTGAAACTCTGTGATCCCAGATACACTAGATGTAAAAATTGGAAGAATTTTAGAATGAGGCCAGCAGGGATAAAAACGTAGTCACACCACATCTCAACAACAAAACAGAAACCAACTAGGTGTAGAAGCCATGTGTTTATCAATCATCTCAACTATACAGGGGGCTCCTGGCACCAGGGTCAAGTCTGATGCAAGCCCTGAAAAAGCAGCAAGAATACAGTTGAAAAGCCCTTAATTACAGCTAAAGCCCAAAGGGGCTGCAGGGTATGACTTAAGAAGCTTCTTAAGACGTTCAAAGATGATTTCCTGAAACCTGTATGAGCAAATATTGGCTGTTTCATCATCCCTATTTATAATATGTGCACAACCAATGGGCAAAATAAAAGATGACTGAGGATTGTGGTAAGTTTTTTAAACATTTCACACTGATCATGAAGACTCTTTCTTCTATGCTTATGTTTGCCTCCAGACAGAATAATCACAATTTTAAGTGTTTGCAAATTTTAAAATGATTCTTCTTCTCCAGAAAATGGTTAATTTGTGCTTTGCCATGTGGTGCTCTTAAGTTTTGAATAACAAATAAAGGAAAAGGAATTGAAAATTTTGAGAGGAGAAAATGGTGTATAAATTGTAATACTTATTTTAATAATGTTTTTATAAAAATTCAAGGCATTCTTAAATATTTGATTTGTACATACTAATAAATCCCACAAATAATCTGTACTCTCTAATTCATATCAGAACTTGATGGAAACCTTTCTCTAGCTGCAGAATTTAAGACTTGCCTAATGTTTTATTTACTTGATAATGATATTTTCTTTTCCACAAATGTCATATATATCTCTTTATAAGTATACAGATGCATATACATGAATTTTCCCACTAGTACTAGTTTAACAAGTGCTCAAATTCCACAAACATGCCAATCATTTAAAAATCAATTGTGGTTTTAAGTAATCATGCCATGTATTAAAAGTGATACCTTCAATTTTAAGGGGCTGGGAAGGTGGCTCAGTGGTAGAACGATTGCTTTGCATGCTCGAGGCCCTGGGTTTGATTCCTCAGCACCACATAAGCAAAAAGAAAAAGCCAGAAGTGGTGCTGTGGCTCAAGTGGTAGAGCGCTAGCCTTGAGCTGAAGAGCTGAGGGA
>NW_012267259.1:12640278-12642493 GCF_000151885.1 Dipodomys ordii | reverse complement strand
GGAAGTGGCACTGTGGCTCAAGTGGTAGAGCACTAGCCTTGAGCTGAAGAGCTGAGGGACAGCGCTGAGGACCAGAGTTCAGGCCCACGACTGGGCCCCCCCCAAAAAAAAAATTTGAAGTCCTCCATGTTCATCATCCATTTGCCATGGAATTTTTGAGAAAAGTTTCAAGGCTTAGAAGCAATACATTGGGTTTCTCATTTTTATTTCATTTTTTTCGTCTGTCATTTCAATATTGCTTACACAGTAAACTGTCTTAGAACATAGAGGTTACATATCATTTATAGCAAAAGGCAAGAATTCTAATATAATAAGCTTACATCTCTCTCCCCTGGAGTGAACAGTAGTCAGGCTTCTATTATTTACCAAAATATGGAATTTCTAACTTCAGGACTTTTCTCTTGTCCTGCAGGATAGCAGAGATGCCCTCTGGTCCGTGTCTCATTAGTCTATATCATCTGGGTTTTAAGGAACTGGCATAAAGGTGCCAATAATTCTGCTACCATAATAGGTGGCAGTTGTGACCTGTCTCTCTTTTATGACCTGAGTCCTGTGTGTTCTGTTAGCAACACAAACCTAGGATGTACTAATTGTACACTGGAAGAAAGGACAAAACTGAAAATCTTTCAGAGTTAACTCGGCATGAGGTGATAAAGCTGACACTATGTCAGAGATACAGATTTGTGAAGGAGGAAGGCTGGGGACCCATCATGAAGATTTAAGTTCCATATATGGGCAGAAATACATGCTATGTGGAGAAAAATGCTTTTTCAACGTATGGCCAATTCAATAAGGAGGAAATGGCTGCAGTTAGCACCAGAGAGGCACTGGATCCATTATTGCTGATTTTCTTTAAGGCTGCAGACTGTCTATTCTGCCTCACTTGTCTGCTGCAAACTCACCCTGTTTAGGAACCTGATACTCAATTTAAGTTTCCTAGAATGGTACGAATAGATTTAAAGGTCTCATTCCTCTCTGCCTAAGCATGTGTGCACTCAATAGTAAAGACAAGTTCTACACTATAGGCTGAAGGATTCAGTTTCTTTCAGGTTCTAGGTAGATATGTGTGCCTCTCTTTAGACACGTGTAACAACCAGAAACAGAAAGCAAGTGAATCACCAGAGTTTTGTTTCAAAATTAGGATGGCAATGGACACGAATTTTTTTAAGCGTGGCTTGTTTTACAGCTTCTACACCTCGCACTGCAATCTTGGGTCCACTTCGGCTAACCAACTGTCATGGAGCTTTCTGCAGCAGGTCTTGTTGAAACAAAATTAGCGCTCTGTCTGGAACACTTCAATGAGATAGAAAATCTCCTTTGAGAGACCACTGATTTTGGCATTGAACATTGACATTGATTCGGAAGTTCTTAGTACTGCAGACTAATGACAAAGGTGGCCCATTGTATAAAGAGCAGCTTAACCATAAAATCCTAGATGAATACTCATGGTCAGACTTTCTACTCTGGAAAACAACATTGGCCTAAGGGGAGAACTTATGTAACATTACTTGTGTAAAGGGCAGCAGGTGCTTTGGGTTTTGAAGAGGTGAACTCTTCAGAGAATGTCATATTGTGTGACCCAAGTCACACAGAGGAGCAAACCCTGTAACCACAACCAAAAAAGCAATTTGTGTGTGACTGGTAGGTTAAGGACTTCTAAGGACAAAAAGGGTTGTGCCATCAGAAAGGTCTTAGTGTCAACAATATAGCACTGAGCAGGTCCAAAGGATGGAAGTTTATTTGGTTGTGCTATGTGTCCCTATCATGTGTCTCAAAACAAGAAGTCCTGGTTTAATGACATGAATGTGCAACCATGCTATGCCTAAGTGTTCTGCCCCAGACTCTGATGATTTTTTATTAATTTAATTTTATTTTATTTGTGAACATGCTGTACAGAGGGGTTACAATTACATGGGCAGGATAATGCATACATTTCTTCTCAAGCATTGCAGCCTCCTCCTTTGTTTACCCTTCACGTCACTTCCCAACCTCCCCCTCCCCCCCCCTGAATCCCAATCCTTCTCCTTCCCCCCCTTCCTCCCCACCCCACCGCACTGACGTTATAAAGCTTGTTTTGGACATGACAACTAGTACTTCTCATTGTTGCAACAGGTTCACCTGTATCCTTAAACAACTGGTTTTTCCCCATCTCCTCCACAAGTTATACTGACATCAAATATAGTGAAAGCAGGGGTTATACTGTGGGGGAGGGACA
>NW_012267259.1:12564875-12628093 GCF_000151885.1 Dipodomys ordii | reverse complement strand
CTGTGGCTCAAGTGGTAGAGCGCTAGCCTTGAGCTGAAGAGCTGAGGGACAGCGCCCAGGCCCAGAGTTCAGGCCCCACGACCGGACCCCCCCAAAAAAGTGATATCTTCCATTTTAAGTGTGTTTTCCCTTCAAAGCAGAATGGGAACACTCTCAAAGTCATAGCAAAGCAAATGTTAGCACTAGGCAAAGCTTTCCCATCCTAAAGTAATCCTTTAGATGAGGATGTCTTTCCACTATTAAGAAAACATCTGTTTCAGGCACAGCAGTTAAGACAAATAGTTTCCTCTCTTAATCGTGTGTATGTGAAATGAGCAGTGGGTTATTGAGAGACACCCAGGCCCTGACAGACATAAAACTGAAGGGAAAGGAAGGAGAAACTGAACAAGGACAAGAGCACCCTCTTGCTATGAAGTGCCTTCAATGATACACTCTGTCACTGAAATAATATTGAGGTCAAGACAAAACAGACTCAAGCAGTGGCAAGGATTGCTCTCAAAATGATAAAGCAAACAGTTCTGAGCTGATGTAGCACTTTCATCTGATAAGAGGACATAGGCCTTAGCAGAGGTCAAAATAAACTCAGTAAACCCTGAATAGCCTGAGCAGATGGATTTACTGTTGATGACATAACCCTTCTGAATTTTACATCCTTTCTGAGATAATCCTCTTCCAGACTTAATGATCCAAAAATGTGTTTCACTGATTCTGGAGTCTGAATCACTGTTGGATTTCATTATTTATCAATGATGTCATCCAATTATCTCGAATGATTTATTCTTTACTTTTTTCCTAATAACTTAGCATATTGTGGATAAAAAGGGAATCACTATGATAATGCCTCCTTCCCCTATTCCTCTATGAATTGCTTTGTTACAACCATAAGCACTGGGTTTTGCTCTGTGATCTCATGATAGACAGACAAAGGAGCTAGACTTTCTGTATAACCATGTCAGACTGTTGAACATCTTCAGAAGTTTTAAAACAGACCTAAGTTGGCAGTTTAAAATCTTCTGACCTCTTTGTGACTTTCCTGAAGTAAGCTCCTTCATTGAGACGGTTGACAAGAGAAATGGTCCGTGCTGGCTTGATACTGAGCCTCACCTCTTCGCAGTGCTTTTCTTCAGTAGTCTCCGAGGAGAGAAAGGATCAGACATGCTCCCTTAATTTTGTTTCCTGGCGATTAACTCCCAGACTAACACCAAATAATTACAACCATAACATTGCAGAGAAAGTTAGAGTAACAGTCAATGTTGCTAAGCTGTGAACTTTGACAAACAAGCCCCTACAAATGGTAGGAGGCTGCTTTGCATACACCTGGTGACAGGCTTTGACTTGAGGCTCAAGATAGGGCATCATGTTGAAGCAAAACCTGAAGGTTTGCAGTAAGACATTGGGTTTTAGCAGGAGAGGAGAAGGAGAATTAACCACAGAATGGATGTTTGGGGAGGAAAACCAGCAAAAACTCAAGTTACATTCTCTACATTTGCCTAGACCTCTATTTTTGTATTCATTGGATTCTCTCTCACTGAGAGAAAGACTAAAATAAAGAGAAATCCTCCTATTATGTGTTCTCCTGGGGTACACCACAGAATAATACTGTGCAGTGGCATGTGTGAAAGGTATCGTATGAAATTCTTATTTTCCCTAACTGATGGTTGAGAATCCCTGCATCCCCAGGGGCCCTGAGACTTCCTCCACTGCTGTCAGTCAACAGGGACAGAATCCCTTTCCCCTCCCCAGCCCACACCACTGTGCATAGACTTCTCTCTTTACTGCTGAAAACCTAGAATTGCCAAGCACTTCACCCTTGCTCAGTACCCCGTTATTTTTCCTCTCTTCTTGATCAATACACATTCTTCTTTCCTTTCACTGCTAATATCCCCACCCAGTACTACTGACTTCATTTCAGCTAACTTGGAGTATGTATTCCACACTGCAGACTTAACTGTTCTACTGGCAATGACCTTGTATCACATTCCACTTCATTGTTCAAGTCCATGGAGAAAATGGTTAAATGACTAAACTGTAAGCAAACTTTAAAGAATTTGTAGATTACTTCTCCTGAAAGTTAACTTAATTGTTGCCTCTGTTTTGACAAATTTCCACCTTAACCCAAAGTATTAAATACTAATACAAATTCTGCGGTGTGACAATAGAGAAAGCCTAGAGAAGAGTCCCCACTTAGGGATTTGGGTTTAATGAAAGAAATAACAGGTAGCGGGCACTGGTGGCTCATACCCATAATCCTAGCTACTCAGGAGGCTGAGATCTGAGGATCGCAGTTCAAAGCCAGCCTGGGCAGGAAAGTCCGTGACACTCTTATCTCCAATAAACCAATCATAAAACTGGCAGTGGCTCTGTGGCTCAAGTGGTAGAGCACTAGCCTTGAGTTGAAGAACTGAGGGACAGCACCCAGGCCCAGAGCTCAAGACCCACAACCAAAAAAAAAAAAAATAGCAGAAGATTTCCTATACAAATAGCTTGTTCTTTTTTCCTTGTTTAATTTATCTACCACATAAAGAGTCTTTCTAAATCTTGAGATTTTAAATTCATATGTTTTAATGGTACGAAGAGAGTATGTGAAATCATCTTGCTTGAATTTCATTTGGTAAATCCGATACAATTATATAAGGATGAGGTTCTTACTGATTTCTTGCCAGTGAATAACAAAGGAGTGTACACTGCTTATTCAGTCCTTACTGCATTATTCAAACAAGTAACAATTTTAAAAATGCCAAAGTACATCTGGCGCAGATGGGTCACACTTGAAATCACAGCTCCTCAGAAGCTTGAGCTCTGAGGATTGCCTCTGGAAGACGGGCATGCAGGAGAATCTGTGGAATCTCTTCTCCAAACAATCACCAAAGAAAAAGCCAGAAATGGAGCTTTGGCTCAAGTGATAAAACACATAGAACCTGAGTTCAAGCCCCAGGACCAAGACACACACTCACACCCTCCCCCCACACACACACAAATATCAGAAGCAGCAATGAAATAATACATCATATTTTTAAAACAGTTGACTAATTCAGTAATCAGGTAACAAGAGGGAGAATCAGTGGTAGGTATACATAATATCATATTTATTATATGCATATATTATATGACATAATATTATATATATTTATATATGTATATATATATTTAACACTTTTCATATGTTATTGAAAAGTCAAATTCAGAAAAAGAGGCCATAATTCAACACATTTACCTTTGTGCTCATATACCCAATAAAAACTATGTCCACTTAAGAGTAACATCTTCAACTCCTCCAGTCTGTGTAATGTAATTTAATGTCAGCATACCTATTCAAATTATGTAAACTAAGTTTGTCTTTAACCCAATAATTATTTTCATCCTTCCATTGTTCTTTTTGTAAATTTTTTATTGTTAAGATGCTGTACACAGGGTGACAGTTCCATGAGTAAGACAATGAGTACATTATTTGTCAATCATTGTTACCCTGTCCCTTGTTGTTATCCCACTGTTCCTTCCCTCCCCCACCTCCCCCACTCCCCCACTCCCCATCCCACTCCCACCCAAAGTTGTAAAGTCTGTTTCCAATCCACTGTCCTGTGGGTCTCCTTGTTGCAGTGGGTCATCCTGTGTCCTTGTTTCAGCGTACGATTATTCCCCTTCCCCTCCCCAGATTAGTCAAATGTATATTCAAGTATTAAAATCAAGTACAGTGACAACAGGGGATATACCATAGGGGGAAGAGCATACAAAAGAAACAACAACAACAAAAAATAAAATCATATGGCACATTTAAAACAATAACAATCAAGACAGACCTCTTGAGTCTATATCTCGGGGTTCATTTCACTTAGCGTCATCTTATATATTCATTTGTACATGGTTATGGAGCTTTTCAGCTGATCTGATAAGATTATCCAAAATGTATAATAATTATTGCAAATAAGGAAAACCATGGGACCTAAATTTATTTGGGACTTGGTAACTTCACTTAATATGATTTTTTCCAAGTATATCCATTTCCTAACAAATGGGGTGGTGTCATTCTTTCTGATGGAAACACAGAATTCATATATATATATATATATATATATATATATATCACATTTTCTTGATCCATTCATCTAGTGAGGAGCATCTGATTTGGTTCCATATCTTAGCTATGATAAATGCTGCAATAAACATAGTTGTGCTGGTAGCTTTAGTATAGTCTTGTTTGTGATCATTTGGGTAAATGCCCAAAAGTGGGATTGCTGGGTCATAGGGGAGCTCTATGTGGAGTCTTTTGAGGAACTTCCATATTGCTTTCCAAAGTGGTTGAACAAGTTTACACTCCCACCAACAATGCAGTAAGGTTCCCTTCTGTCCACATCCCCTCCAGCATCTGTTGTTATTAGAGTTCTTAATTATAGCCATTCTAACTGGGATGAGGTGGTATCTCAGTGTTCTTTTGATTGGCATTTCTTTTATGGCTGGAGAGGTTGAGCAAAGAACATAGCTAGCAAGATCAATAGAAAGCCCATGGATTGGGAGAATATCTTCACTAGCCATACAACAGACAAGGGTCTCATATCTAAAAAATACCTGGAACTCAAAAAGTTAAGTCCCCCTACAACAACTGCC
This sequence comes from Dipodomys ordii, assembly GCF_000151885.1. Taxonomy (NCBI): domain Eukaryota; kingdom Metazoa; phylum Chordata; class Mammalia; order Rodentia; family Heteromyidae; genus Dipodomys; species Dipodomys ordii. The sequence goes on along the minus strand of NW_012267259.1, from coordinate 12,623,491 downwards.
CAATAAATAAGTGGGCTAAATACTTAAAAAGAAACTTAAAATAAATAAGTGGGCTAAATACTTAAAGAGAAACTTCTCTGAAGAGGAAAGAAGAATGGCCAATAGACACATGAAGAAATGCTCAACCTCCCTAGCCATAAAAGAAATGCAAATTTGCCACACTTTTCGCTGGGATACTAACCCCGTGGTTTCTTGGAGAGAGGTTAGACCCTGGCTGCATCTCCACCATCTTCCTCGCCAGCCTCCAGTGTGGGTCCTGCTGAGAGTATCACTCACTTTGTATCTCCATTCCATGTTGAAAAATCTTAATGTTTATTTCCATGAGTGTCTGTTTCTAATACAAAATAATGGGTCTCATTATGACATTTTCAGTCACAACTAATCTCCCCATTACCACTTCCCCCATTTTTAGTTTCCTTTTTTGTCCCCCAAATGTCTCCTTTCTTCTTTTATAAATTAGTTTCCAAAATCAAATTTCCCCACCTGAAATAAACAAGATTATATTATCTTTACTAATTGTAAGAGATATAGAAATAATCTTTATCTTCCTGATTTCCTTTAATTTGCTGGTCTCCAATTCTATGAATTTTCATGATAATTACATTATTTTGTTCTTCTTTGTGACTGAGTGATAATGCATTGTCTATATATACCATGTTGAGAAATCATTATTCAGCTTGCTACACAGTAAATAGTAACTAACACAATTGTCAAGACATTATACAGGTATAAACTGATACTAAGCTTAGATACTTAGATACACCAAAAATAATTTTAGATGGTATAGAAATGTTAAACTGAATAATCTTGTCACCACGTGCAGAATTTTCCTGAAAATTTCATCTATAAAATTTCAAATATCCTAGTACTATATTTACTTCAATTATAGAAATCTACTTTCTATTTACTAAGTTAAAATCACTACTAGAAATTTGTATTTTTATAAATGAAACCATTTTAAAACCTGTATTATTAATTCACACTTAGCATAATGAAGAAAATTTTTCAGTGAGGTCATTGTGATTACTGTGCCATTAATTATTTTATTCTAGAAGCAGAATAATGAATTTGTTCACACAAAGAAGCTGTTTGTATTTGCTAGTATATTTATAGTGCCTAAGTATCAGGTCCTATTCTAAATATTTAATTCTTAATAAGTCATAGAAATTACAAGTGTGCTGTCAAATATGAGAAGTCAAACATGAATGATATGAAAAATTTCCATTTGAATATGAATTCAAATGGTTTAAAAATGGTTCTGTCATGACTACAAAAAATGAGCAAGATTTATAAATATCCCTTACTGGTATAGATTGAACTTTGTCCTCTTTAAATATACTAAGTTCTCCTCCAGTATAGTGGTATTTGGAGGTGGGGCTTTGGAAGGTGACAAAATTGGCAGAGTAGAGATCTCAAGAACAGGATGCATTACTGAGAAAAGAAATCCTAGAAGGCCCTTCTTTTACTGCCATGTAAAGACCCATCCCAAAGTTACTGTCTATGAAGTGGAATGTGGAACTCACCAGAAACTCACTCTTAACTTCAGGCTCCTTTAGCCTCTAGAATTTAAGAAAAACCAATTCATAAGCTGACTTGCTGTTACCATTTTTTTGTTGCTGCATGCGAAGTCTTAGACATCTATGTATGGAAAAGATATTTCTCCAACTCTAGTTCTTTATCTAAAATTACATCTTTTGATAAAAATGTGGGTATTTAAAGTTCATTCACTCTGACAAACTGTTTTAAAGACTAAATGATATATAAATGCATTATAATACTATAACACTAACAAGAATGAACACAAGGAGTTCTAATTTAAATTAATTGACAATTGACTCCTCACACCTGAGGGCTGCAGGCAGGCTAGCTGTGCAGTCGTGACCGAATCATTTAATTAAGCTCACAATAATTCTATCTTGCATTATAAGAAATAGGGCTGATTCGACACTAATTATATGCTCTGTAGCATGGTGCTTTGTGCATAAATGTTTGGGTGTGAGGGCACTTATGTATGCCTACATGTTTGCATACATGTTGTCTGTTTTGTAAATAATTTCCCCAGGTGTTTCCTCAGACATTTTAAATAGTAAGTTAAGAGACAACTAATAAGTGAACATTCTGAGAAGGAAAAAAACACAATTCAACTTACATAGAAAGTCATTCAACTGCAGGGATTTTCTCACGTCATTTTTTCCCAGTTTTATGAACATCCACCCCTTCAACCAACTTGCAATGTGTCAGGGCCGATCCTCTCACTTGTTCTTAGCAACATACAAGTTTGCAATAGTTGGGATTTACTCCATGAAATACAGCATTGCATAAACGTATATAACTGGCACACTTGAACCTCACATCTGAGAAACTCAAATAATAAGTGACTCGATTTCACTCGATTACTGTAAACAAAAGCATTAATGAGCAAGAAAATGGAAAAGACAAAGTTTCGTTTGAACTATGACATTTTTTCTATTAAAATAATCATCACACCAAACATTTTTAGCCATCTGCTCGAGTGAAAGCACACCAGGCTTCTAAGTGAGTTCTGTGCATATAGATCCTCCTTACAAAGCCTGGCAGCTCAGAGGCAAAACCATTCTGACCCACACTTAACACTGCATCCAGATGCAAGCAACATTGAATATGTTACATTTAGAGTATTAGTTTGTCCCGATAAAGCACGTTTCTACTATATAAATGAACTCTTATGGGGTTGTCAAATAAGGACATTTGGTCAGATGAGTTTGCAATTTGTTGCTTGAAGAGTAGACACAGAATTCCAACCATGACATGCTGTGTGGCAGCGCCCTGGCCTCTAAGCCTCAGTCCCCCAGAAGTGCACCTGGCTCTCATCAGCTGTGGCCTCTGCCAGCTGTCCTCACGGTGAGGCTTATGAATTCTGCATTCTCTGAGCGATCATAACTCACTATTGTGAAGCTATTTTCTAAAGCCAGTGAAACAAGAACTTCACCCACGTGGAGTTGTCTCACTAGATTCTTTACATCACCCACAGATGAGCCAACAGGTGCTTTTAATAATAGTCTAGATTAAAGGAGGATGCTCCTAGGAGAAGGAAACAATGGCTCAATGCCTCTATGCTTCTGATCCTAAAAAATCATATTTATTGAAATTAATTCCAGGAAATGAAAATGGAGGTCCTTTTCTTTGTTGCTCTTTTATTTTCACTTCCTTTTCTCTGGTTTGTTGGTTTACCTGTTCTTGGCAGGGTAAAAGAAGGCATAGAACTGGTGGGACAAAGGATGAACAAATATAACAGTGGAACTCTCCAGACACTATGTGGAGAAGGAACTATATAAACTGTAGGTGGAGACAGGAGGGAAACACTGGGAGAGAGCAAAGGACAGGGTGGCATGATCCAGAAAGAAATTTATGCAACTGTATCCCCTCTGTACATCACTTTTATAATGATAATCAAAAAATGAAAAAAATAACTCTCTGGATATAAACTTGTATCCATTTAGGGATAATTTAAGGCAACTCAAATTTTATGACTCTGGTGTTAAAAATTCATAATTTATTTTCTGGGAAACAAAGTTATTCAACTAATAGTACTTTCAATAGGCAACATTTCTAGGTATGATTTGCATCATCCAGAAGGCAATTGGTTCACTCGTTTAATATTTTTAGACAATTAAATACTATGTGTTGTTTCAGGTACAGTTTCAAAAAATGATCATGTCAGCCCTTTGGTTGTGCAGTATTTTCTTTGAAATAAAGCTGAGCCGGTTTTTGTCTGTCATGAAATACACAAACCGGCTGAGAAGTAGTGTATGAATAAATGTCAGGTCATTGTGGGTCATTTCACAGATCCAAACCAAAAAGATAAAATGGCAGTAGAAGGTTTTGGAATATCTGCTGGGACATAGAACATTCAGAAGGAACAATAGCTGTTAACCAGAGAAGTAACTAGAGGTTTTCATATTTATAAGAAAGAAACAAATGCTGTTGGTCTCAGGATCTACTCAGCAATTGAGCTCCTCTTCTGAAGCAGAGTGGGCTTTTTGTTATTGTTGTTGTGTTGTTTATTTGTTTTTTAGCATATCTACACAAAACAAGTTGCCCAACTCAGTTACTACAAACTCTAAACTTGCTACGGCAACTGAACCTCTCTTCACACACTGCTTATTATTTGCTCATAGAACTGAGGGATTCAAATGAGTACTACTCAGGTGAAGTGATCAGCAAGCCTCATGGTACATGAAAATTTTGTTTTGATATAAAAGCCATGAGTATCACAGTAATGGGGACAGACACAGAAATTCATGAAAAAAATTAAGATATTGAATCCCAAAGGAGGGTCAAGGTGCTCTCACCAGAGGAGAAAATAGAGAGGAGGGTATTCTTATGGCTAGGAACTTGTCATAATTGGTGAGAGAACACAATATTAACAGAGCCAAAAATCCATTTGCAAGTGTAGAAAATACAGAAAACTACACAGGAGAGCAGTGGTAGCTGTGTGTTTAGTGAGCAGGTGCATATGTATCACAAAGATTAATAAATGGGCACAGCCAGGTGCTGGTTTCCCTGGCTTATAGTACTAGCGACACAGGAGGCTGAGATCTGAGGATTGCAGTTGCAAGCCAGCCAGGCAGGGCAGGAATGTCTATAAGAGTCTTATCTCCAATCAACCACCCCCAAACCAGCAGCAGAACTGTGGCTCAAAGTTGTAGAGCACTAGCTTTGAGCCAAAAGAGCTCAGGGACAACATCCCAGGCCCTGAGGTCAAGCCCCATGACTGAAAGAAAGAAAAGAAAAGAAATGGGGACAAGTCACATGGAGGAAGTCATATAATTGAAGCTTTCAGTACCCATAGGAGAGACATGAATTTAGACATTAGATGACTATTTTAATCACAACATTTGTATTACAAACTTAAGATTAATGTTGTGATGTTTTATGTCATTCAAGACATAATTACAGAATAGGGGGGACCTTTAAACTCCTTTATCATTGACCTGGAAAAATATCAAGAACACTCCCTCCAACTATCTCTTCTGAAGATTTGAAATACACACACACACACAAACACACACACACACACACACACACAAGAAAGACGTTTACATACAAACTAGCAAAGCTACAATCAGAGGTGACCTATGGCTGCAACATGAGTCCTTGTAAATAAATTATGTTCACTTCTGGGTAGAATTTTCCATTTATTTTTTGTTTCTCTGACTTCCTCCAGGAAATCCTCTTTGGCTTTCTTAGGAGCAGTGCAGTTTGTCCCATGCTGAATCACACCAGGTACTCCACATACTCATACGTCCCCAGGGACTGCAAAGTCCAATAGAACAAATCGCCCTGGACCATTTCAACAGGGACCACTTCTTCACACAGGACTTGCCTGTCTGCTCACAGTACTGCTGGCTCTCATTAGCTCCTCCCATCCTACCTTAGTAGCAGAGAGGTCATCACCAAGTAATCATCAGTACTCTGGCTTAGGACTGAGAATGTTATTTGTTGAGCCAATCAGAAACCGGGCCATGCTTTTCCCCAGAAATTGCTTTCAAGCAAAGAAACAAGACTTGCCTATGGCTCTGTGGGCTTCCCAGGGATGTATGTACCTCATTGAGTATGTGGTAGATGTGGGCTACTAATGCCTACACCCTTTATTCTGTTCACAACCATTCACAGTGACATCTGAATATTCCATACTAGATCTTCCAGGGGATTGTACATAGAAATCTTATGTTTTATTCCATAATGATATGGTAAAATTCATCAATGAAGCCAATGAAGTTTTGCTTTTTGGAAAGTTCTTAACGATGAACACAAATATTTTTTATGATGCTCTTCATTACAGTGTTCACATGGGTTCAAAAATATGTTACTAATATTACTCAATCCTACATGGTTTTAGAGGAATTGATTTTTTCTCCTTTTTATTTTTTAATCAGACCTTTGTCACACCATGCTTTCTCTCATAGTAGAATTGGCAAGCAAGTGATGCTATTTTATAATTAGGCATGGGTTCTTTAATGCTTGGCTCTAATAACTAGGCAAATCTGTCTCTGACTTTGTGAAACTTCTGTTCTAGAGCTTAAACAAGCACAATGACCATTTTTCCTGGTGATGCTTTTATTGAGGTTAGAGTACAGTGGAAAGAAACTAGAATAGAGATGTGTATAGAATAGAGGCAAAAATACATGCAGAAATACAAAATGACAGGATATCCAACCCACCATAATATCTCAAGAAAATATAACTGCTTCCTCATTTATTGAGGTACTGTATTATTAATGAGGCCATGTCAAGTTCAAATACTCTAGAATAACCCAGAAGCAGGGGGAAAAACGACCAACTTTATCTTCCATTCCCTTTATGCCTCTTGTCTGCTTAGGATCATTTTTTTCCTGTAGAGAGAACACAGCTACATTTTTGGAGGCATTTTTCATAGTCTCCGAGACTTACCCAGGTATTTAGAAGGCCTGAATCCCAAACAACTCTAATTCCCACGCAGCCCTAAGCACAACCACCAGGTCAGCTGTCAACAGATGAGATGAGGAGATGCTGAGGGTAGAATTTTGTGACCACCAAAGGGTCTGAGGTATTTCTAAGCCTGTCAAACAAGAAACATGGAAAGTAGCCATGATACAGCAGCAGGCCATGGATAGAGGAAAGAAAATAAATCCAACTTCTTGTAGATCTTAAATCTCCCATTTCTAGTAGTCTAGATAACCCCAACTCTACATCTTACCCTCGAGTTCATCCTCCCTAGAGCAAAGCCTCTCACAGTGAAGAGTACATATATTGCTTATCTGAACTTTAAGCATATAGTGCACCGTTCTAGGTTCTTCCATGGTTCTGTAAGAGCCTGGAAGAATCAGCATGGAGGTAGGCTTGTCCACGAGCCGAGTGCCAGTGGCTGAGACCTGTATTCCTACCTACTCAGGAGGAATCTGAGATCTGAGGCTCACAGTTCAAAGCCAGCCCAAGTTGAAAAGTCTTTGAGACCCTTATCTAAACTAGACTATGAAAAAGCAGGACGCAAAGCTGTGGCTCAAGTGGTAGAAAGCTAGCCTTATTCAAAATCAGCTCAGGGACAGAAACTAGGCCCTGAGTTTAAGTCCCTGGGCTGGCTAAATAAATAAATAAATAAATAAATAAATGACTTGCTGCAATCCTAGCACCACTTGAGCCTGGTCCTGCTAGACTTGGCTTTGTAATGACCCCACATTCTCTTAGTTCAGCAGAGAGGCCAGGGCTTACAGTTAGAAGATGGCACATCACAGTGCCTACATAATCTTAGATGAGTTAAGAGTAGTGTGGTACTTTAAGCTTAGATATGTAAAAGCCGCTTGCTGAGAGGATGGGTCTCCACTGTTGTACTCTTTGTTTCACTCTTGCAGATGATAAAGTTTTCACCTTTCCTACAGCACTTTCCAGGATTCTATGATAAAAATCAAGTTAATTGCATCAGATGTCTTTGCATCTGTAGTCTGTCTTCCATTGAAAAGTCTCGTAAGAGACTTGAAAGGTGAGTACATTCGTCACTCTTGGAAGTCATTGCAAAACTGACCACTATGTTTTGGAGCAAGTTAAGAACAATTAGAATAGTGTTTTCAATGCTAATAATTGTATGATTTCTAATACAGGGCTTCCTCTTCATCTTCCAATAGTGGTAGACTACCCAGGGAATACAGTTGACTTCTACCCCTGTGTGGACTAACGATGTCATCCCTTCCTCTAAACCTGATGCTGTACTTTCTGAGTGAGAATTCTCCTTAAGGTCTAGTGTCACCTAACTAATGGGAAGACTCCAAACTTCCTTTTAGAATTTTGGAATTTGGGAAAAAAACATTTCTTCTCTCCCTTTCCAATTCATTCTGGCTACCATGTGGGTTCTTTACCTGCTAGGGAAGATTGTGTTTTTAAGGATCTGTTTTAAAGGGTAGAGGCCAACTTCCATGTTTGTCTTCTTAATTCTCCACCTTGTGAGTGTTTAAGTAAGTCAAGCCACTTTATTGTGTGTCCCTTGCTCAGGTGAAGATGGGTTCCCACTGACTCTCATGGGCATTGTGATGCTAGGTTTAGTTTTGCATCCATTTCAAGAGCAGAATTCACTTTAGGGAATTCTTAGGACATCTATAACACAACTATACCTCTGCCCAGTACACTGAGAATCATAGTCTCCAGCTGCCACAAAGAACTATGAATAGAGAAAATAAATTAGCTCAAATTGGGCACTGGTGGTTCATACTTGTAATCCTAGCTACTCAAGAGATTGAGCTCTGAGGATCACCGTTCAAAGCCAGTCATGGCTAAAAAGTCCCCATGAGCCTCTTACCTCCAATTAACTACTCAAAAACCAGAAGTGAAGCTGTGGCTCAAAGTGGTAAAATGCTAGTCCTTGAGCAAAAGAGCTCAAGGACAGAGCCCATGCCCTGAGTTTCAGCTCCAGGAACTAAAACAAAACAAAAAGCAAAAGAAAGCCTCAAATGCCTCCAGCGAATTATTCTGTAAAACATTTATTGCATTTTTCTAAAGATTCCCTGTGAAGAAATAGAAAGACCAAGACATCGTTGAATTGTCTTCCTTCTAGTGATATTAGCTCAGTAATTAACTCTGGTGGGGAAAAGGTATACACTGATTATTTCATAATTTATAAATGTTTTTACAAAGTGATGAATTCTCATTTGATTCCAGACTTCTGGAGAATGAATAAAAAATGTTTGGAGCAACTTAAATTTTATAATAAACCACTGTTAATCTTGGAACCTTGAAGTCAAGCTTTCCTATTTTAATGCTCTACAAGTTCTACAACAAAAGCAAGGCATATATGGAACATCACCTAACCCCCAAGTGCATGCCTTGGTGAAATGAATTAAGCACCAGAAGAAAGCAATGTGTGGTAATAGACATTTCTGACTATATCACCCTACCTACACAGCCTATGGCAATATCTACTTTCCTTACAAGTACTAGCAAAACAATATACCCAGCCAAAGAAATCACAGCCAGATCAAAAAGCTTTAAATGTTTTGAATTATCCTGCCATAATTAATCCTTTAACAGACAAACACAGGACTGAAAACAGTTTTAATGTATCTATTATTATGAGTTTAAATGGATGCAGGAAAACAAAGGGACATAACAAACACAAACAGATAATTCACTAATCACAACCATTGAATCATTCTGCTTAGATGAATTGCTTGTCAGAAAGTGTTCACTTTCCATAGATTTAGAATGTCAAATCAGGAACATTTCCTAATTAGCTACTGAACATCATTTTGTTGTAAATCACTTGTACTTATAATGACTGAATTATAGATGTATGTGTTATACTGAATTACATATATATCTAAATGTGTGTGCATATATATATATATATATATACATACATACAGTTATTTTCCATCACTAAGTTAAATCCATACTCATTATCAACTTAGTTTTAAAGATGAACTGATGTAAGTACTGACAGAAAACCAACTTGTAAAAAAATCCTTACCTATTGGATGTTTTGTGGTTTTCTGATGCTGCCTGTCATATTTATGGCTGATAAATGAGATGGAAAAGCATTGACTTAAGTATGGATTGAAACCCTGGCCCATCCTGTTTTCCTACTTGAAAATATTTTGTTCTTAAGATTCTTCCTCCTCTCTTCATGTGCAGGGTCAGGACAAAGCTGTTCATTTCATCTCTTACAGCAGGGTACAGCTTCAATTTATCACCATCAACTAAGAATACAATTTCATCTAAATCACTACATTTATGTCAAGGCAACTCACAAAACAACCAAGGAAACTCTTGAAAGTTTTAGACCTCTATCTATAGAGTGTCTCTAGACTGATAGAAGCTGTCTCCATGGATGTTCTTTCCATTTTAAACTCACAAAGTAATTCTTATATTTGTAAGGTAAAGGGTAATATTTTAATGCATGTCCTCAAAATATTACAATCAGCTAATTATCAATTGCAAATGCTTATCATGTATTTGTGATGCCAATATTCAAAATTCTCTTTTCAACATGTTTTAAAATATGCAGCAAATTATTTTCATCAATGGTTACTCTACTCTAAACCCTACTAAACTCTTCCTTTGATAACTCTGTAACGCAGCACCCATGAACCAGCATCTTCCTGTCTACCCTGCCTCCCTGCCCTGCCCAGATGTCAGAGGCCAACTAGTCTTCTCAACATACATCTGTGAGACCAACGTATCTCAGCTTCAGCATCTAACATTTGTGTTTCTGTGCGTCATTCCATTAAGGCAGAATATTTACAAGAGTGCTACAAATTACAAGAGTCCGGGATTGTAACTTGAATTTAGTGTCTCATTCTGGGCAGGCAGATACTTTATCAGTGACCTATAACTGCAACCCTTTTTTTTTTCACTTGTTATTTTGGATTCCGGGTCTAGTTTTATGTAAATACAGAAATACCCTATTTTCAATGAGATGTGTCCCACTACAACCCTCTTCTCAACAGTTTTTGCCTGGGCTGTTCTAGAACTACCATATCCCTAATCTCCGCCACACATTTAGCTGGGGTGACAAGAGCAAACCACCACATGCAATTATTGGCTGGGAACAGGTGTAAATGGCATGGACCTTTTACCCTTGTTTTTCTTAAATTCCAATCCATCTCATCTCAGACTCCCAAAGAGCTAAGACTCTCATTTTCAGTTGAGATCTCTACCTGGCAAGTGAGAGGAATCATTTTAAATGTTTATGTATAACTTACATCCAGTTTCTCCAAGAATAATTATTGAAGAGAAGGTCCTTTCCTCAATGGAATGTTCTTGATGACTGTGTTGAAAAGTACTTAGCTATACACAGATGAATTTTTTTTTACATAGATGAAATTATTTCCGGCTGCTCTCCACCAATCTATTTGTACATTCATCTTAAATTAATTATATATATATCATTTAATTATAATTTACTAATAACAATAATATATTAATTGTATATAAATATATAACATATACATTTATGTATCACATACACATATAAATGCTGTGATCTTGTCTATAAACAGACAATTTAATTTCTCTCTTTCCAATACTGTTGGTCTTTTATTTTTTCTTTATGGAGGAGAACTGAATTAATAAGACTTACTGAATGCCATTGTGAAATTAATAGTATTATCAAAAGTAAATTTTATGCCCCATTAAAGCATGTAAATATTCAATAAATACTTGTTATTGTTATAGACATTTTTGTTATAGAACTAATCATGAGGCAAACTAACTTGTGTATATTCTGTTCATTTATTATAATTAGACACAAATGGGGCTACAGGCTAGCTCAAGTGTTTGTCTAACTAGTCAGAAGCCCAGAGTTCAGATGCTAGCAACAACCAAAAGAAAAAAGACATGTTAAATACTCAGGCTTCCCCCAAATTGCAAAGTATAGATATCATAAGAGAGACAATAGTTATTTGTTTTAAAATATCTGCAAGTAGATGGAACAATAAATATTTTTCCACTCCAAATTTTCTGATGAATTCCTTTGTCCTGACAACCACATCAGAGTGTATTGGTTTGTGTTTCTCTGTTTGAGCTGCCAGGGGCATTGAGTTTAAAGATACTTGTTCTAGTGAATCACTATTCAGTTCTAATCATTCTCCTGCATTCATTTGCAGGTCCAGTACTCTCCATCCTGGGTACATTGTTCAGGTGAGAAGTTCTTGGATAAGAGGGCCTCCCTGATATGATGAGCTCAATATATTCACCAATTCGTCTATGAATTTCCTGCTTCTGTCTGCCTGTATGGCAATAAGCATAAAGCTTGAAGGAACTTCGTCATTTAGAAAATGCAGAATGTTTCCAGTTAAGGATCTAACTTCAGTCTTCGGACACTCAAGTACAGTTATAGCAGTGATCTCATTCCTGGTTTCTTATTGTAAAAACCATCAGACTTAGTATGTTTCTGGGTTAAGGTGGAGGAAGGGACCAGGCTTTGGAGGTGCTACTCAAAGATCAGACCCGCAGCATAATGAACACAGCAACTCGTGTAGAGTGACTGGATGAGGGTTAGAGAAGACAAGAGAAAGACACGATGGCTGTGCACAGAGAGGCTCCAACATGTAAGGTAAAGGAAGATAGGAATTCCCCAACTTTACCTCTCAAGGGGGAACTTCCCATTGAAGTGGGTGGATGGCCAGTCCCACAAAGCTAGCCACAAGGTTAAGATGATCACACAGTTCTGAATTCGCAACATTGTCAGAACCAAAACTATGCGTGGATTGAACAGAAAACCAAAGAAGAAAATGAAAGAAATAAACATAGAATTTCACAAGGATGTTTGTACTATCATTAATCACTTTTGTATGTGAACTTTATCCCTCGGCTGGAAATCTTTAAAATAAAGGTAAGTAAATACATATATTGTGTATATATACAAAAAAGAAAGAAAATGTAAACATAAAAGGAAGAGTGAACACTAAATGGGGTGAACAGTTGAGAACTGTATAACATTTCTTATGTACAAATAGTGATTATGATATTATAATGCAATCCTGGGAGACATCTGGTTTTCAAGTAACAAATTTAAACCTCTGTGTGCTGTGTGCAGTGTTTACTTGTGCTGCTTTTATTAATCTATTCAAAACAAATGCAGAAGACTTTTCTGGCTCTTACAGTGAGAAAACTCTAACTCCAGCTTAAGAAAAAAAACCCTAATTGCTGGTAATTAATGGTTTACTGAATTAAGTAAAGCAATTTGAAGCAAAGAAGGGCATTTCCCATGGAAAGGAGTAACTAAGACCCAGAATTTTTGGTATTATCACTCTGGACCTAGAAGGATACATTATCACTGGTGTATCCCAACCATTTCAGTTTGGAATACCCACTATTTAAGAATGATGAATGTAAATTAGTTTCTATTGTTGGTTTGCACAATTGCAGCAAAGAGATATAGATCACGTAAGAACATTGCTCACTCATTTATATGGAGTGAAGAAGTTCATGAGTTCACTGTAGAAGGAGACAGGATGATGCCTGGAAGAAAACTAGGTGATATACTAATCACCCTCAATAAATATTAATGACTTGTCAAATTATTCAGTACAATTATCAAAAAGTGAATGAGTGAATAAACAAACATTCACAAGTAAAAAATATTTGAAACCAAATGCTACTCTAGGAGTTGCAATTAGGAGAGCAGAAAGAAAAATCATGTCACAAATCCCAGCGTCTACTCATGATTAAAACACTCAGTAAACTAAGAACTCCCTTATATTAATAAATAATGACTACAAGAAAATGCCTTATAATTAGTGAATGCATTGCCATTATAATATAGCAGTACACTATATGACTGCAGTGTCTCTGAGGAGGCTGGTGTGAACAAACTTATTGCACACATAAAAATATAGCACAGATAATTGTATAGGAGTTTAGTAGGCTGGACTTTCTAGGTTTATGTAAGTAACCCTGTAATGTGACATCACAATATCATCTATGGACCATTTCTGGGTAAATAGCCCCAAGTGAAACATTATCATATGTAGTAAAACAATTCTTTCCAGCATAAATATAAATATAACAATGATCCAGAGAAAGCAATTCCAAAATGTGTCAATAAATTTGAGGTATTAATATAACTCAATTCACCAAATGCAATTGTGGAAAAAGGACATGCCTATATGGATATGCATGTATTTAGGAATGCACATAGTTAGAATATTTATAACAAGCCCAGGGGAAGAACTTCAACAATGTAATAGAAATACAGTTGCACAAACTTAATCAAGTACAATATGATGCTGTGGGAAAACCCCAGAATAGTTACCAAAAAGTTAAGGTACATTTACATATCCTTAAAGATGATGGCTAATTTCAATATTACATGGGCAATATCATAGACAGAGAAATCAATCTGCCAAAATATTAACGAGGGTTTTTTTCTGACTTGGAAAAGTGTGAAGATCGTCTTTTCTTTCCTATAACTTCAAATTCTCTGTTTTACAATAAAATACTCTATCAAAATGAATAACTAAGGAGAAATGCATTTTTGATCCTGAAGTTCTTCCATGCTCATTCACCACCAATGTGCCTCTGTAGATTTACAAAGTATGATGTTTGAAATACCATATGTGATAGCAACATGGTTTTATGCCAAATATTTTAACAGAGTTTCACTGCTTGTTCAACAGAACTTACTACAAGGTGCACTTTGGCTTTCTGTGATGCTGAGCTTTTCTGGAATGTTCACAGTACTTTCCCATTTTCCCTGGCTTCATATATACCTCCTTAGATGAGTTATTTCTGTTCTCCAGTCTTCAGCAACCAAGAGAGTGTGTGATTGCATGTATCTACTCTTCCTACCCGTGCCCATTGACAGACAAATGTTTATTTAACAATGGAACATGAGAAATTTCCAGACGAAAACTTGCATCACTTTGACAACAGCGTTTGACAGAAAGTTAAACACATAGGCTGGCAGTTATTTGGGGTGTTAACGGTTCTGAAACATATTTGGAGTTTTAAGACAGTACATTAAACTGTGGCAGCACCTCCGTGAATCCATGACTGCTTTAAAAACGTGTGTGAGGTGAAAAGCAAGGTTATATAATGGCTCTAGCTGTATCCCGATCCTTTCTTAAGTCTGCAGCTAATCTTAATGACAGAGCAAGAAATGAGGACAAAATTAAACAAGGTACATTACAGCCAAAGAGATCTGACATTTGCATATGAACATCAGTAAATTGGAAGATTTCTGTCATTTTCACACTTAAATAAATGTAGAGCAAGATGTGTGCGTGTGTGTATGCATATATATATATACATATATATATATATATATATATATGAAAACTAGAGCAAAACAAGTATAAGAATTAGGTGGTGGGGCTGGGAAGGTGGCTCAGTGGTAGAGCGCTTGCCTTGCATGCCTGAGGCCCTGGGTTCGATTCCTCAGCACCATATAAGCAAAAAGAAAAAAAAGCCAGAAATGGCGCTGTTTCTCAAGTGGTAGAGCACTAGCCTTGAGCTGAAGACCTGAGGGACAGCGCCCAGACCCAGACCGGACCCCCCCCCCAAAAAAAAAGAATTAAGTGGTGACCAGTAAGAAATAGATGATCATAATGATGCTCATGACGATGAAGAAAATAAACTGTAGATGATAAGTAGATAGATGATAGGTAGATAGACACACAGATTTAGAAGATATATATATCTGTGAGATAGCTGATTGATTGATGGATGATAAATTGAGAGATAATAGTTGTGAGATAGATGGCAGATAGATTATAGACAAGTGATAAAGAGACAGATTGATGGATGATAGATATATACGTATGCCTACATACATAGATATATAAGTATATGAAGACAGTATAATGCAAAATAGCAATTCTATGTGCAAATGAAGGGAAGAAGAATGCAGTAAGGAGGTGATTGGAGATGTGTATGCTGCAAATATCCATGGTAATATCACAGTGAAACAACTCTTATATTAACGTAAATTCAAAAATTAAGTATAACAAAGTTTTGAACTTGATAGCAAATATGTTTTTCTTTATAATTTATTCTTTTAAAATTTATTTTTAATGCACTCGACCCAGCAGGCGAGAAATGAAACCAATTTATCTACAAC
Source organism: Dipodomys ordii (assembly GCF_000151885.1). Classification (NCBI taxonomy): domain Eukaryota; kingdom Metazoa; phylum Chordata; class Mammalia; order Rodentia; family Heteromyidae; genus Dipodomys; species Dipodomys ordii. The sequence continues at coordinate 12,607,923 of NW_012267259.1, read as the reverse complement.
TGATAACCGGCTAAAGATAATGATAGAAATATATTTCTAATTCCCAGTCTCTCTTATATCTATTTTTTAAGCAGAGTTGAAAGAGGAAGCTACTTTTGTTTCTACAGCTCAGGCATAAATACATCTTGGGAGAAAAACTGTCCACACTTCTCAATATAATTTGTGAAAATGTTTTAGAAGTAGAACCTGATCATGATGTGATTGCCCTACGCAGCATACTTCTTACTTGAGTGATGTTTTGTGGTTTATTCTTCTCCTTTCGGTGAGTTACTAAATTCGAGAGATAGTATTTTTCCCATCACGAATCACTACATTTACACTTAGACTCAAACATATGTCAAAAAGAAAAATTGTGAGGCCATGAAATTATGCTTCCTGCTATGAGGTTCTAGAGTAGGAGTCACTAAAGAATGAACAATCAATACCTGTGTTTTCCACATCCATTTAATACCTTGCCCTAGAAATACCCCTTTTTAAGAGATCAGTGGTAAATACATACTTCTCCATACCTATATTATTGACTTACAGATAAATCAGATAAACTAAATCCATTATCTATTATTCCTTTCTCCTAGGCTACTCAACAGAGAGCCCAAATAATCCCTCATACACATCTTCTAGCGATTAAAATAAACAGCATATGAATAAGCATTACGTACTCACAATGATAAGGCTATAAGACAAAACTGAAAATTATGCAAGTGAACCATTAAAGATAGTATTTTGCTTTAATAATTTTCAGTTGTTTTAGAAGCTTTGTGTCTTTTAAACTTTTCAATTAGATTCGTTTTTATTGACACGAAAGTATATGTGTTGTGGGTTACAAAGTAATGTTTCCATTATTGTATAGTAATAAATAAGAACAATTAAAACATCTGTCAACCTAAAATAGATGACTTGTTTATGTTGATTCATGAAAATCCTCTGTGCCACCTACTTGGAGCTATGTCTTGCATTAGTGTTGTCCACACTCACTGTTAATTCTCTTAGTGAACATGACACAGACCCCACTGGCCATCACTGCACATATGCACAGGTTTATTAAATAAGCAAACTACTTTTAATGCCTACATGAGATATTGAAGGGGGATTTAGTTACTTTTAAGATAGGGTCTTGAAATTTTACTTTTCCAGGATTTGCACCTATTTATACAAACATTCTCTTCAGGCTGTTCAAGCACCATTGTTTTATCTCAATGGTAAGCCTCTGTTTCTCCCTTTCTAGGTTCTAATACAGCAGCCTAAGATCTCACTGATCCTGATGGTTATACATGTATAAAAAGTGAGGAAGAACATTGCAGATACAACAATGTGAATGGCCTCTCTATCACTAATACTGCATTGAAGTGAGTTTCTTAGCTTAGGGTTTCCTATTTGGCCTTCCTCCAACCCTCTGAATTTTTAGTAGTCACTCGAAATGACAGTAAGTTGCAAGACCAGAATTTGAAAATTATTGGAAGCATTCAGAAAATTCATTAGGTATACAATTACTTAGCAACAATGTAATTCTAGAAATCCCTAAATGTTATTTCCAATTACTGAGCAAAATTAACTGGACAAAATGCTAGCAGTCACTACAATTCCATGATGCTACAGAAGGAAGAGGACTTATTTTCTTCAAATATCTCTCATCTAGCTGTTAGTCTATTCCTTAGACTGAAAAGAAATTCCTCCACCCAGAGAAAAATCTCACTCACTTCCTACTGGACTTCCTGCATGCCTCTTAATTTTCATTACTTCAGAGTACATTCTACTTTTTCAAACTTTATTTTCTTGTAAAGATGCTGTACAGAGAGTTGACAGTTACATCAGTAAGATAATGAGTACACTTCTTGTCCAGCATTATTACCCCTTCCTTTGTTTTTCTCCCACTATCCCTCCCCTCCTCTACCCCTCCCCCTCCCCTGCCCAAAGTTATAAGGCTCATTTCCAACATAGTGTCTTGTGAGTCTCATTGCTCCAATGGGTCATTCTGTGTCCTTGTTTCAGCATTTTATTATTCCCCTTCCCCTCCCCAAATTAGATAAATTCATATACAAGATGCAACATATCAAAATTGAATACAGTGACAATAGGGATATACCACAAGAGAAGGAACATTCGAAAGAAACAAAGAAAATATCACAGAGAACATTAAAATAACAAAGCATGTACCCCAATGATTACAAATAAGGCCATACTAAAGCTACCAGCACAACTATGTTTATCGCAATATTATTCACCAAAGATAAGATATGGATCCAACTCAGATGCCCCTCAGTAGATGAATGGATCAAAAAATGTGAGATTATATATATATATATATATATATATATGTGTGTGTGTGTGTGTGTGTGTGTGTTTATATATACACAAAAATATACACACACATATATATATATATAATGTAAGTCTATGCTTCCATCAGAAAAAAATGACACTGCCCAATTTATTTGGAAATGGAAAGACTTGGAAAAAATCATATTAAATTATTAAATGAAGTACGCCAGACCCAAAGAAATATAGGTCCCATGGTTTCCCTCACTTGCAATAATTAATATATGTCTACGATAATCTTATCAGATGAGCAGAAAAGCTCAAAAACTGTGTGCATCAGTTTTTGAGTAAGTCCATCAAACATACTGTAACATTCAAACAGGTCCAGCAATCCTACTACTGTATATATACAGGAAATGAAATTAGTACGACAAAGAGATAAACTTCCATGAGTATTGTACAATTACTCATAATGCCTAAAATAGATTATCCACCCAGGTGTCTGTACGTAGATGAATGGTACAGACAATGTGGTATAAACACACAGTGGAATACAATTCCTCCCCCAAAAGTAATCAAGCCACTTGTGACAACAACATGGAAGGAATGAGCCATTGTTACAACATGATCAAACACAGGAATTAAAATAATGTAGGTTCACCCCTTTGTAGAGTATGAACAAGTTGATCATTTAGTAACTTAGAATAAATTTGCAGTTACCGGAGGATGAACACTTCCATAAAAGGAAAGATTGGTTGAATGATAAGAGATTAACAGTTAGGGATGAGTTTTAAAAGGTTTACTGTAGGGCTGGGAAGGTGGCTCAGTGGTAGAGCGCTTGCCTTGCAAGCACTTCCTTGAAGGCCCTGGGTTCACTTACTCAGCACCACATAAGCAGAAAAAGCCAGAAGTGGCGTTGTGGCTTAAGTGGTAGAGAGCTAGCTCTTGGGCTGAAGAGCTGAGGGACAGTGCCCAAGCCCAGAGTTCAGGCCCCAAGACCCACAAAAAATAAAAATAAATAAAAGGTCTACTGTAGAAAATGGTTACTAGAATTTTAAAACATATTGCATTTTGTTTTCTTTTGGGTTTTTGTGGGTTGTGGGGCTTGAACTCTGAGCTTGGGCACGGTCCCTGAGCTCTTCAGCTCAAGACAAGCACTCTACCACTTGAGCCACAGAGCCACATCCAGTTTTCTGGTGGTTTATTGGAGATAAGACCCTCAGGGACTTCTTGCCATGGCTGGCTTTGAACCGTGATCCTCAGATCTCAGCTCCTGAGTTGCTAGGATTACAGGTGTGAGCCACCTGCACCCTGCACATATTGTATTTTTGAAAGATTGAAATTTATAGATATTAATTATTGTCCTCACTGAAAAAACAATTGCTCAGAGCCATGAGTTTTTTCTTCACTAAGTTAATTTAATTATTACTCAGAGTGTTAAACCTTCAAAACTTCATGCTGCTTAGGACGCTGTGCGATGGCTTGGAAACGCACAATGGTGAGATGGTGCTTAGTGCCTGGCAGTCATACACGTCACTGGAACATAAAAACAAAAGATGATTGCATCCATCTTCCCTTCCCAGCTAGCAAAGAACATACTACTTTAGATTCTTGCCACAACCTGACAAGAATGAACATCAAAGGAGATGCCACGTATTCTTAAAAGACACAGAATGCTTCCACCTCTGATAAGTCTATAAAAGGGACTACACTTCAAGAGAAAAATAAGCTCTTACAAGGAACCATGGTGCTCAAAAAAAGAGGAAAAAAAACCAAACCTATGGTCTACCTCGTCTTGTGAAACAAGGAGGGGAAGATGTTAAACACAGGCAGGGCCAGGTGTTCTCCCTGAAGCTGCCTCTGCAGAGTGATTCACAGTGTGCAAGAAAAAAGTCTCAGCTACAGAGCACTAGTTCACTCGTGGCCAAGAAACGCTCGACTTCATTTGAAATTTCCTTTGAATGGGGCAATGGAGATACAGTCATCTCCATCTCAAATGGCTTCAGAAAAACAAACAAATATGAGTCACTAGGAGACATTCCATGGGCTTTAGCAACTATCAGAACTTTACATCTCGGTGTTACTGCCTCTCGGCTGCCTACATAATAACATTAGAAGATTGGATTTTTTTTTAAATCTAGCTTTTTCCTAGTAGCAAAGTGTGAATAAATATCTGAAATTCTTTGGTGGAATTGTACCCTTCATCTGATATTGATGTGATAAGAAAGCTGAGTGATAAAAATCCAAAGAACTTGTTCCATATGTAATGTCAAGGAAACATATACTCTCTCCAAAACCAAGATTACACATTTGAAGAACATTGACAAATTTGTTCACTCGGGGAACTAAAATTACAAGAGAGAAATATAGAAGTAGAGAAACAAAGCACAAATAAATGACAATGCCAAAGTCTCCATGGAAACTTTGACAGAGTAAGCTTCTACTCCACCAACAGCATGCTGAGAAAAAAAAAAAAGCTGTTATGACCATATGTTTTGCTTGGAATTAAAAGATTTTTTTTAAAGAGATGCCAGTGACTATACAGGTTGTAGTACTACTACTCTCTAAAATGATTTTTCTACCAGCGTTATTTGCTGGAATTGTTCATGTTTTTTTCATTGTACCCTGAGCATTCAAATTCTAAATGGAAGGATATGAAACACTAATGGGGCCATTCCTCCTGACCTGGAGTTTCCCTATCAACAGGCCAGATCCTATTTTTCTCTTCCTTTTGGTAACTGGGACTAACAAGTGTGAGGGAAACGTACATTAGAATTGTGAGACAGTGACTTACCTCAGAGCAAAACTGATGCCCAAGAAATGGAATCTTATCGAAGACTCCAATCTGGTGTTTGTATTGGGACTTTCAGAAACTTGTGAGACAGAAACTCCGTGAGACAAGAAAAGCCATCCATGCTATCATCCTCTCCCCAAGGAAACTGGCAGGAAGTGGCTTCATGTCCCTGAAATCCCTGTCTCCCAATGGCCAGCCATTATGAAGGCACAAGAAGAAACATGTTATCCCTGAGATAGATGAGCATTAACAAAATAGAGGGAGCCACGCTAAGCGATTTAATGTCTTAACAGACAGGAGAAAGAAGAGGCAGACTGCAGGAAAGGACGTGTTGCAGACACAAACTCTCAGCAATCTATTTCTTTTGATCCACCAGCCATGACCTCTATAATATCAAAATCAGATTGCTTACCATGCCATCCTAAATCAATTTTAAGGGACTAAGCAGGTTATTTATTTAAAAAAAAGTGAGCGGATGGAGAGTGAATTTTCCCAGCTTAGTTTCATATATCCATTTTCCATTTCTACCATGCTGCATGTAGGTATCCTTCTACTTTATCTTCCTGGATCCTCTTGGATAATTTCTTTCCCTTAAAAATAACCATTTCTTTCCCTTAAAATAACCATTAAAAATACTCTTGTGCTACCACAGTATAACCTCTTCAACTATCAGTTAACCAATTTACTGAATTGTAAAGACAGAGTCCTTATATCTGTTTCATTAACATCCATAAAGACAGAAAAATACATCTAAATATAATGTTGAATATATTATTGTGCATGCTCTAATAAATGGTGAGGACTTATGGATTGTTAAGAAATCACTGCCTAATGGTGTTTATTGTTAGAGGGGAGGGGAGAAGGCTATGAGGGATAGTTTTCAGGGAGCTGCATACTGACTTAGACAGCTGGTCTAGTTTCAGAACACTCCTAGCAAGTGATATATTGGTTCTTCTAATATTGATGACAACAAAGTGCACTATTTGCAGTGCATGATAGCTAAAACAAGCATTTCTGTGTGTTTTCCTGTGTTCCCTGAATTGCTGGCTGTTCTGTTTTCTTCCCCTTTCAGAAGCTCCAGTTTCAGATGTGTGAGCTAGCTTGATCCCGTGTCACACCTCTGAGATTGCCACCTGCTTTTGCCTCTTGATCCTTTATATGCTTGAGTTGGAGTAACTCATATGAACTTTCCTTCGAGTGTTTACATGCCGTAATTTGTTACTTCCAAGTTGGAATTAATCATAACAGAGATTGTTTCAGAGTTCAGTAATTTCCTAGGTACTGTTTTATAAAGTTTTAATAAAGTATAATTTAATTAGATTGGTTTTTCTCTTCAGAAATTCCGTGTCATAAAAATCAAGTGTTCATTTATCTCTGTCTTCTTTGAAACAGTACTACTATAGAAAGAGAAGGAAGGAAGGAAGGAAAGGAGGGAGGGAAGAAGGGCTGGAGGGAGGGAAAAAATGAAAGAGGGAGGGAGGGAGAGAAAAAGGGTGGGAGGGAAAGAGAGAAGAAGGGAGACCATTATGAAGTGCAACCTCCTACACCTAAAGTCTTTTTAGATTTTAATCTTATGTATAAAATGTCTTTTTTTTTTGCCAGTCCTGGGGCTCGAACTCAGTGTCTAGGCTCTGCCAGTCAGCCTTGCTGTGCTCAAGGCCTTGAGCTGAAGAGCTCGGGGACAGCACCCAAGCCCAGAGTTCAAGCCCCACAACTTACAAAAACAAACAAAAAAAATGTGAAGGGGATGACACCGATCAAGATGCACTGTATACATAGCCTGCTTTGTTAAATGGCAACATAAAACGCGATGCATATCTTTAACAAATGTTAAAAGTGAGGGAAGGGATGGTCTGGGACGCCTGGGTGAGAATGTTAGAAGAGGAGCCATCGACCAAGATGCCCTCTGTTCATAAACTGCGAACTCCTTCGTCAAGTACAAGAATTAAACAGTAAAACAGAATGCATTTCATCAAGGACGGTATATCAAGCAGGCAAAAATCCACGGCTTCACAAGGTTCTATCGTACATGCCCAGTGAGGGAAATCATCTTAGCCCACAGCAAACTACACTTACAATGAGACGTACAAGTCGTTATGTCGAGAAACGAACTTTACAACTTTGGCCAGGGGTGGGGGAGAGGTTGACGGGAGGAGATGGGAAGGGATGGGAAGGGGAAACAAAGGAGGCAACAATGCTTGATAAGAAATGTACTCACTACCTTGCTCGTGGAATGGTAACCCCTCTGTACAGTATTTTCACAATTAAAAAAAAAAAAGTCCTAGCAAGGGTGAAGGGATCCATCACATCCACCCCAGGGACACGCGGAGTCAGGCAGGCACAGGAGAAAGATTACTACAAGGTTTATTAGAGGAGCCATGAGAGCGCATGGCATCCTCCTCTGTCTAGGTAGCAGCAGGGTCTGGGGTCAGGCAGTGAGGGAGGTGGGAAGTTCGGGTGGGTCGGGGAGAGAGGGAGGGGCCAGCTGTAGGGCAGGAACCCCGGGCAGGGAGGAGTCAGGCCTGGGTGGAGCTGAGGACCAAAGGTGGGCATAATGCTTACAAAGGGGAAACGTGTCCTCATGGGTAGAAGCTCAGACTCTGTGACTGAACTCTCACCCTGGGTGAGCTCTCCTCAAGACATTTCATCTCCCCGCCCCTCTCTTCTGGGTCCATTCTCAGAAGAGTTTGCCAGAGGAGCCTGGCTGGACAGGAGCATCGGGCCTGAGCCTGTCCTCCAAGCTGGGCGCCTTCGTGGGGTGTAGCTCCTGGCTTCTGTTCCCTTCTCCTGTTACTAGTCCACGTCTGTGCTGATGCCCCCACCAAAGAGCACGTTTCTTGCCCACCCTGTGTCTGCTGTGTACTAGCTCAGCCCCGGGTCTCTGTGCCTCTCCAGCGGTGACCATGGGAAGGTTTTACACATTATCTTAGAACTGAGAAGTGTAAGTATTTCCATCACACAGGTATCACGAGTCCACTCTTCTTCCCCTCTTCTTTGTCTCTTTGGGAGTCATGATGTTGTAGATTTTCTCTAGGAGGACCCATGTGCCCGTTCTCTGGAAAAGTGAGAAAAGAAAAGAACACAAGTTCGAATTCCATTACAGCTAATGACTATAGATTCTATGCATCTATAATATAGAAAACATCATGTAATACAGTATCTCTCACTTATACATTTATCGGCATTTAACTAATTTTTTGTTTTGGGATATGCATAATTCCTTACTCCTTTTTATAGCACAATCCTAGAATTTATATTTCTCTTTAGAATGAAATAAGCACTATAGTTATTTGGTTACATTGTTGACATTTTTATTTATTAATTTCTCTTATTATTGTGAAAGTGCTGACATTTTTTTCAGATTGTATATATATATATATGCTTACATACATATATAACATATATGCATATATAATATACATACATTTTTCATTGGTTGTAACAAGTATCCCTCCTTTTATATATTATATATACATATGTATCTATATATTATTTATAATTATAGATTCCTATATAGAGACTATATTATAGGTTTATAGACAGATAATATAATATATTGTATACTAAGTATACATTACATATATATTATATATATATATATACATTATATATGCAACAGTGAGACGTACAAGACATTATATCGAGAAACGAACTTTACAACTTTGGCACGGGAGGGGTGGGGGATGGTAAGGGATGGGAAGGGGAAATAAAGGAGGAGGCAATAATGCTTGATAAGAAATGTACTAAGTGGGCTGGGAAGGTGGCTCAGTGGTAGAGCACTTGCCTTGCATGCCTGAAGCCCGGGGTTCGATTCCTCAGCACCACATAAGCAAAAAGAAAAAAAAGCCGGAAGTGGTGCTGTGGCTTAAGTGGTAGAGCGCTAGCCTTGAGCTGAAGAGCTGAGGGACAGTGCCCAGGCCCAGAGTTCAGGCCCCACGACCGGACCCCCCCCCAAAAAAAAAGACAGAAAAAAGAAATGCACTCATTACCTTGCTCACGTAATTGTAACCCCTCTGTACGGTATTTTCACAATTAAAAAAATGGGAAAAAGTAAAAATAAAATAAAATCCTAAATTCAATCCCCAGTACCATCCAAAGCACAAAAACCAACTACCTCTAGATAAATTCAAATATCAAATTCTTTTGAATGTGCATCAATTTTCTTATTTCTAAAATTACAAATTATCTGAATACTTAGTCTTAATACTTTTCCATGGGAAAACATATTTCTTAGGTCCTTTCTCTTTAACCATACAGTTCTATTATTTTTAGATAATTTTTTCATCCAAGGAAACTTACACATTCATTCCAGAGCTTTGCTGCAAGCTTTTGTAATTGTTTTAGAATTGATTGCTAAGTGAAGTAGGATTGTATTTTCTGACAGAGTGTTAATACAATGGAAGGAATTTTAGAAGCAAAAAAAGTTACAATTTTTCATAGGTTGTAATACATCTTCTGCCTTTTCATTGCTGTCTTTTGTGGATAAAATGGAATTTCATCAACTCTTGTTTTGGTACATCCGATTCTTGGTATTGTTTTCCTCAGAATGCCTTGTTCAAGGCTAAATACCTCTCAGAGAAAAATACATCCAAAAAAGTCTTTTAAAGATTTATTGTACCATATTTAATGGGAAATATTGTTACTGTAAAAATACATGGTAGCTTTAACCTTGAATGTTTGTTTACTGGGATACTTGAAAGCAAGCACAGTAGCTTATTTCCAAAATAAACAAGCTGTATTTCCTCTAGTAGTTATGCAATATATTCCAAACCGATTTATGGAGATGAAGTTACCTGTTTAGTGTCAGTACAATATTTTAAAAGAATTCTTATAAAATCCTTTGCCTGACCACTCTGTCTTTCCTTCTCTCTAGCACAAGCATTTTCATGCTGTCTTCTTCTGGGTCTTCTCCAAAGCTAGGCTAATGCTGGAGACAAGACCTGGAAATTCCCAGATAATTGATGAACTACCTATTATACACATTTGTGCAATGCCCTTTGAATGTTCATTATGTTCTTTGCTAAGTGCTTAAGATTTTAAGGTAAAAGAGATATTAGGGCCACATTTTGAGAGCTTACTGAAAAGAAGAGATTAGAATTAGCAATATAATAGAACATCAAATGCGTGATAAGCACATCAAAACCAGAACTAAATGTAGACCATCTACAGAGTGCTGTAGATGAAGTGAAATTCCAGGTAGAAATTAACACCAGAAGAAGTAGGATTCTCCTCTAGATGCATATTAATGTACAGTCCTTAAAATTAGCTATATTGTTCTGGTATCAGGGGACACATTCTCAGGCAGGCCTGTTGGATGAGGAATTCATGGTCTTCTCTGAGAATGTTCCAGTTGTTTTATTCTGTCAGTCTCTCATGAAAACTTAGTCAACAGTGGAATTAGGTTATAGGAACCAAACTATGAATATATATATATATATATATATATATATATAGATGAGCAATATGCCAAACATTAAAAATTTTAAATACAGACAGAAATGCGTACATTCGATCACTATGAATATACATGAATGCATGTGTATGCATATATGAATATATTTAAATCTTTATGTGAGAGCAAAAGGATGCATAACAGATGTGCACTATAACCTTTATCCAGAGTAAAGAAAGGCTTTGTGAGAGCCAGAAAAGATCTTTGAGGCTTCGTAAAAGTTTGAATTTTTAGAAAGGTACAAATAAATGTGATTATAAATAAACACAGAATGCTTCCTAAATTCACAAATATATTTACCATTAGCATTATCTTCCACTAAGCTCTGATGCATAGTAGGTCCTGGTATGAATTAGGAATACCTTTTTTAAGACTTATTTTCATAACATGCATATCCTGTTTTCTTTTTCCCCCTCAAAACCAAGTGTACAAAGGGATTTTATTGTGATATTTCTATACATGTATGTAAGGTACTTCGGTGAAAATAAATCCCTTTATTTCTCCCTCTTAGCTCTTCTTTCTTCTCCTCCTCCATTAACAGCTATATTATTAGACTTCACTACGTTTTTTCATGCATAAATAAATGTAATTTGATCGTGTTCATTCTCAATCACCCTTTCCATCTCTTCTCTCCCTCCCCTTCATTAACCTCCCCCCTCAATGTTCACATTTCATAGAATAATCTCATATTTTTAATTGTAGGACTAGATTCCACATATGAATAAATATACTTTTTTTTGGGGGGGCGTCCGGTCCTGGGTCTGAACTCTGGGCCTGGGTGCCGTCCCTCAGCTCTTCAGCTCAAGGCTAGCGTTCTACCACTTGAGCCACAGCGCCACTTCTGGCTTTTTTTTCTGCTTATGTGGTGCTGAGGAATCAAACCCAGGGCCTCAAGCATGCAAGGCATGCGCTCTACCACTGAGCCACCTTCCCAGCCCAAATATACATATTTTTATCAAGCCCAATACTCTTTATATGACTCCTAAGTATGAAGATAATCATTAGAAATAAGCCTGCTATCTAGATTGAAGTAGACCAGTGGTAAGCAGATATGAAAAAAATAAGTATAAGGAATAATGTGATTAATATTTTATCATCCAAGAGAGACTAATTGTGATACAGGTTTTACATATGTTCACCCCACCTACAAGGTTGATTTGATCCAATCTCATTGACTTTTCCTGGAAGAATGGCCTAGAAAAAGAATCAGGGACATCCAGACATGATTGAAACTACTGGACTTAGCAACTCCTCACACTTTATTCATTTATCTTGTATGTCCTGCTTTCTTGATACTGTATGTTCATTATGCTGTGATTACCTGATCGTCCAAGAAGTACGAGGGCACACTGAACAGTGCAGCAGCTCACTTTCTCTCAGTCGGGGGAAAGGGACATGTGCAAACTGGCTTTCCGTCGCCAAAAGGACAGCTTACTATTCTGAGCTCAGTTTGACAATTTAAATGAATAAGCAGTTAACGTTTTATTTCTGATATTTATCCTTCATTTGACCTGACACAAATTATTTAATTTATTTAGTTTCCTTGTACCATACATACTTTTTCTCCCCTATAAGCGCTCTCTCTGTCTCTCTCTGTCTCTCTGTCTCTCTGTCTCTGTCTCTGTCTCTCTCTCTCCTCTCTCTCTCTCCCTCTCAGTTGTGGGTCTTGAACTCTGGGCCTGGGTGCTGCCCCTGAGCTCTTCAGCTCAAGGTGAGCACTCGACTCTTGAACTACAGCACCACTTCCGGATTTCTAGTGGTTTATTGGAGATAAGAATCTCACAACTTTCATGCCCAGGCTGGCTTTGAATCGTGATCCTTGGATCACAGCCTCCTGAGTAACTAGAACTACAGGGTGTGAACCAGTAGTGCCCTGCTAATATTTCCTTTATGATGATCATTCTCTTTTGCTTTAACAACACAGTAATAGCCGACATCACAATGTTTACAAAATAACACTACAAAACCTGCACTTGTCTCTATTATTTAATCACTATGACAAACTTTGATGAAACTCTTATTCTATTCTAATACTGCATAAGATACTCATAAATTGGCAAATTACTGTTCCTCTAGACACATTATTTTTGATAGTGCCATTTATAATAAGTGAATAAAATGATTTTTGAAAGTGCTTAGAGAAACAGAGACAGTTTTCAAAAAAATTCATTTCTCCAATTGTAAGTAAACATCTAATGAATGTATGTTAATGAATTCAGTGGGAATTTCTGTAATTATAAATGACTGAAATTAAAATTAAACCCACAAATCATAAAATTCCAAAGCTGATATCTAAGTAGGACAATTTTGAAAATATAATAGAATACTATATGTATATATGTGTAGTCATGGAGCTTAATCTCTGAGCCTGGGCACTGTCCTGAGCCTCTTGTACATAAGCCTAGCATTCTACCACTTGAGCCACAGCACCACTTCTAGTCTTTTCTGAGTAGTTTATTGGAGATGAGTCTCACAGACTTTCCTGCCTGGGCTGGCTCCAAACTGCAATCCTCAGATTTCAGCTGCCTGAGTAGCTAGGATTACAGGTGTGAGCCACAAACGCCCAGCTTCCAAATAATACATATAATTTTAAAAGTTGATAGAGCCTAAAATATGTCTAGGAATACTAAATGTATTTTCAAGTCTTAATAGTAAAACTATTTTTCTGATCATTTAGAGACTAATTCAATAGTACTTGCAGACCAAGTATTATGAGGTATTCTGTATTCTTAGAAGTCAAAGTTAAAGAGAAAATTTTTATACAGCAGGATTTTAAAATGATTCATTCATTTTGTTTCTAATAAAAAATAACTACTATGGATAAAAGAAAAATACTTAAATCATCAAGGTCAAATAGACTAGAGAACGACAGAAATTCAGAATGGATTTATGAATTCAAATATGAATAAAAAATTAAATTGGTCAAAGGTAAGTTGGCAGGTGGTTTTTAAGAAATATATACTCCCATTATGCTGATTTTGAAGCTCTGAGGTTATAACTCTGTGCTGTTTTTCATCTCATAACATAACTTATTAGATGTAAGAAGCTACATCATCACCTTGTTACTTTTATACCTAAATATATGTTTCCATCTAGGTCAATGATTTAGCACTGAAAATGAAGCCTTTCATCTAAAAAGTAAATAAGTAAAGTCATTTCTAGGGCAATACCAGTTTTAGAATTCCTAGCATTCTACCTTTTGATTCTTTGTAAATAATACTATGCCCTGATATTTTACAATTGCTAGAGAAGGTAAGGGATCAATTTTTCTTGACCTAAATTATTGTTAATTGAAATAAAAATATTAACTTCATACTTGTTAGGCATCTGATGAATGGTTTTGTATATAGTGCCAGCTGTAATAATGGGAAAATTGGGGATATGTTTGTATTCCCACTACATTTTATGTGTATACACATATAAAAGTGTTACAACTATTTATAATTTAAAAATATGCAGGAGAAATATAAATACAGGGCATAAAAAACAAATCATCTGAAGGGAAGTAGAAATTCAAAATGCCACTGTATCTTTCAAACTATATACATTGCTTTATTATTGTTAAGTAGTTGTACAAAGGAGTTGTCATCTTACAAAGCAGTTTATGAATATGACGTATCTTGATGAATATCAACCTTGTCAGCCATCCCACCCACTCCTCCAAACCTACCACTTTCTCCCTTTTCTTAATTTTTAAGATAGATATTGATTTTTTTGCCATTTAACAGAGCAGTTTATGTACACAATTCATCTTGAGTTATGTCAGCCCTTCAACACCTCCACTTCAGCCCGCCCATTCCCTTACTTTTCTTAATTTTGTGGTATACATAATGAATTCTTTACTGTACTGCCCTCCCTTCCCCCTTCATCTACCCCTCCCCCACTCTTGTCCCACAAGTGTACCCCTTTACTGGTATTTATTTTGTTGACTTATCAGAAAGTCTTTAGAAAGACTTAGTCTTTCTAAAGAGTTATACTATTTGAGCTCTTCATAAGATGTATAATACTTCAGTTAATTCATTAGTAACCATTCACTGGATGCCCAGCATGTTTACTTGTGGTTTAATTGGAACATTCTAGCAATCACAAATGAGGGAGACCAAACAACTTGTGTTTCTCTGGGGCTGGATTACTTCACATAATATAATTTTTTTCAGAGTCTTTACATTTCCTTACAAATGGCACAATATCATTCTTTCTAATAGATGAGTAAACTTCTATTGTGCACATATACCACATTTTCTTGATCCGTTCTTCCTTTGAGGGTAGCTGGAGTGATTCGCTAACTTGGCTAAAGTAAGCAGAGCTGCAGTGGACATGGGTATGTTTCTGAACGCCACTGTTTCTGTGCATTGACAACTTTAGATTGTGTAGTTCTATTAGTTGTTCTAACCCTATTTTGATTACTATTGGTATAAAGTGTTTCTACACAGATTTTACAATTACTTTATTTCCATTTCTACTCTCTAAGAAAAGAAAATCAAATGAAACAACACAAATGAAAACATTGCTTTAATGGCTTGAGTTGATTCACTTATTTAAAACACACACACACACACACACACACACACACACACACGTCTATAATGTGGAGACACTCATTCCAAGACCACAACATAGTCATTGAATTTGGTCTTTTCTCATGTATCTTAATATTATTTTGTAATTCTTAATCCACACATTTTGGGTGTAAACTTTTATTACTAAAACTCATTTGTTTCTTTACTTAACTAACTGTTGGCATTTTTAATATATTATAGTATTATTTGTCTTTGATGGTATTGGGGTTTGGATTCTGGGCCTTTGGGTTTCTTTAGCTGCCACGAGCACTGGATGCATGTATCTAGTCCTGATTTCTCATGCTTGTTTTGGAGATGGAATCTAGCAAACTTTTCTGTTTTGTCTGGCCTCAAAATATGGTTCTTCAGAATTATAGGTGCAAGACATCAACCAGAGCTATAAGTGATGTTTTTTAATCATTGATTTTACAAATTTTTTTATTGTGAAAATACCATACAGAGGGGTTACAATTACATGGGCAAGATAATGAGTACATTTCTTATCAAGCATTGTTGCCTCCTCCTTTGTTTCCTCTTTCCATCCCTTCCCATCTCCCCCCCATCCCCCCACTCCTCGCTAAAGTTGAAGTTTGTTTTTTTGACATAACATCTTGTACATCTCTTGTTGCAATGGGTCCACCTGTGTCCCAATTTAAACAATTTGTTCTTTCTCTTCCCCTCCACAAATTATACCAACATCCAATACGGTGAAAACAGGGGTTATACCATCGGGGGGGGGGTACATACAAAGCAACAAAGAAATATCTTTTAAATATGTTAGAAACAATAGCAAGAAAGAAAAACCATTTGAGTCCTTATCTTGGGGTTCATTTCGCCTAACATCAACTTATCTGACCTTTTCTGCTTGTCTCAGACATATACTAGTTACTGCAAATAAGGGAAACCATGGGACCTGTGTTTCTTTGGGCCTGGCTTACTTCACTTAATATACTTTTTTCCAAGTCTTTCCATTTCCTAACAAATGGGGCAATGTCATTCTTTCTGATGTAGGCATAGAATTCCATTGTGTATATATATACCACATTTTCTTGATCCATTCTGTTTAGTATCTAGCAGATTATTGTATACTGTTCTTGTACTAGAGACAGTATTTTCTACGAGTAGTTACAAAAACATATATTCCATCTTCCAAGCTTTTCTGATAACACTGACATTCTTTATAGAAGTGAGGGCTATTTTATCTTTTGAGTAGGTGATTTCTCTTTCCAACTATTTTCTGACAATGTTAATAACAGACACCTGGAGAAGGCAGATTTTAGGAGTCTTTTTAAATAAATAAATAAATTTCATTTGGCTTCCATCAACATGATTCCTATCTCAGAATCGTCTCATTGTATTGGGATCATGCTTGACCTGAACACAACCATCTGATTGATTCGAAACCATGAATGTTCCCCAGTCACCATGGCTTCTCCCTTCCAGGAAATACTCCTGATATCTTTCATATATTAGTTTGAGACAAATCAGGTACATTCTGGCTTAGGTGAAAGCCACTTTTGCTTGACCGCCTTATTAATTCTACTTCTTGTGTCTCAATTTATTGGGATCCAGCCTGCATGTGCTTTTGTTCCAGAGTCTCATCACCGCTGATGGCTTTCTGCAAAAGCTCAGATCAATAGACCTCTGTCTTCAGCTGTGAAACCTGAAGTTCTCATGTACTGTGATTGGCCATGAAACCCACATGCACAAATATTCACAGGAAATTCACAGGAAAGCTCTGTGGCCAACAGCTGTATATAGATCTCCAAGCAAGAGGTAACACAGACTACCACACATGCCTGCAAAATAACTTCCAGATGATTTAATGAGAGCTTTGCAATATGGCAGCCTTGATCCACCGACATTTTAGACAAACGCACCATATTCTTTATGTAAGTACCCCAGTTACATAAATAGGAAGTTTAGAACATGATTTTTCTCATTCCTAGAGTATATTGTTATAAATAGATACCAGATGTGATTTATATCCTGTGACTTTTTAAAACCCTTATTAGTGCTAATTTTCATAAATTTCATAGTGTAATCATATTATATTACTTAGCAGTTTGCCTGTTTGCTTTCATTTGTTATTCATGCCTTGGTACAATAGGGTAATGTGGCAGATCATCATTGCTTTGTTTATAAACTTGGGGAATTAAAAGGTTCTCCTTAAGGGTTATGCGACTTCAGCAGCGGAAGATCTTCCATGTCACAGAAGTTTGTGAATGTTTCCAAAAAGACAATGAGTTGCCAACTGTTGAACAAGCTATGGGGGGATTTCATGAAAGGTATCTCTGAGCATCATCACCATTTACAAAGCATTCACTTCAAAAGTGAGCATGGTGCACTTTCTATTACTCCCAACACTTGCATGTGTCACATGATACTTATTTAAGATATAGGCACAAGAAAAACCTATTACCGAATAAAAGAAGCAAAGACAAGCCAAATCCAGAAAGAGAAACTTCAATACAGTAGATGGATCGAGAACAGCACACACACAGAGATATATCAACAGCACTCATGGCACAGCTTTTAAGGGTTGAAAAAGAAGAAAAGAGGGCAGAGAACATACAGGCTTGCTAACAAATAAGGAAGGACATAAAAATCAATGAGCCATGGCTAATAGCTCTCATTGATATAGTTCTCATTTTATAAAGAGAAAAATGAAGTAAAGAAATTTAGGAAATTGGGAAATAATAGCAGCCTGGTTAAAGTAGCTATTGATGAAATGTAGGTAAGCGAATGCTAGTCAGAAAGCCAGAATAAATAGTTCTATCTACATTTGGGAAGGAGTGTCTAATGAGGTATTATAAGGATGGATTATCTTCCATTTCCAATTCAGCATCATCCCTAATGTCATGAAAAGATTGCACAATACCAGCATGGAGATTGTATGGGAACCGACCTTGCCATCACTGCTGGAGCTATTGTAAACAGGAAAGCAACAATAAGGCAAATGAATTTAATACAAGCAATTTGAAATATGTCAAAATAGAATTATCTTTCCAAAGAATAAAGCAGCAAAGACTGCAAAGTGGATGGAAACAACAAGGAAACATAACCCAAATTGTTACTGGCAGACAGTTTCTTAACCGGCCACGTGCACATTTCCTTTATCTTCGGAATCAAATTCCCAGCAGGTGACTTACAAATACTGCACATTATTCAACTGGTGTCAGAACAGCAGTGCTTCTGCATGCTGGCTGGCTAGACTGGGGAAACTTTGCTCAGTGTCTGCTTCTACACATCCCATTCACATGGATGTAATTTATTAATCAGCAAGGTCACAGACAGTGTGACATTTTTAAGATGCTGAGAAAGAAGAGGGATTAGGTAAGTAAGACTTTAATAGGCGCATCGAGAAAACTAGAAGAAATTGAAAGTGGGAAATGTACAGAGGGCGGTGATTCAAGAAGAAGGTGGAAATGTGTACCAAATGACACAGAAAGGTCAAATAAGATGAGACTGAGAAAATGCTATTGAATTAGGTGATTAGGATGTCATCTATGAAAATTGACAAATAGAGGTTTTGTCTTGGCTAAAGCCAAATTGAGAGAGCTATGGTTGATGAGCTGTGGTGAGCCCCAATGAAAAAAAGATAAAATAAGATGGGAGCAGAAGAAAAACAAAAAGGATTATAAAGATGATGCCATAAAATTGGAGAGATTGACTAGAAGTGCAGAATTAGAGACTCCGAGGAAGGACCCTCCTTCTGCACCCCTACTCATCTTTCATGAATCAGAGTAGCTGCTCTCTCCTTTGTCATGCTTTCTGCTTGCTGCAGGAACTCTACTCCATGATGGAATAGCTTCTTACTTTTCTACTCTGTGTGCTCTGTGGTCTCAAAACACCTATTCATCTCCATATTGTTCACCACATTGCATTCTAGTGTCTTTGTTCTGCTAGGCTGAGTTCTGTAGTAAGGATGTTGTGTCTCTTACTTCATTTTCTATGACAGTAGATGGCATGTCATGGTAGATAAGTAATAATAATAATAGTAGTAGTAGTAGTAGTAATAATAAATGAAGATCTGATAATATGGATTATTGTGTATACTAAGCCTTAGGATAAAGCTTTATCTCAAAGCAAGGGAAGAATTGTGGAAATGCCAATAATAATAGACTGAGGAAGAAATAAGACAATTTTTTAAAGTGAAAATTTAAGACAGAGGACACAGTGGTCAAGAGTAAAGAACCAATGAGAATACTTCATTATAAAACAGCAGACTTCAAGGTTTTTGAGGACAGAACCTAACTCTGAGGTGATCCCATTACTTTCCAAACCCTCATTCTCTTTTCACATCAGGGTGTGCGCGCGCGTGTGTGTGTGTGTGCGTGCGCGTGCGCGCGTGCGTGAGAGCAGGCGTGTGCATGTACGTGTGTGTATGTGCATGTATAGCTTGTTCTGGCTTGAATTCAGGGACTGGGTACTGTCCCTGAGCTGTATTTTATTTTTGCTCTATTTAGGCTAGTACTCTAGAACTTGAGCAGGAGTGTTAATTCCAGCTTTTTAAGTGCTTCACTAGAGCTAACAGTCTCCAATAAACTACTGTTGAGGCTGGCTTCAAACCATGATCCTCGAGGTCTGAGCTGCTGAGTAGCCAGAATCACAGGCGTGAGACACTGGCACGTGGCTATATATTCATTTCTGAACATAGTCTTGGAAGGTTTGAGATGTACAGGATGATACTATTTCAATGGAGTCTTATGTATCATGGGATGTTTGAAAATGGCTTAGCATACCACGTGAGCATTATTTTTAACAGTATTGTTTTATTCATGTCTGCAACCAGTAACATTGGTAGCCATTGGCTTTCTAGTTGGCCTGAGGGAAGAGTCTGGACTGCAGAATTCTTCAGGATACTTTTATAGCAGTAACTACATAGTACAAAATGAAAAAAAATGTGCATATTATATTAAGTGAAGTAAGCCAGACTCAAAGAAACATAGGTCCTATGGTTTCCCTTATCTCCAATAACTAGTACATGTCTAGGTCAAGCAGAGAAGGTCAAAGGCTATGTACATATGACCATATAACCTGATGCTAAACAAAGTGAACCTCAAGATAGGAACACAAGAGGTTTTATCTTTGTTGTTGTTCTTCTTAAAGTACTTATGAAGTATTATGTGATTTGGTTGTTTCTTTTGTATGTCCTTCCCTCATGGTATAACTCCTGTTGTCACTGTGTTTGAGTCTGGTGCCCTGTATCTTGTATATACATTTTTCTAATTTGGGGAGGGGAAGGGAAATAACAAAATGCTGAAATAAGGATTCAGGATGACCCATTCTAACAATGAGATGTACAAGAGAGTATGTTGAAAATGAACTTTACAACTTTGGGGGTGGGGAACGGGGAGGGAGGAGAGGTGGGGAGGAAGGGGTTGGTAGGGGAAAAACAAAGGAGGGTGTAACAATACTTGATAGGAAATGGACTCATTACCTTGCTCATGTAACTGTAACCCCTCTGTACAGTACAATAAAAATATATGTTTTAAAAATACAGGGTATTTCCAAAGAATTGTAAAGCAGTACAGAAAAAGGACAAAATTTATTTACACAAAACTAGGTTTTAGAACATCTTAAAACAGAATGACCAGACTCCCAGTAACTGTGTGTGTGTGTGTGTGTGTGTGAGAGAGAGAGAGAGAGAGAGAGAGAAAGAGAGTGTGTAATCTTGCTCACACTCTTTTCCCACCTTGCTAAGCTTTCTTGTGAACAAAGGCACACAGAAAAAAAGAAGGAGAAATGTAAGGCCCTCAACTGATCTAAAAATCCTATCATAAATGATTGATTCCCCTCAAGACTGTAAATTCAAAACCAGATTCAGGTGCAACAAAACAGTCATCGAAAAGTCTGCATGATTTGAAGGGCCAGTCTTCAGAACACTTGGCTAGGGAAGAAAAAGGCTGGAAAGACAGAAGCATTGAGCCCAAAGCAAATCAATTCACCTCCCTAGCCTCCCACACAAGTGGCTTTCTGTCCACTTGTATATTCCCTTGGGAAGGAGTAATTGATATTATAACCCTTAGCTTGGTACCAAAGACAAGTATCTGGATTCTGTAGTAAGTATGCCATGCAGAAAGGTCTGTGGTCTTCCTGCTGAACTCTCAGTACGCATGCCCAAAAGCGCCCCCTCCCCCGCACAACCTCCCATGCTTTGTCACCTCTAGAGACAGGGTGTTGAAAGATTGGAAAGTGTTTGTTTTTTCTTGATCTCCTTTTTGTATAAATTCTTCACAGGGGGTTACTATGAGACACTGAGACAGAGGAAGTTGTTAGCACTAATGGCTCTGAAAGTTGTTAACTTTAATGGATTAGAACTGGATGTGTGTTAAACTTAGTGATTTCAGGTAGCAGGGGAATTGAGTAAAAGACTTTTTTAGGCTTGGGCTGGAATTGCAGAGTTCAAATCACATTAATACCATTTGATCAGATCTACTAAAAGAACCATCCAGGCACACATCCTGTCATTACCCTCAGCTCCCAGGATTCAACGGAAGCTTGACTCATTTCAGCTATGTTTAAATACGTTTAGATTTGGATCATCCAGGGGGAATTCAAATTGATTCTTTCCAGTTTTTTTTAAACATTATATCTTTCCTTGTATTTTCTTCTCAAAAATTAAGTAATTGGCAATTAGAGATAATTGTTCTTATGATTTAAATACCTTTCCCAGAACTTGAACATTTTTAAGACTTTTCTGACTTAAAGAAATATAAAATTATAGTACAACACTTTTCTTAAGAGAGTAAATGTTAAAAAGCACCTAATTATCTGAAATGTATAGCTTAAGTTAAGTGCTTAGGTCAAAGTCACCGTCGTATGATGAATCATTAGTAAAGGTGAAACTTTCAGAACAGCAAGCAAAAAAAGAAAAATGCAAAGATTCTAAAGCCACCACTGCAATTATCACCATGATCATCACTATCTTCAGAGTGAGCAGAAAGAGACCATTACCTCAGCTATTAATACCATGAGTCCTGGTTGGAAAGGAAACAAAGCAAGGGGCTGTGTTGGCAGTGACTGCCGTAAAATAGGGCACAGCCACCGAGAGACGTGGAAATCACCCAGTTGCATGGCTAAGTTGCATAACTAATCAATCCAGTGGTCAATTGCCCTTCAAAATAGCAGTGTGTATATTTCATGGCTATGGTTTCTTCCAACAGGAGTACACAGCATTTCTTGCACCTCACCAAAGAGCCAAAGAGGCAGGTGAATCTATTCTGACATTCCTTCATTCTGACACTTTCTATCTGAGTAAAACAGAGAATTGTAACTTCCATTCTATGCTACAAGCTTTCTGGTTCTCTGAGACCATGAAAGATTATCTGCTTTTCTGGATTCATTAAATGAAGGTGGGCTCACCGGAATTATCCAAGATAATCTCCTCAGGTCCACATCTTTCATCCTAATTCTGAAGGGCAAAAGAAAGGTCTCTTTTCCCATGAGGAAAACAGTGGCGCAGATTACAAGTTAGAACATCTGTGGGAAGGTTAGTTTGCCTACCATGCTCTAAATGCCTAGACTGTTGTTAGATATGTTTTACTAATTTTTTTTTGCCATGAGGACACAAATACCGGAAGTTTTGACTTGAAAGAACACACAAATTAAAACTTCTGTCACCAACACAAGCTTTCCAAAAGTTGAGGCAAGGAGTTTATTTTATAAATGCTTTAGACTACATAATAACATATATGAATAGGAAAATGAACAAGGATCATTCTCAATGACTCTGAGTGTAAGCTACTCAAATAGGGGCTTAAGTGAAAATTTGGCTCCAGTTGTTCTACTAATGGCACAAATAGAGACAAATCTGCCATTTCATCTCGAACTGTATTACTCCAACTCACACTCAAATCATAGGACTAAATGTCTTCTAGCTTACATTGAAAACTGGGCCTGCAGTGAAGTACATCTGTTCCCTAATTTTCATACTGAGTCCTACCCATGTCCTTCTGTGTCTCAGTCTACTTACATCTCAGTGCTAGTCTTAGTGCTGGATTATGTGAAGACAGCCAGTGCCATGGACAGGCCAAACCCCAAGAGAAACTCAGCTTGATCCTTGAACTTGGACAGCTAGCTTCCAACACTGTGAAGAAATAAATTCTGGCTAGTTCATGGCACTGCTTCTGTAGTAGTGCTTTATAGCCGCTCTTGTCAACAATGCAGCAGTGGTCCATGTAAAAATAAATTCTAGCAATGTGAAAATGGGGTTGTTTTTAACCCAAGTCCTTGTCTCTTAGTCTGTTCTACCAGCACAAGGCTGAATTGATTTTTGTCATTATTACTTCAAGTGTGCTAAGAAGTCTCCTTAGGACTGCAAGAGCAAAGAGCAACAACCAAAGCAGCACAGTGCATCCCTGGGGGATGGTTTACCCCAGCTGCACTGGCACAAATGGCTTTTGTTCCTTGAGGGATTACAGAAAGTGCAAAGTTCCACCCAAGCCACAAAACACAAGCCTCTTAAAAGCCCCTCTGGAGACTTCTGTTGTTTTCATGGTTTTATGTTGTCACCCTGAGACTTGAGGAAATGTTTACTTTGAAATTTTACCTGGTATTTTTTGCATTTCTAGTCTGTAGACTATTGTGCAGAACAGAAACAGTGCAAAACTGTGGGCTTAAGTTCACTTGGTATCAAGGGAAGATGAGTGGGATTTGGGAAGGTAACAGTGGCTCGACCTGTCTTCTGCACTGCCTGAGACCCTGGTCCAGCCTCTAGCACAAAAATAAAATAGAATAATAAAATGCAATAGTAACATAAAGAATGCTCCTGAATAAACTTCTAAATCTCATCATTAAGTTATCATCTATATTGGGTAGATCATCTATATTAGATCATCTATATTAGATGATCTATAAAGCATCTATCCATGCTAGGTAGATGATAATTTAATAAAAGCATATATTTAACTTTAATATATATATATATAACTTAATAAATGTATATGTCCTTTATATCTAGTAACAAATTAATATTACTAATGCAAAATGAGTTTTTCCATGGCTTAAGATTATTCTTTATTTTTCTTTTGAGAAATCTGGGATTTCCAATTATTTACTATTTAGTACATGCCATTTAATGATAGAATTAGACTGTAATTGTATCAAAGTCTATTAATGGCTTGCAATTTAAGCACTTTATTCATACAGTTACTGTAAAAGATTGCAACCCCTCCCTTCCAAAGAAAAAGGCATACACTAAGTTGATTTGTCAACTTATTTCATAGAAATAGTCACATGCATTTGACATGTGCTAAAACATTTAAAGAGGTGAAGAGGCAAATTCCTTTCTCTTCTGAAAGATAATTAAGAACCCGTAGTTGGTGGGTTCTGGCACCTTTGTTATCAAAATACTAATAGAGAAAACAAATTTGTGCACAGCATTATTAACACTGGTTTTCAAAGTACATGTTTCTTTTTATAGAAGGCAAATATTCAGTATATCAGTACACAAATGCAGAACTTCCAGATTAATCAGCATGGAAATTACAAGAAAATAGTTGCAGCAGTATTAAAAAAATAAACACAACTCTATATATCAATATAAAGATGTTTCTCTTTTACTGATGTACTTGTAAGATTTCCTTTTTTTATACATCAAAAATGTATGATATGAGTATAAAATGTGGTATTGAACTCTTTGACAGTTGAAACCAGAGACAGGGTGACTGGGAACAAATATGGTTGAAATACTTCATGCACATGTCTGATAGGAGACTAGTGCTTTGATTTGGTGGAGTGGATAAGAATTTGTACTACAGAGGGTAAAATTTGATCAAACTCTATTATATGCATGTATGGAACTACCACAGGAAACCTCTTTGCACAATTAATATAGGCTATAGAAATATAAAATAAATTTAAAATATAATCCATTCAAAATGGTAACAAACTTTATAAAACCTCCATAAGATATTCTTGAAGCAGAGAGAGAGAGACAGACAGAGAGAGACAGACAGAGAGAGAAAAGATGTATTTATTAATGGGAGACATGGAATGAATGAGGAAAGTAAATGTAAATTTTATTTCTTAATTGCTTATCATTGTTCCTAAGATTTAATGCTGACAAAATTCTCATTACTTATCTCAAGTAATTGATTCCAAAATTCAGGATATAAAAGAATCATAAAATATAAAATAACTCCTCAATATTAGCTTGTTAGTTAGCAAGGCAATCTTAAATGCTCCTGTCCTCTATCTCCAAAGAACAAGGATTTTACCCTGAAATACATTCCACCACAGTAGTCAGGTGGCCTCGAACCAGTTATTTCCCAGGAAATATTAAACAAGGACATCTCAATACTCTGTTCTACATCTAAAATCCGGTCTAACTCCAAGTTGGGAACATGCTTAAATATTACAGTATTTACCTTTGAATATCAACTGTTTCTTGAAATTGAATTCTCAGGAATAAATCTGAAAAATTCTGTTTTAATGACCCTCCTCCCTCTACCCCGGTCATTCTAGCTATCCTGCAGTTCATTTGCTGTTTCTTCTTGGATATTGGAATTCTAAGGATCCTTGATGCTCTCTTATTTTTTCCCATCTCCCAACACTTGCTGGCCTCCCTTCCCTCCAGTTTCTATCTATAACTGATGATTCATCGCGTCTACATTCCCCTCCCTCCTATCTCCCAATTACCTTGTACTTTTCATTTTAACTTTCGGTAGCTTCTATGATTACTTCTTCTAGCATAATCTTCTTTTCAACCTACTGTATGATTATTTCAAGGTGGAACAGCTGTCTCATGTTTTGTGTGTAACCTCCTGTCTACAACTATTGGCCCAACTCTTTCGTTTAAAATGGTACGACTTTTAGTGTCAGCTTACATCAGCTCTCCAAAGCCCTCTTCCAAGCTGATCTCCACCTACATCTCACCTCACCATTCCCCTCTGCGCTCCCTTAGCTTCTCCTAGTTAGCTCTTTATCCTCCTCCCTATTGCTTCTAAAATATCATGCCATCTGTTAAGAACCTTTTTACTGGACTCTCAGCATCCCTGTGTCTACGCCCAATTCTGCCTGCAAAGGTACACATGCCTCTCCATGCTAGTGCCCACCCAGCCTCTGCCTTTTTTTCCATTTTCATCCCCAATTAGTGAAAGTGTTGTTGCTATGTCTTGCCCAATTGCTATCTCAGAGTCACTGCACAATCCTTTATAGAACAGCTTCTTCTTTGTCTGCGGTACTGCAACTTTCCTGACAATTCGTGGTGTTCTCATATAGACGCCAATGGAAGTTTTCCTTTAAAATGGATCTTTAATTGGAATACAGAGAGCTGAAGATAATTAATATATACAATTTTGTGTTGTTGAAAATATGTACCCAGCCATGAAACCAGCCTCATATAAAAGGTACAGTGTTCCCTATAATTTCAAGTTTTCCTAACTATATGTGTTTTCTCTAGTTTGGTTTTTCCTTCAGTAGTAACAGCACTGAATAAAAGGCCTACCCCCTGAGTGAAATGATAAATAGACACAGAGCATTGTTAAGTTTCTGAGAATGTTGTTCAGTATTTGTCAGACCAATTAACCTGCATTACTGAAATGTTGTAGCCTTTGACCAACATTTCCACATCCCAGCCCTTCACAACTACGGTCCTACTTTATTTATCTGGGGCCCTTTTATATTCTAAATGTAAATATGTTTGTATGATATTACTTTTTTTCTTTCTATGCCTACCTACTTCATTTCATATCATGTCATCCAGATTCATTTATGTGGTTGCAAATGGCTGATAAGTCTCAATGATATTCCACTGTATGTGCATACAAACTTTCTTAAGCTATTTCTCACATTCAAGTGGCTGTCATAGCTAATGTGAATAATGCCACCTTAAACACAGGACAATGTATATCTTCAGTTTCTTTGGTGATAGATCAAATATCTACAAATAATGTTTGGATCAAATAGTGATTCTACATTTATTTTTTATTTTCTAGGAATCTACACAGCAAATATGCTATTGTACACTCCAGTTTACATTTTCACCAACAGTTTAGAAAAGTTTCAGTTTATGTAAATAGTCTCATTAACAGTTTATGTTAGCCATCTCAGAAGTGTGAGGTAACACATCATTATGGTTTTGGCTTGCATATTACATATGATTGGGATCTTTATATGCCTACGGGTTATTTTTATATCTTTTGCAAAGAAAAGTCTATACATTTCCTTCTTTACTATAATTGGATTATTTGAAGACTTCTTGTTTTATTTTGATATGATTTGATTTCTTTCTGTTTATTTGCAGGAGTTTTTTTTTACTCTGTTTTGGGTTTATTTTCTGCCTTTACTTAATTTGTCTTCTACTTTACAGGATAATGCTTCTTTCTTATTAAATATGCGCTGTAATATGTGCTATGTGGGCATTGTCTCATGTTTTTATTTCTTTTGGTCTATCTGAAACTGCATTCACTCTTAAATTTATCATTTTCTATAAACGTTCTGTGAACTTGCTCTCTTTATATTGCACCTAGCTTATCACAGTGTTTTTACAATTTAAACTATCACATAAGTATTGACAATCTACAATTTTATTATCCATTTAAAAGCTCCATAGAAATCATTATATTCACAATATCATCTATGTGTGTATATATATATATATATATATATATATATATATATATATTAGAAGTCTTCTAGAAGCATCAAAATTAAAGATTTCATTAAATTTGCTCTTTATGATTCACTTCTCTATTTTCTTTATATTCTTTCTCTATCTCACTTTTTAATACAGCTTAAATTGTTTCCTAATTTTTCTGCCTAACTATCTTTTGTCTCTCTTCTCAATACCCACTAATGGCTTTAATCTCAAGGACTATCATCTCTCAGAAAACTGTGCTTTGCTATTTGGTTTCTGTCTCTAGTTCTCTCCCCTTAAATCTTTCCTTCACATAGTTACTGCAGGAAATTGAAACCTGAATATGCATAAATCCTTATCCCTGTGATGATCATCATCTGTATATATTTTTGCCTCTGTAGCTATAAGTGGAATTTTCTAGAAATGGAATTGTGTTTTATTCATACATGAGTATTATTAGCACAGTACCATTCCCATAAATGAGGAAACGGATAGAAAGATGTTGATTGAAACAGAAGGCAACACCATTTATCTTTGCAGATGATTTAAATTCTCCTTCTTTGAGTTGAAAGAAAGGTTAGACTTGCAATAAATTCAATTTATTGCATTCATTCAGTACATATTTATTAAGAACCATCTTAGCCCATTTGGGCTTCTATGACAAAATACGTTGTGCCAGGTACTTTGTAAAGAGGGGACATTTATCATTCACAGCTTTGGAGGCTGAGAAGGCCAAGATCAAGGCACCAGGAGATGTGAGGTCTACTCAGAACTGCTTTCTGTTCCAAAGTGCCTTCTTCCTCCATCCTCACATGGGGAAGGAGACAGCATAGCTCCATGCAGATGCTTCCGAGGCGTTGAGAAAGGCCTGGCACCCCATTCATGACAGAAATGCTCTCCTGATTTAGTCACTTTACCAAAGGTTCCATTTCTTAATATTATTTTATTCACTATTAGAGTCTATGGTAAAGGTTTTCAGTGGACTATATGTTTATGCCACAGCAATTAGCTACTCTAAAGCATATCATGGTCATGCAGCTACAAGAAGAGGTTATCTAGGGGCTGGGAAGGTGGCTCAGTGGTAGAGCACTTGCCTTGTATGCACAAGGCCCTGGGTTCAATTCCTCAGCACCACATAAGCAGAAAAAGCTGGAAGTGGTGCTGTGGCTCAAGTGGTAGAGTACTAGCTTTGAGCTGAAGAGCTGAGGGACAGCGCTCAGGACCAGAGTCCAGGCTCCACAACTGACAAAAATAAATAAATAAATAAATAAAATAAAATGGAAAAAAAGAAGAGGTAACCTATCTAATAATTGATTGAAAGATAGATAGATAGATAGATAGATAGATAGATAGATAGATAGATAGATAGATAGATAGTTTAAATTCTTGGTTAAAGATACCTACCAAAACAAATGGGAAGGAATAAGGAACAGGAGAGTATACAAACTAAGGTGGACAGCGATTGCAATTTTTAGTAGAGTGAACAGGGCAAGCCAAGTTTCCTTGACATAATATTAAAAGAAGGCATCAGTTAGATTGCATGCTATTATGAGAGAAAATTAAAAATCCTGAGTGCCAGGGACTTGTAAGTCTTTGTGAGTTTGTGGAAAGTTGACAAGATAATGTGGTTGGAGTTTCATTGAGTGATAGTAGATGTGTTTTTCAAGTGGAAATATCATTACAATATATACTGCAAATGTTTCATACCATAGACGCTATATATATATATATATATAGAGAGAGAGAGAGAGAGAGAGAGCATCTATGATAGCATCTATGGTATATCTATGGTGTATACATATATCTATGGTATATGCATATATATATATACTCTTTGGTATGAATATATAGCTTATAACCTATATAGACTCTTTGGTATGAATATATAGGCTATATATGTATATATATGTATATATATATATATATATTACAGAGAGAGAGAGAGTCTAAAAACAAGAATGGATGCTAATAACCAGGCTAGTAGGATGAGGAGTACAAAAGAGATCTTCTGCCTGAGGAAGGAAGCAGCAGCGGAAAGGGGGACCCAAGTTTTATTTTGAGTAAGCTGATAGACCATAAATTTCTGAGGGCTCACAGGAGATGTGTTAGGTTTTGAAAGAGTGGAAAAAGGGGGACACAATGAAAGGTATACGGAGATGGAATGTGATTAAAGTGTTGGCAGTGAGGGAAATCCAAGAAGCCTGGGAATCCTTGGGTAGCTGACATAAACCGGAAACAAGAAACCATCTTAATAAAATTAGTTCGGACAGGTCTCAAAGTACACCGCGGTGGTGAGGATGTAACTGTGGTGGATCAGACCCCATTACACTCTGCTGAAAAAGTAAGAAAGATATAAGAGAGAGAAATCTTTGCTTTCAGTGTATTGGTTTTTCTCCTCCTGACACTTGATGGGAATTTTCGATAATGCCATGATTTTGATACAGAAACTTTAATATAAAGAGCAGGACAAAGCAGTCAGAAAGTGCGCTTGGACTCAGAATGATATTGCCTAGAACAAGTCATTGTAAATTTCTTCCAGACACATGAAGTGGCCTTTTTGTGTCTTGGTATCCTTGTTTCATGTAACTTATTTCAGTGCCTTTCTAAAACGTATTTTTTAAATTCTCTGCTACAATTTCCTCCCTGATACCTATTCTTCCAGTCCTCTGTTCTCTGGAGGGTGGGAAAGGCCGTCATTGTATGTGAGCAGGCCCTGCAATGGGAAGATGTTAAGACAGATGATTTGGAGGGATGATTTGGGAGCAATGTCTATGAGGAAACATGCAGAGAGAGCCCAAGCAGGATGGGGAGTCATCAGCTTTCTGTGCAGATCTTACTCCAAAGGAGAAGGAAGGACAGAAGGCTTCAGACTGTGATACAGGTGGCGAAGGCTATGGAAAGGCCTTCAGGCTTCAGTGCCCACTGTGAACCCTGGGTCTTCCTGCCCAAGTACAGCCTAGGAAATGCTCTCCTTGTGCAGATGCTCTGAAGGACTGCGCAGCAGCTGAGACTGTGAGTCAATGACACTCCCTGAAGTAGGAAATCTGAGCTGCATATTCCCTCCTGTGCCACAGTAATTACCATGTCTTCCCAAATATGTTCAGTTAAATATAGTGTCGTACAGCAAGGAGATGAGGGCAAGACAAGCGTTGGGATAGAAGCATGGTGAGCCGTGGGAATCTGGAGAGCAGCAAGCAGCCTTTGGACCAAGATTGGTGTTGTGGGTTGAATTGTGTTCACCAGTTCCCACTGGTTGAAGCTTTAATCCCAATATAGCAGAATGTAATTGGATTTGGAGAGAACACCTTTAAAAAAAAGGAAGTTAAAGCGAATCTTCAACATTTGAACACAATCCAGTCTACAAGGGAATATTATAATTTCAGAGCAACACCAGGAGCGTGCATGTAAGGAATGCAGGCATCTGAAAGACAGTGCAGGAGAAGCTTCAGGGGACACAACCCTGAAGACTATCAGACCTCGATCTTCTACAGGGCACTGAGGAAAAAGTTCAAGAGGACCACAGACAGGGAAGATTCTAACCAAGCAAAGTTCAAAGTCATGACATTTCTAAGGAGACATAAAGACAGTTTCTGAGAGACTATGGAAGGCAGGGTAAGCCAGGAGAAATTCTTATAGCACATAAGGCATCCACAGGCCCGACCAGGGTTTATTATTTTTGCTAGTAAGGACATGATTTACTTAGAAGCTTCCTGAGGTTGTCAAATGTGGGCCCTTTGTAAAGGTAATCTTTAGAGAGCCTTCCTTATTGCGTTGTAGATGTTATTTAAATGTTAATGTACAATGTGATTTTTTCTTTATTTCATTTGTATGTTTTTCCTCCCATGGTATATCCCTGTTATCACTGTATTTGATTTTGGTACATCTTGTATTTACATTTATCTAATCTGGGGAAGGGAAGGAGAATAACAAAATGCTGAAACAAAGACACAGGATGACCCATTGCAACAATGAGACTCACAAGACATCATGTTGGAAATGAACTTAAAACTTTGGCCTGGGAAGAGGGGGGAGGTAGAAGAAGGAAGTGATAGTGGGAGAAAAACAAAGGAGGAGGTAACAATGCTGACATAAAATGTACTCATTACCTTACTGATATAACTGTAACTTCTCTGTGCAGCATCTTTACAAGGAAATACAATTTAAAAATACATCAAAATAAAAATAAAATGAAATTTAGCAGGGGCAAAAGGATGACCCGTTTATATTATGCTCTAATTTAAAAACAGAAAGTACAGAAGGATATAGTTTCTAACATACCACAAAACTAACCTGTTCTAGAAACAAATCTGAGAACTTTGCTTGATAATTAATGTTATTTTTCTAACAGTATTCAATCTGGTAAAATTATGGCATGATATACTTGAAAAAGTCCTAATTTAATATAAATCAAAAAAGTTTCTTTTTTGTGTTATAAACATTACAATTCAAATTAAAGGCATATTTTTCTTCATACATCATACTTAGAGTTATAAAAATCAATATTCAGGGCCTTCAATAAACAAACAAGTATAAATCAGAAATAACCAAAATAATTACTATAAATTTACAAGTTAATGAAAGGAGGACATTTATGTGAAGGAAGTCATACAACTTCCCATTTTGTAAGGTCTGATAAGGAAGATTTATACATATGGATTAATTTAATAAAATCTGTACATATGGCCAACCCCTAGAGCAGACAAAAAATGGGAAGCGGGGCCCTCATCCCCAGGGCCCACAAATATATGGGGCAGTGGAGCAGGACCAATAAAACAGGCCTCTCCTGTTGGATATTTGTTTTGTCGCTTACAACGATTGCTTTGGCAACGACAACATCCTTTCTATCCCCTACATATTCGTGCCCATACTGGTCTGCCTGGCCCTTTAAGTGAAGGCAATGATATTGTTGATTGTTATACCCGTCAAGATTGGATTTTTTTTAGTTCAAATTTGGATAGAGCAAAAACTTTTCATAGTAACTTTCATGTTAACTCAAAAGCTTTACAAAAACAATTTCGACTTTCCCGTGCAGATGCCCGACAAATAGTTTTAGATTGCCCTCATTGTGTAATTTATCACCACTTACCTAGTGTTGGTGTTAATCCTCGAGGCCTTTTGCCTCTTAAAATATGGCAAATGGATGTTACCCATGTACCTGAATTTGGACGCCAGAAATTCGTGCATGTTTCTGTAGACACATGCTCTGGCATTATATATGCCTCCCCTATGACTGGAGAAAAGGCACATCAGGTTATTACCCACTGCCTAGAGGCGTGGGCAGCTTGGGGCAAACCAAAACAGCTCAAAACTGATAATGGTCCTGCATATGCAGGAAATCAATTTTTCTCCTTTTGCAAAGCAATGGATGTTCAACTTCTTCATGGGTTGCCCTATAACCCTCAAGGTCAAGGCATCGTAGAACGTGCACATCGCACACTAAAGGAGACTTTACAAAAACAAAAAGGGGGAATTGGCCATGGCCGTACCCCTAAGGAAAGGCTTTCTCTTGCTTTATTCACTATTAATTTTTTAAATTTGGATGCTCAAGGCCTGTCTGCGGCAGACAGGCATAACAAGTCTCAAGGTCTAACAAAAGGAATGGTAAAATGGAAAGATATTTTGACAGGGCTCTGGCGTGGGCCTGATCCCGTGCTAACATGGGCACGAGGTTCTGTTTGTGTTTTTCCACAGGACCAACAGGATCCGGTTTGGGTACCTGAACAACTCGTTAGGAGGGTCCAAGGAGAAGAAGCACAAGATGCAAGGGGTGGTGATGATTCTTCTGATCGCCCTCACAACGATAAAGCCTGTAAGACCAGTGCCGAGATGGAGGAGCCTGTCCGTGTTCCCGAGACCGATGCCCTTACCTTTTAGGCATTTGGACTGGAGAGTTTGATCATTTGAAGGAGTAGGCGGGAATGGGCTCCCTTATTGGTATCCTGGCATTGGTGATCTTGTTGTGCCTGTGGTGCATATACTGGATTAGGAGCTCGCAGCACAGGAGTATGGCTATGGTGGTCCAGGCCTTCACTGCCATTGAGGCTGGACAGTCCCCCTACGCGTGGCTTGCCACGTTGAAGGAATAGCACAGGGTGCGAGGCAAACGCACTGCACTTGGGAATCACTCCCTGGCGTGAGCCCAAGAAGAGAATGTTGGGTTGCAAGTGGGTTGATGCCCAAGATCCCACCTCTGCAAAAAAGGCATCGGACGGGCCTGGTCATCACTGGGGAAGGCGCGCACCTCAGGCGAAGACCAGTGCAAGGTCCTCTCATTAATGTTTTAGATAGAGGCCCAACCTCTACTCTTACCTGTTGCTTAATAAAACAAAAAAGGGGGAGCTGTGGAGAGCTGCGGGAGCCGCGACCAAAGACGGATGCAAAAGCAAAAATGGCAGGGCCGCGTGGTGCGGCTGCGACCTAAGATGGCGCGGGCTCCCGCCTCTCTGTAAAAAACAACTCCTTATATGGCTATGACCTGGCTCCTAGTTTGCTTCCGTGTTTGCAGCCCTATCAGTATATGCCACATGGCGCTTCAGGATTGGCCATCCAGGAGGCTTATAACCGGAGCGCGGGGCGGATGGGGAGGAGAAACAGGAAGAAGCGGGCAGGAGAGAAGTAGGAGGGAAGGAGAAAAGTAGTAGAAGCAGGAAGAAGAAGGAAGAAGCGGGCAGGAGAGAAGTAGGAGAAAAGAAGCTGTAAATAAGGTCCTGAATAAACCGTCTGAAAGAAGGACCTGTTGTCGCGTCATCCTTGCGGGTTGAGGCGGTCGCGACAGTGGGTCAACTCCACTTTAAAGCTAACTCTAGGTAGCAACATAAATAATTTAACTGTGTGTAAGGATCCCGTCACAATGACTAATTGAATTATCACATAAGTAATTATGTGAGCTGCTATATGGGTATTATGTGAGAAGAAAAATACATATCATCTTATTGAAAATTGGAAAATAAATAATATGTGCAGGCTTTGTGATCCCAAAATGGAAAGAACAAAGCAGATTGTTTAACATGGGTGATAGCACAAAACAATAATGAAACTCCTATTTCTCCAGGCTGCAGCCTGCACTCCAGTTCAGCAATCATATGAGCCAAATGGCTGACTCGTAATAAATTTAACATAAAGTAAACATGTGTGCATGCAAAAACCATCTTACCCAGAGAATCCTAACTGACATAGTATTAACATATTATTGACATAGAATACTGAATCATAGAATTCATTTATAATAACCTGAACTATTTCTAAATGAACTTATTCTTGTACAGAAAACATGATTCACTGTTTTTAATTATAGTTAGTTGTTGTTATTTCCACTAAAGGTTAACACATATCAAAATTAGGAAATGTAGGTATTTGACAAATGGTGAAGAAGTTGAATAGAATTTATGTAAGTTAGAGCCAGTGGACACTATGAATGTGTTGGCCGTGTTGGAAGAGATCTGGGTTTTAATGGGGCTGCCCACTGGTTACTGAGGAGGAATGACTGTTATTATTACACAACACGCTCTTCTCTTTCCACCTTCCACTCTTCCACTCACCTTTCCACTTGTAATTCAATATCAGATCTTATGCACAATGTTACTTTATCACGGGATCCCACTCTTGAAGAAGTACATTATAGTTACCGGAAACACACAGAGAATAGAAGTGAACTTACTTCTTTGGGAAGAACATAATCGCAGAATTGTTTAATTCTGAATTTTTAGAGATTTATTTTCTGGAAACAATAGAAAGTAATCTTGACTTGGAATAGGTATGTTTCTTAGGCCAAAATCATCTTTAGAAATGTGTTACAAGTTTATTCAAAGAAAGAATTATTGAAATTAATTTTATGAAAGGAAAACATGGTAATTCTAATAAATCGATTGGAAGGAGCATAGAATTATTCTTAATTAATGTTTTGTTTCTCTGGCATTAATTGCTTAATAACCGGAGAAAGTCAGAGATGATGCCTTTGCAGAGCTCTATTTCTTGGGTAAGGTTCTGGCAGTTTTTGTACTGTAATAAAATCTCTGTTTGGGGATTTATATTTTCATTTTGAGCCTTCCCTGTAAAGTGACTTGGTAGACAAACTTTGCCTAGGAGATGGGAGATAGCTTCTCCTTTTTAAATACGAAGGAATATGACAAGTAGGTCTCTCACTAAGGCATATATGGTTCTTCCTATTGAACACAATATGCTCACTTTATATCATTCAGCACCTGATTTAATGTTGGCACTCTTTAGAATATTTGGACTTAAGAATGCAGCAAGTCTCATTTGATGTGGTCTATTCAAGCATCACCCAAATAATGCACCGAACCCAGCCTTTGATTCCCTCAAGCCCCAAGAGTCTAAATAATTTAATGTAACCTTATATTCATAGATAATGGAGTGATCTCTTGAGGCCAAGCCAGTTAAAGTTGCTTGGCATCTGTGCTATTTTGGGAGGTAATAAGCTATTCAGTACTTGTTCAGTGTCACAGACCTCGTGTTTACACCATATTACAAAACCTGGTGACAGACAGCATAGCTCCAGCTGGCAATGTGACCTTTCTTTCCCCTTACTGCTTCCATGAAAAGAAAGCACTTGCTTTTCACTCTATCGCCCTGCACTTCCCTGGCTTGGAGTTTTTGTGTTAGCTGTGGTAGAGTCAGTGAATTAAATGACAACGTACAGATTAGACACTGAAGTGTACATGCAAGTTATTTATATTCCTACATGTGTCCTAACTGCATGAATTCCTAGCTGATGCCTGAATGGGATTAATTTGGTTAAATAGCAACTGGGTCAAATGAGAGGGATGTTTTCTTTGACACCAGGCTTAACTAGGTTTGAATTTGTGTCCAAACACTAACTGGCGGTAATGAGGGCCAGCTGACTTGAGTGCTTTGGAGACTCACTTCCCGAGTCTGCAAACAAAGGATTGTAAAGCTCACTTAATGCTTGGGTTTTTATGAGTGCTCTAAAGGGTGGGACAGCCAAAGGCACTCGGTGAATTGGAGATGTAATGATCGTTGTAAGATTCAATCTTAAGAAAAAATAATATTGATGAAGTCATTAATCGAGGTAATTGCAGTAGTTCCTAAGAGAGTTAATGGTCTAAACTGCTTTGTCCAACACATGTCCCTGCTGTAGGACGGAAAGGAAGCAGAGAGGCCCTGGAATGTGGCCAAATAGACATCTCCCCTAAGAGCTTCTGGCAGGGGATTGGGCGTGGAGTTACCACACCTGGTCTGTGCAACCTTGCACTCCTCACAACCTAGTCAGACATATGAAAGGAAAAGTAATTCCATCAGTCCCAGTTTCAAAACAATAAACTATTCCAAGGGAAAATTCCTGTGGGGGAGAAGGGAAGTTGTGCAGATTAATAAATAGAAGGAAGTTTGACATCTAGAATCAAATCCATACTTTCCCTATACAGCACAAAGCAGTAGAAAAAAAGCACAGACTTTGGTAAAACATGTATATTTCAAATGTCAGATCTTCAATTTTTTTCCTTTTAATTTTTTTGGAGCCACTACAAGGCAAGGGACGAATGACTTAATCTACAAGGTGCCTGAGCTTTTAAGAATGATGGACTGTGAGTTAGTTTCCTCAAATGTAAAAGTGTAAAACCTGCTCCTGGGTGTGTGTGTGCACTTGTTGGATAAAGTGTCTTTGCATGTTGTAAATCAGGGCAGGCATTACTTTCAGCTACTTTTTACTCATGGTATCCCTGTTCAAAAACACTCTGTGGAACAGCAGGGTAAGCGATTTCAGGACATATTCAGAATCCATTACAAACAATCTGAGCTGGGAAATAATTGAAATAAGACTGTAAATTCTGATTGATTGTTTCTCAGAGCTTCTGCACTTTAGAGAAATGCTCCTCAAATACCTGTGTGGACCCTGCTTTTAAACCCCTGAGGCTTGCATGCTCTCTCTCCTGCCTAGACAGAAGCAAGAAAGCACCATCCTGAGGCGGACCGGGCACTGTGGCTTTTCATTTCAGAACATGGGCAAAGAAGAAACAAGAGTCTTTTCCAGGTATTTTCTTCTCTGACACAAGTGTACAAATCACTATGGAATGTATTATTCTCTACAGGCCATTTCAAGTAGCTAAATTAAAGTGAACTCAGCAATAATTATGATTAAATTTGCAAACATTTCAGGTCTGAAAAGAAGACTGATTATTGCTGATCTGAAATTTGAAGGATAACCAAAGGATAAACTTTAAGGTGACCAATTTTCCTTCTTTCTTTCTTTCTTTCTTTTTTTTTTGGTTGGTTGTGGGGCTTGAACTCTGGGCCTGGGCGCTGTCCCTCAGCTCTTCAGCTCAAGGCTAGTGCTCTACTGCCTGAGCCACAGTGCCACTTCCGTTTTTCTAGTGGTTTTTACTGGAGATAAGAGTCTCACGGACTTTCTTGCCTGGGCTGGCTTTGAACTGCTATCCTCAGATCTCAGCCTCCTGACTAGCTAGAATTACAGGAGTGAGCCACCAGCACCTGGCATGACCAATTTTCTTGGTGGAGGATTCTGCCTCCAAAATACAATGTCTTAAAGTGAAATGAAGAGAATTAAAGCAATGATTAAAAGCAAATGAGCTTTCTCCTAATAAAGAGCATGATACAAGGTATGATTTTTTTCAAAATATATAATGTTTACTAAGTCTTTGCCAATAATAAGTTTCTAAGTAAACATTTGCCCCTTTTTTTAACAAATGCCATTTTAGTGTTTTTCCTTTACTGGGTAGTATGTATCCATAACATTTAAAGAAACTGATTGTTCCCTGGAATAAGTTCTAGAGAAATGTGGTACAGTGTGGTCACTATAACTAATGATGTTATCTCATTCTACTAAAAGAATAGATCCAAAACCTGTAACATCACAAAAAAATGGCATCTGTGTGTGATGGAATGTATATGCTAATTAGCTAGACTTAACCATTTTACACTATATGTTTCAAAACATATTGTGTGCAATAAATACACAGAATTTTATCTGTCAGTTTAAATATAAATAAAAAGTGACATTCACCAACTTGTAAATGTTTACATGATAGAAGAATAAGTTTGGAGTACCCTTAAGGAAAGTATTCTTAAAATATATTCTATTATTTTTGTTTTTAAGAATAATTTATGACAATAATTAAAATTTCTAAGAACTAAATCTTAATAATGCAAAGAAAATAGCTTTGAAACCCAAACCTCAGGAGCTTTCTTTACCTGATCTGTGCATATTCCCAGCAACTTGGGCCTTTTATATAGAAAAATTTATTCAGAACAAGACAACCAAAGGCTATTTTCCCACCAGGTATATTGATTCAGCAACTTTGAGAAATATTTGGATTCTCTCATTTTCTCTTATGCTGTACAGAAAAGAGAAGAGCTGTAAGATATCAAACACATCCCCCTGCTCTCAACCAAATACCCTCTTCATGCATATGTAATATTGATAATGTCAGCTACTCAGTTTCCCAGAGAAGTGTGTTTATGAACCATGGTTCATATGGACTCCAGGGAAGCAAAAATGTTCTTACTGGAAATCTATCGAGTTAACATTGTGTATAGTTGGTAGCAATAGAGATGTACTTGTGAAAAGGAGGAAAGAAAGAGAAAGACAGTTGTTGCTTTATCCGAAGACTAGAAAATCATGACAAGGTATTTGATTAGATTTGATTTTGAAAATGAAGAAGAAAAATGAAAAAAAAAATGATGGAGGTTAACAAACTATTCTAGATCTTAAAGGTTATGTAAAAATAAGAGTATAAACATTTATATAATAAAAACAATGATTTCAAGCTGTCACCAATCAACTTGCTGAAGAACCATAAGTGAAACCCCAAAGCCAGAATGAGTGCAAACATTTACTGTTATCAGTAATGTAATATAAATATAGTTCAAAGAAATGAAGTAAGTATAAGTAAATGTTCACATGTAACAAATCAACAGCTAAAAGCATCAACACTGCCTATGAGAATTCATAAAACATGCAATAGTACATACTAAAGCAGTATTCAGAGTCATTAAAAGGTTCATGATATCAGCAATGTAAAGTATTAACTGAGACATGGTACATTTAAGGAAGAACTCGAATACTATAATTCCTTAGAAAGGCAAAGTAAAAGAAAAACAAAACCACCAGCAGGAAGCATGTTGTCAAAAGAGGTGTGGTGAGATGGAGTCAAATGGAAAGAGACCCATGAATAAAGAGGGAAAGAGTGTGGTCAAGGATGAATGTGTATCCTACAGAATTAAGAAAGTCACAGAAGGGGCTGGGAAGGTGGCTCAGTGGTAGAGCGCTTGCCTTGCATGCCTGAGGCCCTGGGTTCGACTCCTCAGCACCACATAAGCAGGAAAAGCTGGAAGTGGCGCTGTGGATCAAGTGATAGAGCACTAGTCTTGATCTGAAGAGCTGAGGGACAGCGCACAGGCCCAGAGTTCAAGCCCCATGGCCAGAACCAAAAAACAAAAAAAGTGACAGAAGGAGAGGGGAGGGAAGAGTAAAACCGCTGAAAGGAGTGATGCTGATCAATATGCATTGTATTTGAGAACGGCTTCTTTAAGCTGCAACTCCTTTATACAACTACTTAAATACAATATTTTAAAAAATACCTAACATGAATAAATGGATAGATACAACACACAGAGAATTTAGTTGTCATCAATACTAAATTCTAATCCAACAGTAGGTACAACATACTACATACTGTACACCATTTTTTATTTTATGTTAAATCCAATATATTCCTTAAGGATCTATGTCCAAATTCTTAAAGGTATCCAAT
This sequence comes from Dipodomys ordii, assembly GCF_000151885.1. Classification (NCBI taxonomy): domain Eukaryota; kingdom Metazoa; phylum Chordata; class Mammalia; order Rodentia; family Heteromyidae; genus Dipodomys; species Dipodomys ordii. The sequence goes on along the minus strand of NW_012267259.1, from coordinate 12,567,530 downwards.
GAAATTAATAAACCTTAATCATAGGATGAAAGTTTTACACTTACATTTTCTGGATATGATAACCTATAAAAGATATAACGTATTAAACAGAGGTTTATAACAGTGACCAATGCGTGCTAGAATAGAGTAATCCATGATTTTAACTAGGAGGGACCATTAACTCCTTGAGTTTATAGCAACATTTAATATGGATGTTTTATATGTCTTCAAATAAAACTATCTACCATTTACTGTGATATGATTGTAGTAATTAAATATAAACACACAAAAATGTTATACACACATAAACATAAATAGATGTGTTCACAAGTATAGGTGGACACAGGTATTCATAAAGACCTGTGGTATATTTGGAATATATTTTATAATATTGATGATGATGCTACACACACACACACACACACACACACACACACACACACACACACACACACAGATCTCGGCCCAAACTCATACAATATAAGAAATTTTGAAGGTTAGTAATAGTAGAAATTGAAAACAAGAGGGCAACTTGTAAAATCAGGACACATAAGAACCATATTTTGCTATTTTAAAATTTCTTATTCCAAAATAACCCCCTACTTAGAACTTGTAAAAAGCATTTAATAAAGCATATCAAAACGTGCACTATTACCTAAGTTGTCATTATCTTACAATTTACCTTCAAAAGTACTTATAATGTACTATGTGATTGTTTTGCTTCTTCTGTATGTTCTTCTGTATAACCTGTTTTCATTGTATTTGATTCCAGCACCCTGCATCTTGTATATTTATTATTCTAATTTCGGGAGGGGAAGGGAAATAAAAAAATGCTGAAATAAAGATACAGAATGACCCATTGTAACAATGAGATGTACAGGACACTAAGTAGAAAATGAACTTTACAACTTGCGGGGGGGTAGTGAGTTAAGGAGGTGAGGAGGGAAGGGATGGTATGGGAAAAGACAAAGGAGGAGGTAACAATGCTCCATAGGAAATGTACTCATTACTTACTCATGTGACAGTAATCCCTCTGTACAGTATCTTTACAATAAAAAAAATTTTAAAGAAAATTTCAAAATTCAATGAAAGAAATAAAAGAAATAAAAAATTTTTTAAAGCTCTGTTGCCTAATACAACTGAAAGTAATGTATTTAAGTCAAGAATTGAGAGAAATTTTAGAAGGCAGAAGATACAAATTATAATAAGCACATCTTGAAAGCAAAATAAGGGTATACCTTTGTTTTCTTTATCCAGATTCCAGAAATCAACCTGTCACCATTTGTTTTGGGTAGCATACATTGATTTTGCAAAGTAAATTGTTTCATTATAGCATTTCCATATACATGTAATATGTTTTGATCATGTTTACACCTCCTTCTCCCCAATGCCCTTCCCCTCCTTCTTTAAATATCCTTAGAAGCCCCCCTTTTGTTTTCACAGCCTTTTATTTTCCTCTAGAGAGAAAACATTTAATACTTTCCTATCAGATTGGTTTCCCTCAACATGATCATCTCCATTTCCATTCATCTTCCTCAAAATGGTGTAATTCCATATTTTCGCTTAGAGTTGAATAATTTAATTGTGCATACTTATATATTCTACATTTTCTTTGTCTTTCATTTATTGTCCAGTACCTAAGCTAATTTCACTATGTTTTAAGTTATATTTTTATCATCTTTAGGTGTACAGAGGAATTACGATTCAACAAATCAGTTTATAAGAATTGTTAACTCGTAGGAAGGAAAAAATCGTAGGCTTGAGCCTTTACATTGTCCTGAAAAAGTCTAAACTGGAAAAGACAATATACAAGAGAAATTATCATAATTAACAAAATGAAAGTTGATATATTCAAAATTTTGGAGGAATATTTTAAATACCAAGTATACACATATAGCATTATACTAACACTGACCAATAGAGAACCAAATTTTCTACGAAAATATTAATTACCATTATTTCCAAGGAAAGTAGCAAGTTGAATATAGCTATAACTATGACCAACTATTGTTGAGTTATTCCAAAAAAGCTCTAATCAAGGCTATATTAGATCAAAGTTCTATCTTTGACAAACAGTGCCACATATATTTTTCAGTACTGTTTATATTATTAGAAAACAAAGAAATAAGCTGGGCACCAGTGGCTCACACCTGTAATCCTAACTACTCAGGAGATCTGAGGATCCAGTTTGAGGCCAGTCCAGGCAGAAAAGTATCCATGAGACTCATCTCCAATTAACCATTCAAAAACTAGAAACAGGGCTGTGGCTCAAAGCAGTAGAGTGCTAGCCTTGACAAAAAAAAACAAAAGCTTACAGAAGGGCCCAGTCCCTGAGTTCAAGCCCCATGACTGACCAAAACAAACAAAAAAGACTATAAAATGATTATAAGTACAATTATGCTGAAAATATTACAATCCTAAACCATCCACAGGACTAACGTAGCATTTGACACAGTATTACACCACGAGTTAAGGATTACTTCACATCAAGAATATTTTATCCGGGGGACGGCGCAAGATGGCGGAAGAGAAGCTGGATTCTGAACAAGCTCTCTCATAGAAAGCAGTTTTAGAGTTCCAGTGAACAGTCCTAAGCCAGAGAATCAAACCAAGTGTGCCATCACAGGACAGAGAGTTAGACAAGAGAGGGAAGCCAAGGCAAAAAAGACACATCTG
>NW_012267259.1:12492755-12549841 GCF_000151885.1 Dipodomys ordii | reverse complement strand
AGAAGGGTTGGGATTGTGGGGGAGGGGGGAGGCTGGGAAGGGATGTGAAGGGTAAACCAAAGGAGGAGGCTGCAATGCTTGGTAAGAAATGTAAGCATTATCCTGCCCATGTAATTGTAACCCCTCTGTACAGTATGTTCACAAATAAAAAATAAATAAATTTTAAAAAAAGAATATTTTATCCATATTATCAGAAACTAAGAAAAAGTCAGATGGTTTATTTCTAAAGACATTAGGTTGTCTGATAAAATTATTCATTCTTTAACTCTTGAGATGTGTATACAAACGAGAAAATGATATGCCCTTCCTTAACACACTAACAAGTATTTGCACAAGATAGAACAAACATTTTTTAAAGAAAAGCATACGGCTAAGTTTCTCATAAACAAACTGTTAGTTTTCTCTATGTCCAACTTCTATATTAAGCTTGTAAATACTGAAGAGTAAAAATAATGAATGTGTATATAAAAGCACCAAGATTACAGTTAGGAAATCTAAAGACAATTTATTAAAGAAGTCAGTTATATACCCAAAAGAAAATTAAAAATACTTTATCAAATAAAATGTTTAGTCGATATTAACCCAATGGAAATACATGCTACCAACAAGTAAAAAGTAAACAAATATATAAAAATAATGTAAAGGAAATGATGAAGACTATCTGGAGAAAAGAAATGTAGGTTCAGTAGATAGAGACATACTCCAACACTGCCTAATTTGCCATGGCTCAATTTATTATTATTTTTGTATTCTAAAAGAGTACTGAAGTGCAATGTACTTATTAGAAACTATGCTTCAAATTTTGAACGGTGACCTTTTCTTAGACTAATGATACATGATGCAATCTTCTCTGGTAATGCTGAGCTGCAGATGCTTCCAGAAGGCTGCATGGGGAAACAGTGGTACCTCACTAGCTGCTCTGATGCTAAACAATTGTATTTGGTGGGTTAGATATGAGACATATCCTTTAGGTCATGGTGTTTTCACCTTATGATAGGTTAAATGGAAAGGCAGTCCATCATCAGGGACACATTTGAAACTTGGAAAGAAAATCAGGCTTACCACAAAATAAATGCATATAAATATATACATTTGTACATATGTACATATGCATTTATATGCATATGTACATATAAAATCACCTAAACTTTCTTTATAGCTAGTAAAATTATTAAAAAGAAGTATACCTAGTAAAATTATTAAATTTTACAAATCAAAAGAAGGAAATACTGTTCAGAGTGACAGTAATAATTGCTCAATAATCTCGAGGAGAAATCCATAGCGTTCGTTCAGGTTCCTAGGATATGTCACCAGCACAAAATAGCATTTTCAATAAAAAGTACATTTAATTAGAGATGTAGACTATGATATCACGAATTGCTCCTGAAATCATATGAAAAGCAATTTCTTTTGTTAGTAAGGCAAACATTTACTTATATGAACTCGGCTCATAAATACTCTGATGGTATCGTTATGATCAAAGGCTGGCATTGGCCAATGGTAACTACAGTAATTAAAATGTGATCCCAGTGGTTGAATGTATAGAGATCATTCACATCAAATTTTTAAAAATTGGATGCTTTTAATCTGCTCCTCAAATCTAGTTTGCTAACATTTAGTTGACAGTATTTTAATTCATGTTCTCCCAACATATTGATGCATCATTTTATTTTTAGAATGTCTGAGTCACTTGGGTATTAGAGTAGTACTGACCATTAATGAATTTTGAAGTGTTCCCCCTTCCTGTATTTTTTGGAAGAGTTTAAGATGTACTGGGACAGATTTTTGAATATTTGGTAGAGTTTACGTGGGACTTTATCTGGCTAAGGTTTTATTTTTTTTATTAGAAGGAAATGTTATTACTGGTTCGATCATCTTATTTGTGGTATAGCCAGGCTTTCCAGTGTTTGGATGAGAGTTTTTTCATTAAACAATATTTTTTTCATACTGCCTTAATTATATGACTTCTTTGAGAAGTCTGTTGAAATTTAGAGATATTTCTTTCTATGTAATTCATATTATTCAGCCACAGAGAAAGAAAGACCAAATATTCTTTCTGACAGATTAGCAGGACTTTCATATTTAGTCCTTCCACAGATATTTGTTAAATGCTCACTTTAGTGAGATGAGGTTGAAAAATACTATGCAGATATTTGCCTCAGTGTACTGCTTTGAAATCCACAGGCATCCTGAACTAGTATTTGTTGTTACAATTTGTCTTAGTGATTCTAGCCTAAACAAGATAAAGTCCTATTAATTTTAGAAAGACTAACAGTTGAATTTTCTGGGGTAAATTATTACCCCATCTCTTACCCTTATAACCTCAGACAAATTACTCACTTTCTGTAATCATTTTGCTCATTTATAAAGCAGATAATGATAGGAAGTATTATAGGATTCTATTAGGATTAGAAGAATTGACAGAAAATAAACGTTAGACAATGCTGGACTATGGCAATGATTATTTATTATAACCTAAAAACTGGCTACAGTTTATTACAAGAAGTCCAATTGTTTCTGTCTCATTTCCTTTTAAGGGCTAGTTGGAAGAATCAAATATTTAGAGTGAATAAAGAACTCTATTTCTGCAAATACTTTCAATATAAATTACATCAAAACTTAGAGAACACAAATGAGATTTTTTAAAAAGCAAAATCCTTTTTGTATCCAATACCCAAAATATACCTCTCATAATTTAAAAAAATTTTATCATGTTTGAATGATAGAATATAAATACATTTTAAAATATCATGAAAACTATAGAATTTAGTGTTCTTTTGGTCTTTCCCCTTATTCAGGAAATTAAAATTTACTCTGAGTGTTCACATGTCCACACACATTGAAAGGTTTTTACAGAGAAAGAAAAACAAGGTGTGAATGCAAAGGATCTCTCCTACAGACTATAAATACTCTAGCTCCTTTCTGAAAGTTCTTTTTGGGGTTTAGTCTCTTTTTGGTTTCACATGATTGCTTCCGTACCATTAGCAGTGAGTCTATTCGAATATATATAAAAAAAAAGTAGCACTTAAGAATGCTCTTTGGCACTTCAAAAGGCCATATATTAGGGAGCTAATTGGTATAGCTTTTACAACTTTCACATTGATTTTTTTCCCATTGATTTTCCCCCTCCTTTTAGCTGTCTTTCCAGCTCACATCCAGGAGGAACTGCACATCTCAGTTCCTGAGGAGTAGATTACCTGCAAGAAAAAATCAGCAAAAATGACAAGCATCACAAGAAATTCTGTCCTGCTGTGATGTTTGGCTTTAAGACAAGCAGAACCACGTTATTCATTTACAGTACGGGGGAAAGTATTTATTCTTCATTGCCTTTGCTACCTTCCTTAAAATGTGATAATCTAGAAATTCATGCAGAGAACTCTGAATTTCTAGAGTGAAGAGACAGTTTCCCACTTTAAAAGGTTGGTTGAGGAGACACAAATTTGTGAAAGGTAATTTCCTTCTCCATAGAGAATCACGAGCTAAATCAGAAAGGCATCCTAATATTCAGAGATCAGCATCCAAATTCTGTCACCATTACCATCACTAAATAGACTTGGTTCTATGGTCTGATTATATGACTTTTTGTTTGATTGTGATTATGTATAGTAAATTATAAATGGGATTATAGTGTGGAATGCTACTTGGAGGACAGTTACTGAATTGGATACTTCCCACAATTAGAAGAATAAATATCTAATAAATGCTATTGCGATGTATCATTGCTTCAGTCAACATAACCCTTGACTGCTCTTCTCAATGGCATTTTCAAAGTCATCTTCCTTCCGTTCCCAAATCACTTTCCATCTCCATCATCCATGTTTCTATCCGGTGTGATTAAATTCATTAAGATGTTTAACTTTTGTATTAAGCCAGATTTCAAATAAGATATATGGAAGATCTATGGAAGAAAAATCCATGGCATTACTCTTTTCAAATAGCACTCAATCACTTCTCTGCTTCGCCTATAGAGATGACTCGGCCCTTAAAATGGCCATCTGTCCAGCTTGCCTTTTTATCCTGCTATTCCTGAATGGTGTGATTCATGTAAAAGGGACACATGGATACATACATGAAAAGAAACTTTGATTAGTTCATTGAATATTTATTTTTGTTAAATGATGAAATATGCATTTAAAGCAGAATGTTCTCTTATCTAAAAATATCATACTTTACTTTTCTTCCATCATTTCTAATCCCAAAAGACTGACCTCCAGCTATACCACCATTGATTAATTGTTCCAAATAGTATGCATTGATGAACAGATATGAATGGCTATTATCAGGTTAACCAAAATAAACCAGATTTAGAAGGACAAAGACAGGTTTTCTTTCACATTGGCAAGCTAGACCTAAAAGATAAACATATACAAGATTATATATGTGATACAAATCACAGATAGAAAATAGACACATAGATAGAGAGATAGAGAGATAGATAGAGTAGTTAGATAATACTATTTACTGTTTAAGAGGATTGAGGTAGAAGGGGAATGAAAGAAAATGATAGAAGATTAAAAAATAAAGAAATAACATACATATACGGGCATTTCATTATAAAGTAAGATAATACTGCCTATGATTCTATTCCTGTAGGAAACAATATTTATGCTAAATATTCCCCCCATACATTTCCCTGAAACATATTTTTCAATAGGTAACATCACAATTCTGTGTTAACCTGAATATATTTCATATACTTGCAACTATGCAAATTGACATTAAACAAATGTGGTAATCTGCTATGATTGTATTCGCTCTACTCCATAAAATTTTGTGTTTTTTCCCTTTAGTTAATAATAATTACATTTGTTCTCTTTACTCTTCATCTCTCTTACAAGAGTCTTACTCCTCTCAGTAAACCATCAAAATCTTCTCAGGTAACTTCCCTCATACAACTTGTTTTTCAAAGATTTATAATAATACTATTATTTTTGTTTGAAAATTTTACACTTCTTTCTCCTTAAAATCACCAACAGATCTGCCAAGCATCAACAATGACTTTTAAAAGGTTTTGATTTGTTTTTTAAGAGTGACTTTATCCCTTTCACACCCAAGTCTTCATCTGATGGCCCTGTCCTAAGTAAGGCTCCACATTTCCAGGATGGAAGGAATGCCTTTCTTCATGCAAACCTTGATCTGGATTCTCTCTCTCTCTCTGTCTCTCTCTCTCTCTCTGTCTCTCTCTCTCTCCTTCCCTCCTTCCCTCTCTCTCCTTCTCTCCCTCTCTCCCTCCCTCCCTCCCTGTCTCCCTCTTTTCCTCCCTCTCTCTCTCTCTGTCTCTCTGTCTGTCTCTCTCCCACACATACACCCTCCCTTCTTCCTCCCCCTTCCCTCCATTTTCTTACTAATAGTAGCAGTAATCATAAGAGAATAATTATCTAAAGTTCTGGAATAAAATTATTTACAACCCATAAATCTACACCTTAATTTTCACCAAACATCTCTGACCTTTCATACCAAAGCCAAATGCATCATTTACTTTCCATGTTCTTTTAAGAGGCAGGGATCAGCAAAGAAGGATTATTAACCCAAGACCAACTCATTGCTTATTTGATCATTTCTTCACCTCTGCTAGAAACGTGTTGTTTTGCTTTCTCATTCCCATGTGCAAAGTAATAGACGAGATAACTTCAGGATCTGAAAAGTCTGAATGCATTTTGTCTTCGTCCTGTTATTCCCCGAATTCTTTTCATTTACACTATAATTTGACTTTAATTGTTGAAACTCTTGTAGAATGTTTCATCATTAAAAATATCTGATCCCTACTCTTTCGATCCTTAACCTCTGTTTCTTATCCTGATTACCAGAATATACCAGAATCTTTACTCATCTTGAAGCTACTAATTAAGTATTTTAAAACATATTTCTCCTCCTGAATGTATCTCCAACACATACACAGGCACACGCGTGCACATGCACACACACACGCATGCACACACACACACATATTTGTGTGTTTCTCTTTTATTATAGAAGCTTTTTCCAAAAGTCTGATTGATGATACTTGACTGTCTGTACCTAAATATGCTTATCACTCCTAAAACATACAATTGGAACCCTATGAAGAATAGACTTTCTTATCTTGGTTACTCCCACATTAAGATAAAAATCTTTTCCTCATAGAGTCTACTCTACAGTACTTCAGTCCCTAGTGGGGCCTTAGGTAGCTGTTCTATGAATGCTGCTTTGATCATTATTGAATTTCGTTCTCAGCAGTTCCGCCATTGTTCACAGGGCCCTTTGCCAGCTTAATAGGCAACATTCTGCAGCCGCTGACGTGTTTAGATTATTATGCACTCAATTCACCTATGACTTAAATGTATGTAAAATATCGAATGGTCCCATGCACTGTTGACTTCCAGTTTTCCTGCCCATTTTGGAGACATGTGACTAGAGAGAAGAGATGAATGCACCACTGGTCATGCCCCTTAAAGATCCATACTTTCTTTTCTTCACTGTGAGTGCATCGCTCTCCAAAGCCTAGCATTCTGTGGGCTTAATTAGCTCAGAATTGCTAACAAATATACACTGAGAAGGAAAAAAGGCAAGAAGTATGTATTATTGAAAAGCTGAGTTGATGATTTATTGGATTAGTACGTTGTCTGAGATGAAACTCTGTAAAGAGTAGCTGTAAGAGCTATGACGTTTTCTTTAATGACATCTCCACAGAAGTTTCAGGACATATTTAGTAAACTGAGGGTATGGATAAAAAAATTACTACCACAGATATTGTGTCCAGAAAGCTAAACTAAATACTAAAGAGTTATGTAAATTTGGAAAATAAATTAAATTCTAAAAGCCTTAATTTGCTCCCTAATTAAGTGGGGGTAATGAAATACTTCAATCACAACAGTAGTGAAGATTAAAATAAATAATGCTTAGAACAAATATGAAAGTTCCAATAAACATCTAACAAGAAGAGATATTGTTATTGCTTTCATTGTCATTGCCATTGTATTATTGTGACATATTGGAAAAATTACCTGTAACAATGTGCATAAATGGAATTAAATAAATAGATAAAAGACAGAATGTGGGGTTGGAGACGTTGCTCAGTTGGTACAGCACCAGCCAATGATTGAACATGTAAGATTACCAATTTCCAGCCCTGATCTCAGACTCCTATCCCAAACCCCAAAAAGGCATAAGGCAATGAAGCGAACTTATGGTGGTCTGGATAAAACACCATTATTTTCTTTGAGGAAAACATATGATCCCATTCTATGAGTAGTATTAATTATGCTATCTGTCTAATTTATTACACAATCATTCTTTCTATATTTTTAAATCATAGCATAAAAGACTTTTTTACATTAAGCAATGTGACAACAAATCTATCACTTAGGAATTTGCTGATTCACTGCAAGTTCATTCTACCCCACACTGAGTGGAAGATAATTTGATGACAGTAAATTGAAGATCTATCCATGCTATCAGGACTTTTTTGAGAGAAAAAAATCTAAAATCCACCCAACATAGATTTGTCAATGTAGATCAAAATTACTCCCCAGTTGTATATATTAAAAGAAAAAAAGTTGATTATTTCATGCAAATGTTACCAGTTTAGAATGGAAAATAGTTCTAAACATTATTTCACAGGTCAGAATAAAATCAAGCACAAACACCTTGCAGGGATGTGTGTCTATATAATCATCTTCCCTCATCTCCTCTCTCCCCACCTTCCCCTTGTCCTCTTTCTCTCCCCTCTTTCTATCTCTCTCACATAAATATATATATATATATATGTGTGAGTGTGTTAATAATGTATTAGCTGAATAAATGTTATATTACATTAATATATTCACTCATATTAATATATCAATAATATACTAATAACATTTTATTCTTAAATTGTCTGATGTATTTTATATACCCAGCATCATTGTTGTGGAAAAATGTTTCCTAGCCGGGTGCTAGTGGCTCACATCTGTAATCCAAGCTACTCAGGAGGCTGAGATCTGAAGATTAGAGTTCAAGCCAACCCAGGAAGGGATGAGATGCTTATTGACTTATCTACAGTCCACCACCAAAGAAGCTGGAAGTGGAGCTGTGGCTCAAGCGGTGGAGCACGAGCCTTGAAGACAAAAGTTCAGGGCTGTGCCCACCCTGAGTTCAAGTGCCAGGACTAACAGCAAAAGCAAATATATGTCCTTCACAACCCTGGCGTTCCACCAAGCTAATGATGAATACACTTGATGTAAAGCTCTTCATCATACCTTCACATGATCTATATCATTTCCCTTGGGGAAAATTCTAATTTCACTTGCATGCTGTTAATCAGATGATATAAAGAGTGCTATTTGTAGTGCTTGCAGCTCCACATCTCATTTTAATTCTGAGTTAGGAGTTTACTGTCTTCGTCATCAATATCTTTTTATTCCTAGGTAAGAAGATATTTTTCAAGTGTAATTTTCTACTTTTCTGTTTTATATGTCTTTCCAAGAAGTGTTTAACAACTATTGCATTCTAATATTAATTATCGTATTGCATTATATTAAGTAAGGAAAATTTCTGGCCAACTCACCATCAAAACTGTTCCCTAATTATTATTTTTAGTATAGTATTTTATGTTCTCAGTGAAGACTAGCTAAGGAAATCAGAAATATTTAACATCTGTCTTAAAAAATAGTTTTAGCAGGCTTTCTGGCAGCTGTTTCAGTGATATTGTAGTTTCACTAATCAGCTTAAAACATATCTCAAAGGGAAGAAAAATAAGATACCCTTGAAAGTCAAATTTACTATCTAATCTTAGAGGAAATCAGTTAATCTCTGTCCTGCTTAAAAAATAGGTGAGAAAAGTGACTTACTTCAAGGAGATTGGAATATTTGTGTTTATATTCCTCTTAAAATATTTGACGTTTCTTGAGTGAAACAGTGCATAATATGCTCATATTAGCTAATACAAACTGGAAATGTTTTATTTAGAAAGGGAAGTATATTGTGATATTTAGTTCTAATTAACTGAAAAGAAACTATTTGCACAATAAATTAATGTCTAAAATGCATATATATGTCAATAACATAGAAAACATAATATTTCAAAGTTTTTTTCACCTATGCAAGAAGAATGCATTATTTTAATGACTGAGGGAGAGAGTTCACTACAGAGAAGTATGAAAAGAAATTACCTGAATTATCACATTGAATTTTTAGTAATTTAATTTAAAACTTTTACAACTTTATAACTCTACATATAACCAGAGATATAATTATATAAATATGTGCACTTATATTATAATATTAGGCCATTTTTTACACATTAAATTGCACTTTCCTGTTATGAGGGGTATAAATGTTTCCCCAAGATACATAATATTCTTTTACAACATCTCTTTCAGTATTTTGCTGCTTAAATATGCCACCATTTAATTTGTCAGTTGTTGGGGATGTATTAAAATATTGTTTTCCTCATAGGCAAATAGCATGCTCATAACAAATAATGTTAATCTATTCACAATATAGTTACTTGGAGGATCTCAAAATAGAATATTTTTTATTCTTGTCTTTATATTTGAGGATCATTCAAGGTGCTTAAATAATTTAAGTGAATCTTGCTGTTTTATTTTAAATATTTGTTCACATTATTCACTAAATCAATTTGGTTTTCTAAATAATTGATGTGCCATTCTTTATGGTAGAAAAATGACTGCAGTGAAATTGTGTTATCATGAAAGTAATACCAGAATGAAACGTGAAAAACCTTTGATTTTTACCAAATGTTCGGTGCTGTGGGAATCTTATCTAAGTACTAAGAAAATAATTCTTTCCTTTCTACTAGTGAACAAGCATTGCGGCTGAAGAAGAGATTTAGAGAAAATTCAGATCAATAAAGAGAAAATTCCACATATCTTAAAGAAGCCCATTATTTGACCAAATTTTTTTTAAATCCACTCAAATGATTTATTTCTTCAGAGAGAAATTTTAGAACTCAAAGCCTGAAAGAATAGTTTTCTTCAGTTGAGAAAACACTTCCCAAGATATCCCTGCTCTTTGGTGAAGCTCAGTGGAATAAAAATTGCTTTTCATTGAAAAAGTAGATCTTTCTCAGGGAGCTGTGTTCCTCTTCTTGCTGAATAAAACAGCTGGAATTTCTAATGAGCATCCTTTAGCGTACATTTTTCTTCTGTTGACACTGAGAGTCATGGGAATACTTGCCATTAATGCAACTAGGGGTTTAACATATCAATCGCTTCATGTGAAGATTAAAATGCTCCTCTTTATCTGAACCCAATACATTATTGGTAATTACATTATGTGTCAATAATGATTACTCTTATTCCATTTAACAATGCTGTTCAGAAAGAAGCCTCTAATGGCACCACAATAGTCATATATATTTAAAACATAAAAAAGAAAACAGCATGAACAGCATGAAGAAATTTTCTTTCTAAGCTTGTGAGGCTCCACCTAATAGCAGGAAAATTTATGAAAATCTTTTTTGTTGATATTGCTTGCATATACTGGCAGCACAAATAAAATAATTAAATACTTATTAAAACTACATATGATGACATATTCACAGGCTTTATACTTTCCTCCAGACATGAGGATAAACAAATAAACACTAAAATAATTTAAAGACAAAAGTTTATTTTCAAATAGAGTATATCCAAATATTGAATTAACATAACACCAGTCCAAGAATTTTCCTGCTGCTTTATTATTTTAAATAAGTCATAGAGTTTCCAAATGTGGTGATGCTTGTGTGTAATCCAAGTCGGGAGGCAGAGATAAGACTGCTCAAAACTAGTAAGTATGGATCTCAAAAACAAAATTAAATTAAAGATATCGGGGCTTAGAGATAGTTTGATTGCTAAACGCAAGGTCTTGGATTCAATGCCAATACCACAAAAACAAAATATTCATGAACTGTATTCACTAACATGAAAAAAAGTTTTATTAGATAATTGTTATTAAATAATAAATTACAAATGGCTTACATTTATATATGTGCATATAAGTAATATTTATTAATATATCTTTTTATGTGTATCTATTGTAAGTCATTTTAAGAGTCTAGCCATTATTCCTAGTTCATTTAATCTATAATATCATTCTTGAAAGGTCACTTTGGTATTATGAACTGCTAAGAAAAAAAATTACTGTTAAACTTACAAAAGTCTATCATTTCACTTATTTTATACTGGTGAAACAAAATATTAGGCTGTAGTAGTCTTACAATCTAGAATTTATACAATATGTAGATAAGCAAAAAATGCATTAATGTTTTGCTAATGTATTTTTCATTCTATATGAAAACTATAAAAACTATTAAGATCTATTGATATTTATTACTACCTTTAAACATTTCACTTTCAGCTAACAAGAACAATGGCAATGTGATATCTTTAAAAGAATAGAGAGTTGACAGTCACCTTTGATGCTGGGGCTTTGAGACCTGTATCTTTGTTTTAATTTTTACTATTTAAATTCTTTTTTGTTTAATGAGCACTATAACATCTGTTGGTATTTTGTATTTGTTTGAGGAGTTATATCAATTGCTTATGGCCACTAAAGACTAAAGGTAAAAATCCGGGGAGGGGGTTAGAGAGGAGAATATCTTATTGCTATTTCCACTGTTTTCTTCCCAGCAATTGGTGCATATTTGGAAAATTCTAATGGAGTCACTTTTTGGTCCTATGAGTATGTTTAATAAGAAGAGTCCCAATCAAATCCTGTGAGAAATGTAATTTACTGTTTGCACTGAAGTTATTTGTTAATGGTAATATCTAGAAGTTGTCATTGTCTACTGTCATTATTTAGTCGGATTTGGAAGTGGAATATTGTTTACAAGTGCCTCCTCCCCAGTCAGGTAAGGCAATAGTGCAACAAAAGTAAGAAAACAAAATCACTTATTGTACCATATGTCAAAATGGATTTTGCATTGTTACTGGCAATAAAGGTTCACTAATGACATGAAAGATACTTCTTTAATAATGAGAGTTCTTACTTTTTGAAAGTGAAATTGGAAAGTAAACTATTCTTGAGAAATTAGTAGTGTATTGTCTTTCAGTGCCTGGTGTATTTCATGTCTCCTTTTTCCTGACAATACAATGTCTGTTTGTGATGTGTTGTTGTCAGAGCAGAATTCAGTGACAAACAAGTCCTTGGCGTGCAGCAGAATGATCTATTAGACTTCGTTGACATCAGAGTCTGTTCACATGTTCACATCACTACAATTTTCTTCTCCCATCAGCTAAACTCTTCACTCATGAGTGGATTTTACTGGCTGAATACTGACAATAAATCTATTTACCTTCTGTGTGCCTGTTTTTAAAGTGAGGTACTTTTTGGTTTTATATTTTTTTCTTTAAGCAATTGCACAAGGTAGTATCCAATTATAATGAATCTTGATCGGTGTCACTCTTTATTACATTCACATTCTGTGCATCTTTCTTGTAGACTTCACATAGAGCTCCCCTATGACCCAGCAATCCCACTTAGAATTTACCCAAATGATCATAAACAAGACCATATTAAAGCTACCAGCACAACTATGTTTATTGCAGCATTATTTACCATAGCTAAGATATGGAACCAACCCAGTTGCCCCTCAGTAGATGAATGGATCAAGAAAATGTGGTATATATACACAATGAAATTCTATGCCTTCATCAGAAAGACTGACATTGCCCATTTGTTAGGAAATGGAAAGACTTGGAAAAAATTATATTAAGTGAAGTAAGCCAGGCCCAAAGAAACATAAGTCCCATGGTTTCCCTTATTTGCAATAACTAGTATATGTCTGAGACAAGCAGAAATGGTCAGATAAGTTGATGTTAAGCGAAATGAACCCCAAGATATGGACACAAGTGGGTTTTTTCTTCCTTGCTATAGTTTCTAACATATTTATAAGGTACCATGTGATTTTTTTTGTTGCTTTGTATGTATAACCTTGTTTTCACTGTATTTGATGTTATAATTTGTGGAGGGGAAGGGAAAAAACAAAATGTTTTAATAGGGATACATATTGACCCATCGCAACAATGAGATGTACAAGACACTATGTCAAAAAATGAACTTTACAATTTAAGTGGGGTGGGGGATGGGGGATAGGGAGGTGGGAGGGTGTAGTTATGGAGGTGGGAGGGAAGGGATGGTAGGGGAAAAACAACAGAGGAGGAAACAATGCTGGGTAAGAAATGTACTCATTACCTTGCTCATGCAATTGTAACCTCTCTGTACAGTATTTTCACAATAAAAAGAGTTATTTAAAAATAAATAAGTATAAATAATTAGAACAGAGTGCATAATCACCTAGGCATGTGATCATTATATAAACATATATTACAGAGGTTTAGGCAGACTGAATAAACACTTCTTTCGTCTCACTTTTAATCACTATTCATATGAAAGGTTCTCTCTGGCTCCGTGGAGATGGCTCACACACCACTCCTGCCAATAGCTTGACTCAGTCCCATATCCTAGAACCTAGGATGTGGCTCGCTATGGGTCCATGCTCCAAACAAGCACATCACCTGAATCCAAAACATTCCTTTGCTTTCCTCTCTTCTAGCACCTTACCTATCTCTCGCTTAGCAGACACAAGCCACAGATTCAATAGCTTCGTATTTTCTTGCTTGTTTGCTTTTTTTCTGAGGGTGAAAGGATCGGTGGAAAACAAATCATATAAATAATACCCCTGAGGAAAAAAATCTAAGTTGAAAAGGGCATATGAGAGGTAAGCAAATTCTATCAGCATTTTAGAAGTGGCAAAAGAGTAAAAGAACCTAGAGGAAATAAAGCACGCTAGCTGGTGAGGGGGGCTGCACAGGCCCTAACAATGGAATCTTCCTGAAGAGCCGGCATCAGTGTGGTTCTGCAGTACCGAAAGCCGTCCACAGCTGTAGCCCTGCTTTCCTCCTCCGCCTCAGACGCACACGCTGAGATACTTCAAATCCCTCACAGCACACCTTTTTTCTGCACCTAGAATGTGAAATTCCTACTGTGTTATTATGGTATATTATAATCACACCCACAGCTTTCATCCATGGTTCCCAGATCATAATGCCCTCCCCCAACGCAGGCCATAAAAAAAGAGAATTTTTTCCTTCTCAAGGCAAATAAGAGACACTTTAAAATGCCTTTACATTTCTTTCTTGGAGCTTGTAATTAAGAAATTCACTTCCTTGTTTGCTAGTAGAACACAAGACTCTCCACATCCCAGAATGCTTCTACCCCACGGCTGTGGAAAGATACATGGTGAAGTGTGCGAGAACATGAATGACCAGGCCTTGGCCACTCTCTTAATGACCATGTCTGTGCAATCACGGCTGCACAAAACCCACAAGGACAGGGTTCGTGGAACTTCCAAATCGTTGCTCATGTGAAGAGCCTTGGGGTGCTATACCAGGAGAAGACATGGAAACTCATGACACCTGCCTTCCATGCTATGCTCTGTATGCATCTTCTGTAACAGCCTTTATAGTAAACCCATACAGGCATTTCATTGAGGAATGTGAGCCACTCTAGAGAACTACTCAAAGCCAAGGAGTAGGAGCACAAGTTCAGTTGATAGTAAGTCAATCAGAAGCACAATAAAACCTCCTGGAGCTCGTGATTCTTTTGCTTCTTTTATATGTTCTTCCTCCACTGTATAACCCCTGTTTCCACTGTATTTGATATTGGGGAGAGGAAGAGATACAACAAAATACTGAAAGAAGGATACAGGTTGACCCATTGTGCCAATGAGATGTACAAGACACTGTGTTGAGAATGAACTTTACAACTTTGGAGGGGGAGGGAGGAGCAGGAGTGGTGGGGGAGAAAAACAAAGGAGGGGGTAACATTGTTTGACAAGAAATGTAGTCATTACCCTACTCATGTAACTGTAACCCCTCTGTACAGCATTTTTACAATAAAAATATATGTGAAAAAAAAGAAAAGAGATATCTGAGAAACCCACCCTCACCCCCTGTGATATCTGAGGCTACCTCCAGGTAGATGAGGTCAGGGTCTAAAGTCAAGGTCTGTGAGGACTCAGCTTGACCTGACCATCTTCTTGCATTGGCATTGTCACGGCTGTCTCTGAGTAACCATGATTGTGCTTCCTGCTTAGTTCCCTAATGCTGTAATTTTAAAAAAATGGAATGTTACTTGGAGCTACCATCAGAACCAGGCATTCTGCACCAAAAGCATGTGTGCACGACTGGCTTCGTATTAGCTCACAATCCATCAGGTGCATTGCAGCTTGGATGAAGTCATTGTAATCCAAGCCATTTCTGCAAACTTTGGATGGCACACTGTCTCATCCTGCCTGTCCTCTCAGCCTCGCTGTGTGGCTGGTTCTCATACGCTGGGAGAGGATTTCTTCTCTTTGCTTCTTTATTTGTTTGCTTGTTTGTCCTGGAGCTTAAACTCTGGCCTTGTTTCTGTCTATGGGTTTCGTTTGTTCAGGGTGAGCACCACTTTCAGCTTTTTTGAGTAGTTTCTTGGAGATAAGGGTCCCACAGAGTTTCCTGCCCAGGCTGGCTTTGAACAGAGATAGGATTACAAATGTGAGCCACCAGAGCCCACTACTCAGCAAGAACTGATGGTTTGATCCCTAGTGCGGAGATACCTCCATTGGGGCAAAGATAGTGAACAAAACACACACACACACACACACACACACACACACACAAATGTTTGTTCACTCAGCAAACCTCCCAAGGCCGGACTCTTCTCCTTGTGGCCTCCTTCTACACATGCTCTGTATTTGCCACCTTCTCTCCTTCTGAAAGTCAGGTTAGATACTCCTTGCACCCTTGCTGTCCCTGGCATAGGAGTGTTATGGCGTCATGGTTGGGTGAGTTGGTGGATGGTGGTATGCATGAGATACTCACACCAAGAAAGCATCAGGGTACCTTTCTCATTGAGAGGTCTGCCTTTGTGACATGCCATTGAAGGACTTGTTACACACACCAAAGTCCTTGGCAACAACTGTACGAAGAAGCCGGCAGTGAGGTGGTCAGAGATGCTATAAATATTAATAATGGAAGGCAGGTGTAGACTGCCTGGAAAACAAATCTAAGCATTGTGAGTGTCCTTGGATCCTCAGACTCTCCCATTGAGGAACTGGCTGCAAAGCAAAAAGAAAAGAATAAGCAAAGGAGACTCATGAATGATAAATGTTACTAACAGCATCATTGCGCCCAGAATTATTTCTACACTTTGCAAAACTTGCCAGATAAGGAAGACGTAATGAGATCAAATTGATTAATTGACTAGATTTCCCCACCCCTTGGACTGATATCCTGTCAGAGCTGGCCGGTTTCCTTGGCATTAACAAGTGATGCTCTCTTCAAATGTGGAAGGCGAAGGGATTGGAGAGAAACCCTTGCCCCACCCACTACATTGTTGTGTCATAGAGGGAAGAGGTTTTTGTCCACTTTGATTTTTAGAAAGTAGCCCGTGAGCTGATTTTAATATTAATGAGCAGCATGTAGCACAGATTGTTTTAAAATGCAAAGGCACGGCTTCGGCTCCAGCCTTCCTCCAGTCTCAGTAACTAGAGCCTCGTGTGCACCCCCACAGTGGGTGTTTGTGCCTGCCTGGGTGAGGTCATGCCCTGGAAATGCACTCTAGGGGAAGACAGTCAGGTGTGCTCACCTTCTCTGCTTTTTATCTTTCATGTAATTCCTTTGTCTGCAGTTTCCGAACACGTAAGGAAATGAGAGGAGCATTGGATTAATTGTTCCCCTTTTTATTTTTATGTGGATCAATTTGTTGTAAGCATATTATAAAAAAGTTCTGCGGACTAAGCTTCAATTGCATTTCCCACAGAAGGACAGGTTGACACATTTGTGTTCTCTGCTGCTCTTCCATGCATATGTCTATACGCACATGCACATATGATTTGTGCATGGGTGTGTATGCACACATACCCATGGATACACAGGACCATGTTCCTTGTAGCACTATTCACAGCAGTTGAGTATGGAAGCAGCCCAGCTGCCCTCAGGATGAGTGATCAGTAAAATGCAGTCTATACACACAATGGAATTTTTCACTTCCATTAGCTTTTGCACCATTTGCAAAGAAATTAAAGGACTCGTAATGAAATAGGTTAAGTGAAGTAAGTCAGGCCCAGAGAGACATAGATTACAGGTTTTCTCACACATGTGGCAACTGGAATTAGTTTATAAATATATAAGTAAATACTTTGGGTAGTATGCAAGTATACACAAATGTATTAGCAGAGAGAGAGCAGATTTAAGGGACACCTCAGCAGTGGAATGACTTAGAAAACCTACATCAAAGGTCAACAAAATAAACCCACAAAGCAGCTCCTTGGACAGGGTGGGGCAAGGTAAGGGCAAAAAGAATAGATGACTGATGAGAAGAAGGGTAGTGTGGAGTCAATAATTCAATGTATTTCCTGCAAAATTAAGAAGATGGCAGGAAGGGATGAGTAGGAGAGGGAAGGAGTGAGTAGAGGAGTATGGGTGAGAACGTTGGAAGGAGTTACATTGATCAAACGCATTGCATTCATCAGCCACTTTGTTGAAAGGCAACTCTTTTGTACAACTACTTAAACCCAAATACATATGTGCATATTTGTACATATAAGTATATGTGTATATATGTATACATGAATATAAATATATGTGTACATCTGTATGAAAATATACATCTATATACACATATGAACCCATATATACAAATATGCTTACACATGCAGAACACACACATCTATACAAATATGCACATATGTATGAATGTCATATTTTGGAAACTTTTTGGGGGGGATTCTGGTCGTGGGGCCTGAACTCTGGGCCTGGGTGCTGTCCCTCAGCTCTTCAGCTCAAGGCTAGCGCTCTACCACTTGAGCCACAGCGTCACTTCCGGCTTTTTTTCTTTTTGCTTATGTGGTGCTGGAGAATCGAACCCAGGGCCTCATGCATGCAAGGCAAGTGCTCTACCACTGAGCCACCTTCCCTGCCCCTGGAAACTATTAAAAGTAAATTGTGAAGATCATTTCTTCTAAATAGATCAACGTTTCAGTATTTTCTGGAGAAAAACCAAACATGCTTGTAATTTGGTCAAATTTGTAAAATTCAACGTTACTAGGATAGAACACTTGTTTTCTATTCTCCAATATGCAATCTAGATGTCAAGTTCCACAGCTGCCTCCACAGTATTTATAACCACGTCCTCTCTATTTGTCTGCTCTGAGACCCAATTTTCCGTTAACCTGGACAAGTCCTATAACCTTCCTTCACCTCTATTGACAGTTTTGAAGAATGTGGACTGGTGGTTCTTTAAAACGTCTCTCAAATTGAGTTTGTGTCATGTGTCCTCATTATCACATTTGAGTCATGGTATTTTGTAGGCATACATATTGGTGACATCTTTTTTTTTTCAGTACATCACATTGAAGGGCATACCACTACCCTATTTCAATATGGATTTAGATAGCCTTCAATTCTCTGTGCTCAACAAAACCTGTTCTACATTGTGAGTTCTGAATAGCTTTGAGGAGATATTGTGGGATGAAACGAATATTTTGTTGCTTAACCAAAGAGTATTCAATAATTTTAGCATTCATTCAAGATCATTGCCAGAAATTGTTATTTCTGTGATAAATGTCTTCATATATTGTTTCTTTTATCTATTTAATGGTAAGTTTGTTTAGGTTTAATTGCTTGTTTCTTTGTGCTGATATCATTTTGGAGTTACAGCATTTTATTTTATTCAGTGACTTACTACAAATACTATGTTCACTTTTGTCTCACAGATTGGGCTACTTGAACACTTTTACCCTGGTTTCTTTGCCTGTAGAGATTACTTCATTCCTATTTTCAGTATTTCCTTTCCATCATACCTTGTTTCTGTGCTTACTATTAACTATATCACATAGGAATCCTGTTTGTGGTAGGATAATATTTGGCAATTATTTTAAGCTACTAAATTATTTGTGCTACTATACCAAAATAACATAGTCTAGATACTTACAGACCATGAAATTTTATTTCTTACAGTTCTGGAGACTGAGGAGGCAAAAATTAAATTGGCAAGCATATTTGATGTCTGGCATGGGCCTCCTTGTAGTGGATGGAAAACCAAAATAATGAGCAGAAGACACAACTAAAGCCAGAAACCCATGGTCAATATATATTAAATGATCTTTAAAGCATGAAAACCTATTCAATTTTGATGGTAAGTTTACACTTACTAATCCCTACTTATGTATCACGTGGACATATGTAAAACTTTGTTGTATTTTCCTAGTAGTTTTAAAGAAACAGTCTCATAACTTGATGATGCACATGAAAATGACATAAACCCTATCATGAAGAAATTTAAAATTATCAGAACTGTATCTTCATTCACTTCATGATTTACAGGTATTTAGCATGAAGACACAAAATTAAAAAATGCATATACCTAAGACTATTCATTAAAGCTCTCTTTGTCTACCCTAAATATTATAACTAAATAGCCACAAATAAAAAAGAGCTAGTCAGTAGTATATCTGTCTACATCATGGCACAATTGCCATAATATGTGTGTGTTGTGTGTGTATGTGTGTGTGTGTTGTGTGTGTGTTTACAATATAGGTAATTGAACCAGGTTGCAATGTAAACCAATGAGTACCAACCCAACAATTACTAACTAGGCCTAAGTCTCCTAAACTAAAAACTGGATATTGTAGCTGTGCACATTTCACAAACTGGCTTAGCTATACTGTTCGATAGGGACAAAGAAGCCCAATGGTTCCATTCACCTGAAACCCAAGCAGTTACTCAGGACCCCATCACAAAAGACCTTGAAGCCTGGTTAAATGATTTTCTTTCATTATTGAAGTTCTTACACTTATCTTCTTTGAACGTGTATTGTGTCATTGATGTCCAGGGAAGCCATGGAGCAGAGGACGTTGACATGCCAGGCATAAGGGCAGCTTGAGTCTACCATGCCTCATGTTTCCAGAGCCTCCGGTGTAATGTGTGAGCATCCAGTAAAGCTCACTACGTATAAGCAAGCATGCCACGTCCACAAACACACACAAGTGTGAGAAGTTCAACTTCTGGTGGCTTCTATTAAAATCTGACCTTGTTTATAACACATCTAAAAGACAAGGTGGGGGCTGGGAAGGTGGCTCAGTGGTAGAGCGCTTGCCTTGCATGTATGAGGCCCTGGGTTCCATTCCTCAGCACCGCATAAGCAGAGAAAACTGGAAGTGGTGCTGTGGCTCAAGCAGTAGAGCACTAGCCTTGAGCTGAAGGGCTGAGAGACAGCACCCAGGCACAGAGTTCAGGACCCATAACCAGTCCCCCCGCACCCCCCTCCAAAAAGGTCAACCTGAGGAAGCACTTTGTAAAGCTTTTCCACTCTTGTTGTTTAGGTTGGAAATGATGCTCCTTCTCTTCCAGTTCTTCCTCAGTCTTCAGTCAGCCAAAAATACCGTCATCAGAATGTGCACACAAGAAGAGAAATAAGAAGTAGAGTGTGTTATCTGCACTGTTTCCATTGTCATGATAGAAAGAGCGGTAGGACAGACATGGAGCAGCAAAACACAGACCACGCAACTGGAATTATCAAATGATTTTGTGTCTGCATTGAAAACTGTTACCACGCAATACAAAGATGACAGACAAAGCTCACTAACACTTTGTTCTTTAAGAGAATGACATTAAATATCATTAAAAAATCATAATTGTAGTGAGACTGAAGAAGAAAAGTAAACTATATTTTAGTCCTTTTTTTCTTGAAACAGATTCTAGGCTGGCCTAGAACTCATAATGCAACTTAAGCCAAAATATAATTTGTGACCAACCAGTCTCTGTACCACCACACCCATCTTATTTTAGTATTTCAATGATTTTCTCCATTTTTAAACAAAGTTACCTTTGTTTTTACTTTGTAAAGGTCCTAAAATTTATGTAATTAGCCCTGAAATGAAATAATGTTAAAAAATTAAAAACTAAAATAAAAAGAAATAATATTGTATAGTATTTGATGTAGTAATCAATGAGTAGTAAATATTTAACAATAAGCTACTGTCATCCTTACATTATATATCACGAGTCTTACATAAACTATTCAGTTGGTGTTTATCTTATTTTCCCACTACCTAACTTTGAAACTGAGATGTAGAAAGACTCACGATTTCCTTTTAAACACACATTGGTATTCATCGACCTTCAGAGCTTTAAACAAAACACTGGTATTAGCTTTGCACCAGAAAACGTTCAGCCACTTAATCTCTAACTCTGGGAAGTGCAGAATCTTTTCTTCTTGGTTTTGTTTTCAGAGCTCTCAACTATAATCTTTCCTACTTAGGATTAATCACACTGTCTTGTCAAATGCACACAACACAAAATTGTCTCACCTACTTTTCTCATTCAAGAAAGCTGATAGGTTTGCATCTCCTGAATCCTTGGGTAAAGAAGCTGAAAATGGAAAATTCAATCCACTTCCCCCTTGGAAAAATCCAAACTACCTAGAGGAAGCACAACTCTATGATGCCTAACATATACTATCTGACTGCTTAAAAACCCTTTATTTGTCATCGCATGTTCTTGGATTTCTTGTGATTTATTAACACCCCTCTTTTACAGACAAGAAAATAAAGACTCAAAACGGTACTAAATTTTCCCTGAGTAAAGTGGTAGAACATAGGTTTCATTGTTAATTAAGTGGAAATGGTAGAATAAACCATGGTGCTCACGCCCCATTAGGTTCCAGTGATTGCTTATAGGTTGTGTTCTCTCTCCCACAATTGTATGGTTTGTTTGCAACACAGGTATTACAGAAGAGGATTTCTGAGAAGGAGAATATTATACTAGCTAAATGAACCTGGCTTTCATTTATGGTATCTTATTTATTGGTTGTATCTTACTTAATGTTGGGAATTAAACTATTTGTGTTTTATATATTCTCCAGCACAGAAAAGAATATTCATTTGTTTCTTAATAAGTGCTAGATCCTGTAGGATCATTCTTTTCTTTAAGACCAAAGGCATCATTTACACCGTCAAGTGTTTTATGATTAAGTGGCAAAACTTACACACAAAATTGAAATACGCTAGGATATTATTGTCCAGCCTTCCATTTGCATCTAAACAACCATCAAGTTTGAGAAAACAAAGGTGGTCCCAGAGCTTCTATTTCCATAGGTTGGAGAAGCCCATTATTATTATTTTTTTCAGATTAAGGTATGTCCACCAATGCCAATCCTGCAGTTCTGAGGGCCATTCAGTGAAAGCCATTGCTCTAAAACAATTATTGTAATGAGTATCTGAAATAGACAGAGAAAGAAAGCTTCCAAGTCCTCAGGATACAACCAGGAAAACACTCACAAAGGCAGAGCAGACTTGAAGCATCTGAAGAAGCTGATAAAGTGAGGAAATGGGAGAAATAGGCAAGCAGTAGGAGGAAGTCATCACAAGAACATGGATTCTGATGCCCTTCCAGCAGCTTCTGTACCAGTCCTGGAGCTTGTACTCGAGGTCTGGGTGCTGTCTATGAGCTTTCTTTGTTCAAGTCTAGCTCTCTGCCATCTGAGCCACAGCCCCACTTCTGGCTTTTCTGATGCTTCATTGGAGCTAAGAGTCTCACCAACTTTCTTGCCTCATCTGGCTTTGAATCAGGATCTTCATGTCTCAGCTTTCCAAGTAGCTAGGATTTCAAGTATAAGCCACCATGATCCAGCCACCAAATGTATCTGGAAAGTACTGCAACCATTTGTGCCCCCAGATACCTAACATATTATTCACATAACAGGTTAACAAATGTCTTTGTTGAGTAACTGAATGAGGTAATCTAAAATGTAGACTCCACATGACATGCAAAGTTTATCTCAGAATGAAGCAACACAATAAAACTTCTGAGGGGGTCTTGTTCCAATCCATAAATCATAGATCCTCTTTCCTCTAGCTTTAATAACTGTTAGGAAATAATAAAGATATAAATCAATTTAATAACTCACAATGTACTCTCACAGTGTAACAGCCTCTCCACTATTAATGCAATTTAAGATATGAAGACAGTGAGTGGAATTAGTTAAAAAAAAAAGGAATATAAACAGCTTGAGACAAGATTCAAGGCAGCGCGCTGTGCGATTACCATCAACATCGACGCTGATGGCCCTGATGCAAACCGGCTCCAAGTTAGACTGTCACAATCTGCCTGCAGTAGCACAGACCCACAGGCTTTGCGGTCTCCACATGCCTATGCGTGACATGAATGCCGCTTGCAGGACTCTTCTTCAGCTTCTTGGATTTTGTTTTAGAACAATCTATTCTACAAGATTCTGACAGAAGTATTGAAAACTCCCATTTATATTAGAGAGGACAGTCCACCCAATATCGACCCTTGGATTACACAATGATAATTTCTTCAAACTTCAGCTGTTTCACTCTGCAGCAATTCACATATTTTTCACACACAAATTTTGTCTCTTATGGTGTGAATGACATTGGAACGCTTTGGCACACATAGCCTTGGAATAAAAGTGCTTTTAACTTTTAATATCAGAACTCTGCAATGGGTCTGGAGGAAAGGCCAGGTTTTTCCCCACATATTACAGAGGAAGCAGTGAGAATTAGTAACTTGGAGCAAAACAGATTGAAGGCACATTTCCAAGAGCCTCCTCTGAACTGAAAAACATCTTCATATTCCAGACAAACATCTTTCTTGCTTGTTTAATTCTAAATCAGACAGGGCATGCTTGTAATTGTGGCAATTTTAATGCCTATAATCACAATACATGTATCTTAACACTTAGAATATCTTGAAAATATGATCTCCTTCATTTTCTCCCATTGGTTGAAAATGATGAGACTGTTTAGAGAGGATGGATTGACCCTCTAGAAGAAACAGGTTTTGGTTCTGAAAGAGGAAGTAACAATTTGCTATCCATCTCTTCCACAAGACAGGTCATATCGCAGAAATGTATGTTACTATTCTAACTGTCCCCTTTAGATATTGGATGTTTTGCCTTCCACCTTCCTCTGAACATAACACCATTTTGCTAAAAATTATAGTACCCCAGCTGTTACTTGAGTAAAATTAGTATTCCATTGCTCCAGTGAATTCAGTAAAGTCCATTTCATAGAGAGTTTACTACTATAAACAAGCAGTAGTCAATAATTCTTAAAATAGAATGCTTCTTGTGACCATCCAAAGCAGAAAATTCAAAACATGTTCCAATCGATTCTAATAATAATAGGAATTGTTATTTAATCTAATAATGATTTTAAGGGTAACACTGAATTTTGTGGAAGATAAACTCTATTAATCACTAACCCAACTTTAATTGATTTAGTCCTTATTTTAAAAAATCCCCAATCAGTTATTAAAGTACTTATTTAAAAATTAATTAAGCTCACAATGGAATAGAATCAAAGACCTACTAATGAACCACAGACCTATAGTCACCTGATCTTTGATAAGAGAGCCAAAAATACAGGATGAAAGAAAGACAGCCTTTTCAACAAATGATGCTGGCAGAACTAGCTATATATAGGGAGAAAACTGAAGTTAGACCCTTATATAACACCTTAAACCAGAATCAATTCCAAATGGATCAAAGACTTCAATTTAAGACTAGATAACCTGAAAATATTACAGGAAGGGACAAGGGAAACACTAGGGCTTCTGGGCAGAGGTAGAAACTTCCTAAGAGCCAGAAACACAAGTCAAAGAAAGGCTGGATACATCAGACTGCATCAAACTGAAGAGCTTCTGCATGACAAAGAGCATAGCTAGCAAGATAAATAGAAAGCCCACAGAATGGGAGATGTTTACTACCTGAACATCAGACAAGAGCCTCATATCTAAACTCTTCTTAGAGCTCAAAAAAATTAAACTCCTCAAAAACAAATTCTCAAAGAAGCAACAACCCCATTAATAAGTGAGCTAAAGACTTAAAGGGAGTCTTCTCTGAAGAAGAAATAGGAAAGGCCAATAGACACATGAAGAAATGGTCAACATTGCTGACCATAAAAAAAATGTAAATCAAAACAACACTGAGATTCCACCTCACCCAAGTTAGAATGGCCAATATCAAGAAAACTAAAAACAACATGCTGGTAGAGAACTCTACTATACTGTTGGTGGGAAAATAAACTGGTTAGGTCACTCTGGGGAGCAGTATGGAGGTTCCTCAAGAGACTAAACATAGAGCTTCCCTATGACCCAGCAATCCCACTCCTGAGTATTTACCTAAACAAACTGACCTGCACTAAAGTCACCAGCACAGCCATGTTCATTACAACATTATTTATCATAGCTAAGATATGGAACCAATCCAGATCCCTCACAGTTGATTAATGGATCAAGAAAATGTGGTATATATACAAAATGGAATTCTACTCTTACATCAGAAAGAAGGGCATTGGGGCTGGAAAGGTGGCTCAGTGGTAGAGCACTTGCCTTGCATGCATGAGGCCCTGGGTTTGATTCCTCAGCACCACATAAGCAAAAACAAAAAAAGCCAAAAGTGGTGCTGTGGCTCAAGCGGTAGAGCACTAGCCTTGAGCAGAAGAGTTAAGGGACAGCACACAGGCCCAGAGTTCAGGCCCCTTGACCAGACCCCCACCTCCAAAAAAAAAGAAAGAAAGAAGGGCATTGCCCATTCATAAGGAAATTGAAAGACTTAGAAAAAATTTTAGTAAACAAAGTAATTGAGACCAAGCAAAACAGACTGCGTGGTTTCCTTCATTTGTAATAACTAAAATACGTTTATAATCTACAATTTAATCTAGTGGATAATAAAAGACAAATAATTATACTTGGACATGATTATTAAACAACATTCTAAGCATTTGCACAATGAGAACAAAGGAGGATATTCTTAGGAGAGGATCACAATGGCTATGTGCATATGACCACATAAAATTATGCCTACTGAAATAAACTCCAATAAGCTAAAGCAAGTGTTTTACTTTTCTTTGTTTATTATGAATAAGTTTTTTTTATTGTGAAAATACCATACAGAGGGGTTACAATTACATGAGCAAGGTAATGAGTACATTTCTTTTTTTCTTTTTTTTGGGTCCGGTCATGGGTCCTGAACTCTGGGGCTGGGCGCTGTCCCTCAGCTCTTCAGCTCAAGGCTAGCACTCTACCACTTGAGCCACAGTGCCACTTCTGGCTTTTTTTCCTACTTATGTGGTGCTGAGGAATCAAACTCAGGGTCTCATGCATGCAAGGCAAGCACTCTACCACTCAGCCACCTTTCCAGCCCATGAGTACATTTCTTATCAAACATTGCTGTTCCTTCTCCTTTGTTTTTCCTTACTATCCCTGCCCTCCCATCTCCACAACTACACTCCTCACCACCACCAAAGTTGTAAAGCTAGTTTTTCAACATAGCATTTTGTACATCTCATTGTTGCAATGGGTCCACCTGTATCCCTATTTAAACAGTTTGTTTTTTTTCCCTTCCCCTCCCCAAATTATACCAACATCAAATACAGTGAAAACAAGGGTTATACTGTGGGGGAGGAACATAAAAAGCAACAGAGAAATCATCTTATAAATACGTTAGTTTCTTATAGTACTATTTACAGTTATTTCTTTTTTCTTTCTTGTTTTCCTTTGGTTTATTCCCTTTTGTCACTGTTTTTGATTTATTTACCCTCTGTCTTGTACATAAGTTTATATGATTTGGGGAAGGGAAGAGAAAGCACAGAAATGGTAGGACAAAGGGTAAACCAATTCAATAGTGATACTCACTAGAAACTATGTTGGAAATGAACTTTACATCTTGGGAGGAAGTGGATTGGGAGGGGGAAAACTGGGAGAAAATGAGGGACTCATTACCTCACTTATGTAACTGCAACCCCTCTGTACATCACCTTTACAATAAAATTTAAATTAAAAAAAAGATATTAAGATGTTTGGAGTGCTATACGATCTTCCATTCCCCAATCATCTGAGCAACCAACATATAAACACACTCTATGCATATTTTAACTAAGCATGCAGCTGATGGGAATGGTGGAAAAGAAGTGCCATTATCTATGATATTATAGTGTCATCAGATGTCCACTTCCTGTTGAAACTACTGATTGACAGGATCGCTTCAGTATCCTGTCATTCTGAAAACCCCTAGGTGCACTGGGTAAGAACAAAGATTTGTCATTTTCCCTCTGATTTCATTTTATTTTAAAATAAAAATAATGGCTAGGGGACAATCCTAGCTATTCAAGAGGCTGAGATCTGAGGATGGCAGTTCCAAGCCAACCAGACAGGAAAGTCTATGAGACACTTTTCTTCAGTTAACAACCAAAACATCATAAATGGAGCTGTGGCTCAAGTGGTAAGGGAGTAGCCTTGCTTCAAGCCCAAGGTTGGCATAAAAAATTAAAAATAAAAGTAATATTTGCACAAAAGCATATATTTGTGAGAGTCTAGACTCCTACAACCAGAACCAGCAGGGAACATTCTTCCCCACTCCACTCCACCAGACCACACCTGTCCCAGTGAGCCACCCAACTTTCCTCCTGCTCTTTGCTTCCCTTTTCCCTTTTCAAGTTAAATTTATTTTAAAGGGATATTAAAATGTAAAATATTGATGGAATACTCTGTGATGTTTGGATCCATGTACACATTGCATAGTATTCAAATCAGGCTGAACATATCAGTCTCCCCAAACACTTATCATTTCCTTATTGAGAAAACATTGAAACACCTATTTTCTTCTTTTTTTAAAATTCAAAGAGCATCCCTGTAATGTAAATCACTCTGCTGTTTAATAGCACACAGAACTTTCACTCCTCACCTAATATCCACTCTCCACCCTCCACTCTCAATTTCCAGTGAACATGTTCTATTCCCCACTTTCATGAAGTCAGCTATGTCAGACTCCACCTGTGACAGATCATGCAGAATAGACAGAGACCAGTGGGAGAGGAAAATGGGAGGAGCAAAAGATAACAAAGATAAATACAATCACAGTTTGCTATATATGTTTGTGAAAATATCATAATAAGACCAACTGAGGTGAGGTGGAATCTCAATGTTGTTTTGATTTACATTTCTTTTATGGCTAGGGAGGTTGAGCATTTCTTCATGTGTCTATTGGCCATTCTTCTTTCCTCTTCAGAGAAGTTTCTCCTTAAGTCTCTAGCCCACTTATTTATTGGGCAGTTGTTTCTTTGAGGATTTGTTGATGGGGGATTTAATTTTTTGAGTTCCAGGTATATTTTAGATATCAGATCCTTGTCTGTTGTATGGCTAGTGAAGACCTTCTCCCAATCTGTCAGCTTTCTATTGATCTTGCTAGCTATGTCCTCTGCCATGCAGAAGCTCTGCAATTTCATGCAATCCCATTTGTCCAACCTTTCTTTGATTTGTTGTGCTTCTTAAGAAAATTTTGGTTATTAAGTGAAGTAAGCCTGGCCCAAAGAAACATAGGTCCCATGGTTTCCCTTATTTGCAATAACTACTATGTGTCTGAGTCAAGCAGAGAAGGTCAGATAAGTTGATGTTAGGTGAAATGAATCCCAAGATAAGTATTCAAATGTTTTTGCTTTCATGCAATTGTTTGTAACATATTTAAAGATGATTTCTTTGTTGCTTTGTATGTCCCTCCCCCAGGGTATAACCCCTGCTTTCACAGTATTTTTACCATCTTTGCCCACTGCAAAATTAATTCTTAAAAACAATCCCATTCGTGAGGATTTATCTAATGCCCCCATCGAAGCTGTCACCAAGCTGTTTAAACCACTACTTTGGGTATTAGCATTTCTATATCTACTTTGGCCCTGAGCAGCGACTGGATAGCAATTGTGCTCCTTTCAGAGCCCAGAGATGCTACCCACTGCGGTCATGTTTCTTGTAGCAAATGCAATATGCAACAGTTGTTCTTTCGTTGTAGACAGTACCTCGTTCACATATACCTGACAACCAAACACCTACAACTTATTTATTATTTTCCTGTTACTGTCTGCAAAGGAAGTGTCTTGGCAATATGTGCAGCACTTTGGGCAATCCTTGTTTATCCCATCCAATCAGCAGGACCTTTTCGCTGTAACTCATCAGCACAGGGCAGCAGGACCGCACAGCACTTTGGGAAGGCGTGGATATTAACAAAGCCCTGAGACAAAAATTTAAACAAATATTGTTGGTTGTCCCCTCTGAATGCAGACTGTGTCTGCAATCCTTTTATATTTTGTGTTTCGTTTGGAATAATAAAGAACATGTCTCTCACATCCGTGGGCACTTACCACATACCTAAGGCCTTTTTCATCTTCTCTAGTAAGGATGCTGCTTGTAGAAATGCAAGTGTGAACCTAAATTCTGGATGGTTAAGACTGCACTCCAACCATTACTCTCTAGCACCTAATTTCTCTCAGGAGGGGTCAGAAACACAAAGGACAGGAGAACATAAGAACAAAACTCCCTGCATCACTGAGGGCTTTAGCAGTGGCCAGTCCCCATGGGTATGGCGCTCATGTGTATGTACTGTCTTGGCTCAGTGGGAAGGCAATGAAAATGTTGTTAAGGAAATTTCACATGGCTGGACTTTCTGTTCTAATAATATATATGGCAGGAGAAGGTACCAATGTCCTGGCTACAGCAGATAGTAAGCATATAAATTCCACTTCCCCTCTCTGTAACAGGGAAATTACAATGAAGTAGATTCACAGACATTGCAGAGCCCACTACTGCTGAACTTTAATCCTATTTCCACACATCTCCTCTCACTGAAACATAGTCATGATGCTGATAGGGACCCCAGGGCCTATCCTCCAGACCAGGTTTTCTATCTCACAATCATCAAAATGCCCACAACGCTTCCTTTCTTCAGGAATAGTTGTCTAAGTAAACGTTTTTGAAATAGAAATTAAGTAATCATAATTTTAGAGGTTCTCTTCCTGGGGACAGGATTACTATTGTTACATTGGTCTCTAAATCATAAAATTAAATCAGGTCTTAAGATTTGAAGAATGGATTATAAAATTTTATTTTGGAGGCTGGGAAGGTGGCTCAGTGGTAGAGCGCTTACCTTGCATGCATGAGGCCCTGGGTTCGATTGCTCAGCACCACATAAGCAAAAAGAAAAGCCGGAAGTGGCGCTGTGGCTCAAGTGGTAGAGTGCTAGCCTTGAGCTGAAGAGCTGAGGAACAGCACCCAGGCCCAGAGTTCAGGCCCCACAACCGGACTCCCCCAAAAAATATATTTTTAATTGAGATGAACAGTCTCAGACTCATTTTTGTTGTTTTAAAGAAATTAATCAATGTGCACAATAACCAACAAGTGGATAGAGAAAATCACACAAGTGTGTGTGCACACACATACCCCACAGAGTATTATTTAGCCATGGAGAAAAGTGAAATTATGATGTTTGGATGGAAATACATTAATCTAGAAACCATGATGTTGTTGAGTAAGATAAACTAAGCCCCAAAAGCTAAATATCTCATCTTCTTTCATTGGTGAAATCTAGACTGAAAATGATGGTGATGATGATGATGATGATGATGATGTAAATATAAAGGGGAATTATCTAGGGGAACCAATGTAGGAAGGCAGAGAATGTTGAGAGGAAAAGATCACACAAACACACATATATGAATATATTAAAATATGAAAAAATTGTAAGGAAACACATGCAGCACTATTTGGGGAAAATGGGAATGGTATGGGAATATAATCAGAAATGAGAATTTATTCAAAGTACCTTATATGAACCTATAAATTAGCCCAATAAAAACTCCTTATACTATTTGTGTATGCTAATTAAAAGTAAAACTATTTTAAATGGCTATCTGCAAAAAAGTAAGAATAAGAAGTAATTTTGGTGATTCATAATCTATATTTTTATCCAAAAGGACACCATAATCTAGTGGCTATTTCAGCATCTCTCTGCAGGTCAATTCTGCATACTGCTCCTATTTCTTTAACTGACAGGAATCCTGGCATCTGGTTTATAACTGCTTCCCTACAATTTTAATTACTTTATGTGGAGCACATGAAGTCTAGCACTGTGACTGTCTACTCTCATGCTATCTGTGACCTTTGGAAGAATGCCAGTATTGAACGTACAGATGTTTTACCTCTTCTGTGAATTATAATGTTACATTCAGATCCACAAAGCTCATTCTCATGCCAATCCATTTCTACCATCCTTGTCGACCTAGACAATCTAGCCTTCTTTTCACACGCTTGGTATTGGTACATCCTATACATTTGAAATATAAACATGAAAATTATAAAGAATCTATTAGGTCAGCAAATGTATATATCCCTTTCTTCATTTTCTTTTATTATGATATTGGTAAATTGTCCATTTGAATTAAGTAAGGATTTGATGGATTCAAGTAGAAAGAACTACATATTGAAAAGTCTGAATGAAAATTCAAGAAATGTAAAGGACCACATAAAGACTAGAAATGTGGACACATACCTGAATAGAAGTGTAAAACAAAACAGCAAAGGCAAATTTAAAAAAAAAAAAGCAAAATAAAGCAGGAAGCTGAGATTTTAGGATTGTGGTTCTGTGCCAGCCTGGGCAGGAAAGCCCATGAGACTCATCTCCAATTAACCACCAGAAAACTGGAAGTGGTACTGTGGCTCAAAGTGGTAGAGTGCTACCCTTGAACAAAAAACTCCAGGAGATTGCCCAAGCCCTATAATTGAAAAAAAATACAAAAATAGGTGGATTGAGAAAGTATGGGCATACTAAGAGAAGACAGAATGTTCCAAAGATTGTTTTTGATATAAAAGAAGTTGAAACCAGCAATAAAGTTTGAAGGATAGGACGAGGGTAATATAATACTGAAATCTATGCTGATTAAAAGTTAATGTTATGTTAATTGTAATAGTGTAAGTCTTCTGAAGAAAGCAAAGATTCCAAAACCAAAGTTTTAAGCTAAAATTAATTCATGAATATTTCACAAAAATGACATGTTCTGGGATCACATTTATTAAAGTCATTTGGGTAAAAGTTATGAGCGACCTATACTTTTCCAGTGCCTTAAAAGCTCATGGTAATTATCCAGAGATCTTGAAGGCTAGTAATTGTAAATTATTTTTCATAGAATGCCTTCAAACTTCAAATCAGCTCTTTTTAAATTTAAGAGTTAGTATGTGTTATTCAACCCAGATGTTAAGAATATTCTTCTCCTAAAACTTATTTTTGTTTGTTTAACCATGTCACAGGCACTGATCTAAAGTATTTGCTGTGGTGCATACCTAGTCTTCACAGGTCAAAGAAAAAAATCACACCTTATGATTTGTGGACTCTCATATACCCATCACGTTTGTATTGGGGATTAAACTTTCAGCTTTACTGTCAGCACTGAGATTTATAAATATTCAAGACCACATCAATACATATGCAAAATCCTTAGGTCAACCTTGACTACTCTTTTTTTTTTTTTGCCACATCCCACATCTGATCCATTAGCAATCACAATTACCTCCACCTTCAAAATAAATCCTGACTTAACTACTTTCCACTTCCTCCAACACTAATATTATAATCCATGTAGCCATTAGCTCTTATCCAATACATAATGTCTTCCTAATGAAAGTTGTTCTTGCTCTCCAACCGGTCACCCACCCCACGGTCTATTCTCTAGACAAGACCAGAATAATGTCAGATCCAGCCAGTTACCACAATTTTTTGGATTTCCCATCTCAATAAAAAATAAAATACAATAAAACTGAAGGGGCTACATGGGCTCCATAACAAAGTGTGTGCACAACCTGAACAAGACCTTGAGTTCAATCTCAGAATAAACTCAAAGCATTACTCTGACACTCCTTGGCTGGGGGAGATGCACACCTGGTGTGGAAGCTAATCATGGTCCGCTTGGAGTTTGGGAGGGCGTTGGGCGTATGGGACATCGCTACATCCTCAATTCAATTTTGTTTAGAGCTTAAAATTGGTCGAAGAATAAAATCTATTTTTACAACTCCCTGCTGAGATTTAAAATATCTATGTACATGATCTACTTTGTGGGAAGTGCTTTTATTTTATTTTGCACAACTCTGCCCTTGCTCATTCTACTCAGTCTCACTGGATCCTTGCTGTTCCTCAGACACAACAAACTGGCCTATTCAAAATGTGTTTGTACTCTTCCTAAATGCTTCAATTATTCTTTTCCAGGTGTGCCTACTTCTTTTTCCTTTATCAAGCCTCTAGCCTCTATGTAAGTGGAGAAGAGTTAAGCAACATCTTGCTGACTATGCTATTTAGAAACTCCACTTCCCCACTCCATTATTCTCTACTTCATTGTTTTTTGTTTGTTTGTCTTGCTAGCAGAACACTCTTTGGTTATATAGTCATAAGTTTTCATGCCTAGTTTCTCTACTCCTAGAAAAAAATCTATCCCTGTATATGTCTGCTAACATATCCCTCACGCTTCCCAGAAGAGTAGGCATTTAATAAAGGAAGGAAGAACTGAAAAGAGAAAAAAGCAAACAATATGGCAAATTTCAAGAGTTCACTCCTTTGACTGAGAATCAGAAGAGTCAGCTGGCAAAACAGAGACTAAATTCTGAAGACAGAAGTCAAGGAAGAGCATCAACACTCACAAAAAAAGTTTCAAGCTAGAAGACAAACATACACCACCGTTGTCACAACAGAGAAAAGCAGCAAGCGGTTCAAAGTCCACAGTTCCTTAAGAAGAAGGAGACAAAGCTAAAAATACAATCACAAGGTAAGCCAGACAGACCAGGCCACACTGGTAGCACAGCTGCAGGGTAAGTGCACACTTCCTGCAAACCTTAAACCTTACAGAGCAGGGACTTGATGCGAGAGTGACTGCTCCAATATGGAAGGTTAGCCTTGGTTTAAAAAAAAAAACGCACAAAAAACAGATATTCAGATTTTCCCCTCATCTCTGAGAAATATAAGCAGACATACTCTTAACATGGAGACTATTGTGTGAAACTGAGCTCCTCTTGGGGCTTGAAAACAAAGCACAATCACCGCAAAGGAGTTTTGAGCCATCCAGACAGAGTGTCTGGAGAGAGGAAGAAGAGCTGGTGCAGAACTGCAGAGCAGTTCAAGCTCTGGAGAGCTCAGCAGGAAAGGGTGTAAATTGTTGAGGGACCACCGCAAGCCCCGTCCCCAGGGGAACCCCCATCTCCTGAGGGTTACAGCAGACCAGTGTTTGGTGTAAGATTCGGCCTCCAGGGTCTGTCTTCTCACTGCTTCTACTTATTGTCCAGGAAAGATGGAAGACTCTTCAAGCGGTTTCTACCTTCTCCTTTCGCACAGGAGGAGGCGGTGATAAACAGCTTTGGACCCAGCTCTCCCTGGAGACGTAAACTGGTGTGGGTTGAGGGTTGGTTAGCACTAATTTAAGGTTCACGACCAGCATTAGTTATTGTTTGTTTATCATGAAAGTTATTTATTTTACCTTCAGTAAAGTGTCAGAGCTACATTTAACTAGCAACAAAAGGCAGAAATGGAGCTATGAATCCAGTGGTAGAGGACTAACCTTGAGCTAAAAAGAAGCTTAGGGACAGTGCTTAAGCCCTGAGTTCAAGCCCCAGGACTGTCGCAAAACCAAACAAAACAAGTTTTTCTTGGCACAACAATCTAGGTTGGCAGCTATGTCCATTCAGGGATTGACACATTATTCCTTGTCCTGCTTGCTTTTAAAAGTTTCTCTTGAGAAATCTTTTGTCATCCTATGCTTTGCATTGATAGATGACTTGGTGATGCTTTCTTATCATTCCAATACTCTTTCCTAGTACTCGATGCTTAATATTTAATCTCTAAAACTTTGTGTGGAGGTTATTTTCTTTCCTCGTGTGTTTGGACTCCTAATGATATCATAATATTCCTTTGCTCTCAAAGATTCTGTCATGGGTATCCTGACTATCCGATGGACAGCAGATTTTTGGCTTTCTTCATCATGCTTGTACTTCTCCCTGTTTCTTTTTCTCTGGATCCAGTATTCTTGAAAAAGACTAATTGTAATATTTTATTACAATTTAATATAAATCAATTAAAATATGTAATGATCAAGAGAGGTCATGTGAACTGCATAACATTTCTCAATGTTTATTACTGACATGAGGCACTCCATTCATTGAGCAAAATCCATTGGAGTGTGAAGTATTCTATTTAGTGTACATGTTTAGTCATGGAATTCAGAAAGATCTGAGGGTCTGTGACAACAGATAGAGGAAAATTGTTTAAGCTTCCAAGGAAGAAAGACTTAGGTTTTCATTTCCTTTACTATCTCCTCAGAGATTCTAGCTCTTCATCCTCTTCCAGATAGCCAAGATTTCTAGACCAGCACTGTTTAAACCTCCATCACTATGGTCACAGGTGAAAGATGGTGAGCTAGGTTATAATGCATGGCTTTCTCCCAGTAGATGGTGAATCTCAGTCTTTTCTGTGTGTTATAGTCACTACTGAACTCATAGCCTACTCCATATTTGAATGAGTGAACTGGAATGGATTAAATGGATGGCCCAGTTCTTAAACCCTGTAAACTACTGAAAGTTCAGTGAAATTCCCCCATCCCCCAATACTTAAGAACCTGCTATGCCGATATTAATAAATTAGACAATTAAAATTAAAAGTGCTGGATAAAATTGAGTGCCATTGATTTCTTCATTGTGTGTCTTCTCAGAGGCTTCCTTACTAATGTGTGCTATGAATCTTCAGGAGACAGATACAAAATACATGATAAGGCAATTCTTTATCTGGTGAAGCATGAAACTGGAGAACTCAGAACATACATCAATACCTAAAGCTTAACTTTTCTTTTTCTGTTTTCCTCTCTCTGGTACAATCTGGGTCAGCGACTAGGATGTTTCCTTTGTTTCATTAGACTTCTTCGTTCTGAAAAGATAGAAAAAATTATGAAGATATTATTGTTCTCTTGTACTCTAAACCCACTTTCTGCTATTGCTAGTGGGGAAAATTCACTGTGATTCATGAACCAAGAACAAGACATATTTATTCAGATTTCCTTAGTTTTACTTAACGTCCTATCCCGGACTCATTGTTTCTAGTTCTATAACTTTAGACTACACTTATTCCTCAAACTATATCAGACTTCCTCTGCTTTTGGTGCCTTCGATAGCTGTAGGTGGCACCTAACTGAGTGATTTGAAACAGCAGGAATTTGTTGAATCAGAGTTGTCCACACGCAAGTTTCCAGCATGCCTGTGTTCTCTCTGAAGCCCTAGGACAATTACTCCTTGTCTCCTTAAATTTCCGGTGGCTTCTTGCCCATGGATATTTCATGGCTTGCAAATATGTTATTTCAGTTCTCTGTCTTCACAGGGTGTTTTTGTCTGTCCGTGATCATCTTCTCACCTAAACATTAGTTACACTAGTTTGGAGGCTTTGGGGTAAATCATCACTGTAACTTCTTCTTAGATAATTCCCTCAGCAATGGTCCCATTTCCAAATAATAGCACATTCTCAATGTGCTGGGTTTCAAACCTCCACATTTGCTTTTCTGAGATGACACAATTCAGCTTCTCTCAATACACTTCTCTCAATACAATGAAACACCTTCAAATTTTTTAATACTACTAGATTGTTTCATCATATTCTGCTTTGCATCTTGTGATGGTAATTACTTTAAAGTTTTGTGTACATTTGGGTTCATTCATTATGATGTATAATTCTATGTTTATCAGCAAATATATAGGATCAAATGTGACTATTAATCATAACATAGTATTTCATTATGACAGATATCATACAGGTAAAATACCATTTTATCACTATCAAGAGTAAATGATATCAGCATAACTTATGGCTCCTTCAATGTAGAATCCTAATATAAAGTATTTCTAATTCCTATACATGAGAAATGTTCTGCTTTGTCTACTTATTTTATTCATTTACTATTTTCTTTCAGATAACTTGGATATATAGATACTTATTTTATACATCAATACCACTTTTATTACAAACACTTTCACCTGGGATATTATATCTTTATAATAATGATACAGGTTTGACCCATTGTAACAATGAGATGTACAAGACACTATATTACAAATGAACTTTACAATTTGTGGGGAGAGGGGAGTTGGGAAGATGGGGAGGGAAGGGATGGTAAGGGAAAAACAAAGGATAGGAAACACACTCATTACCTTACTCATGTAACTGTAACTGCTCTATACAGTACCTTTACAATAAAAATATATTAAAAATAACATACTCGAAACATTAAAATTAAATTTGTGAACAATTTTTACTCTCTACAGCTAAGGAAAAAATATTCTCCAGAATTATCTTATGTATTTTCTACCCAAATCTTGGAATTACCCATTTCTTTCCTTTTGGCATCATTGGTGAAAATTCTTATTAAATGGTGGTTATTTTGCATTGAATAATAAAAAATAAAGTAGGTGGACCTTGAGCGTGAGGACTTAAATCTTTCTCTCTAGAACTCTATGCTTAATGTTTCGGTCAGTATAAGGGTCAGCCATTTTTAATACCTGTAATATAAGGTTCTATCTTTTTGCTTGGTTTTGGCTTTCCTCCTGTAATCTACAACAACAGTGTCTTTCATTAATCAGGGTTTATCACTCCTATACCTGTTTGCCTGTACTGCTATGAAAGATGTCTGTTTAATCATTTAAGATCAGTTTTTAGTGAGCATGGTTCTCATACCCATGTGAGAGTTGACCCAATCATGTAGGTTATTTCCTGCTCTCGGGGGCAGGGAGAAAAGGTGGAGAATGCCCTCTGCCTTGGCAGTAGGCTGCAGAAAGCCTCCCACCTATAAGCCAACTAAGCCTTGGACATGGAGAACACTGATGCATTTTACAATCTCTTCCATTCTTCCTATCAGGTCCATGAGGAGATACATTCTTGTGACCTTCACCATTAAAGTCTGGCAAGGTTCATGGAGATAAAGTCTATAAAAGTGGGTATTTAAAGCCTTAGACCCTCCTCAGCCATTTCTCACCTTCAAGATAATACATTCAACTTCTAATACTTCCCTGGATTTATCATTTCACTTTTCCTGCCATTGCTAGTTGATCCAGAAACCTCTGCTTTAGCAAAGCAGACTTGGCTTTAATCTTATACATTAACTTGATGCGTTACCTTCAATGCTTTTATTTTACCTATCTTTACAGTTTGAAGTAGTACCTTGCCTTAACAGCTGTGATTTTCCCAATGGACCGAGGAAAATCTCTGACTTATCAATTTGTTTAACTTTTACTGGCTGTAAGTATAGAGAGGATTTCTAAAATTTTTGCATGTATAAACTGAAATTGGAAATCCACAAGGTTTTTTTTTTAAATATAACATGCCATTTTCCTGGCAAAGTCCTTATGAACCAAAAGAAAATTAGAGTACAAGCTGGGCACAGGTGCCTGATGCCTGTAATCCTAGCTACTCAGGAGGCTGAGATCTGAAGATCACAGTTCAAAGCCAGCCTAGGCAGGAACATCCATGAGACTCTTATCTCCAATAAACCACCAGAAAACCAGAAGTGGCACTGTGGCTCAGATCCAGAGTTCAAGCCCAAAGATTGACAAAAAAGAAAAAGAAAAAAGAAAATTAGAGTAGATTACTTTGTATAATACGAATCATTTAATTTAAAGAACTTAGAGACATTTATGTTGAGAATACAGAAAAGTAACAGAATTATGTTTATATTCTATTTGTGGCATAGCTTCATTACATTCTTCCCTCTCAAAATAAAAATGAATAACTCAAGAAGTTATTCTATCATTTGTTGCTACATGTTTTGAAGGACCTAGTATGAGCTGAACATTATATAACATCTTGCATGTATTATGAAAAATAAG
Source organism: Dipodomys ordii (assembly GCF_000151885.1). Lineage (NCBI taxonomy): Eukaryota > Metazoa > Chordata > Mammalia > Rodentia > Heteromyidae > Dipodomys > Dipodomys ordii. The sequence continues at coordinate 12,511,154 of NW_012267259.1, read as the reverse complement.
ATTTTATGGAAGTCCTGAAAGACCTTCAAATCAAATAGGGTGGGTAGAAACCTAAATATGTGATGTAAATCCTTGGAGATAAATGACAAAATATACATTTGTATATGGCAGAATCAGAAGTTAATGAGGGAGAAGAAGTTTGCTAAAACATCAAAATTGCTCCCCACATAATTCGTACCCCTGCCTCCCAGAAATAGTACCTAAGATATATTGTCCTTCATATTTTTTAAGACAGTAAATATTTTCTTTAGCACACACAAAAAAAGCGGTCTGTATCTTAGGTTGTTTCTGGAAGTACCATTTTTCACTAACAATTTAGTGTCCCCCAAGTAATCATTTTACTCTTAACTCTAAGGTCTTTCTTATTTGGAAAGCAGATTATTGTGCTTTCGAAGCATTTTCAGTGGTCTGGGAACACTGACACTAAAATTTGTAATGACTCCATCTAAATATATGTGCTCCAGTTAACTTGTACCCATTGCCATAATGAAGACCTAGTATATTATTTCCATAATTCTTCCTTTGTTCAAAACATTATTATTCTCTTACAATGGCTTTACGAATCTTTGGTACATTACTCTATGATGAACCTACCAGATTATAAATGAGCAAAACAAATTAAAGCCAAATGAAATTCCACTGGAAAAAAATAAAAAATTTAATAGGAATAGGCAGAAGAAAAAGGAAGACAAGAAGCAGCAGCAATTACTATTAACGGGATAGGTAAAGACTACACATAAAAGTTATGACCTAGTATTATTTTAGAGGACTATTTGCTTCTAGATAGTATTACAGGAACTCTAGCAGAATCTTGAAACTTTCTAAAGTACTATTACCTCTGATACATTAAATATAATCTTATAACAAAATCAAAACTATAATGTACTTGTTGAACAGACTGAGCAAGTTGCATTCAACACCTTCAAAATTATAGGCTTCAATCAAAACTGACAGCAATCCTGGAAATGCAACAAAGATATTATTTTTCTCAAAATGCTTGGTTAACATCAGAATGGATAATCTTTCTTTAAATATTTGCAATATTTGAATTTGGATAATTTATTTAAAGAACAACAGAAGAAAAAATGTATCATATATTGACTGAAAAAGTACATGGTGGGCAAACCAAAAGAAAAGGAGATAGAGATGTGAGCCAATAATATGTTCTTGTGTTCATGGACCTGATTTGTTCCACATGGAATAAAATTTCATTAGGAAAATTCCATGCTTAATACATATTGCTATGAAATGCTATCTTAGGTGTGTCTCTATACTTAAAGCCATTAAGCATGATAAATGTCTTGTCTTTATTTCTCTAAGTAGGATAAATTTAGCAAACAATTATGATGTAATTAGAATCAATACTAGGTTTTGAATAAAGTATTTCATGGAATGGAAAAAAAATCTAGGGGAAATGAGGACTAACCACAAGTTTTTTTGTCTCTTGTTTCTTTCTCACCTTCCCATAATAGGATGGAATAATGAAGGTTGTGACTCTTTCTGTTAGCAAGAGTTGTCTGTCTATATTATGATCTCATAACCCTTAGTAACTTGGATAAGTTAGATTGTAACACTTGTATATTATTTAGTGTGAAATTTGAATTTGAATTGTGTTTCTTTTGATCATAAAGTAAGTGTTGTATAACGTGGCTACAAATTATTAAGTAACAAAGCCATTAGTGAAGAAAATCATGGTGGCTGCACAATGTGATAAGTAGCAACATTTGCTGAAAATGTACAATGTAAAAGAAACTCCACACTTCACTATCTTTTAAATTTGGCCTTAATCTTTCTAACCTCTTATTTTATTAAACTCTTTTAAAAAGTAAATTGTAGCACAGAGTTCATTAACATTGCTGAACTCCACTAGGTAGAGAAATTAGAAGTCAAATGGAGGCAGATAGACATAGAGCCGAGTGTTGAATAATTAGGCTCTGTCATCCACATTGCATGCAGTTGGTAGAAACCACAAGAGCTGTCAGTTTGACTCTTTCAATGCCAGGAAGTATTTTAAGCTGTACCAGTGTGTTTATAGGTACAAGACTGAGTTGCTTGCGTTAATCATGTTCAGACTGCATCCAGCTTTCTTTTTTGTAAGGTTGGTGAAAATTCAAGCAACTTAGTTATTAGCTTCACAATTACAAGGAACGCAGCTCATCCTCACGTCGTAAGTTGCTCAGTTCAAAGATCAGAGATGTAACGGCGGTGCCTTCAAAGGAGCTAGTGCTGTATATTGTGGTCTGTCCTCCGCTTCCCCTCCTTTCCTGAGTTTCTCTTTGATGTCAAGCTAAACATCAGAATTTGGCTTTTAAAAAGACCCGAATGCCTTTCATTTTCTCTCAGCTGCTGGAGGAGTAACAACGTCTGCATCTTGCATGGGAAAATAATATATATATATATATATATTTGTATACATATATATATATTCCCCCTAAAAATAACTTCAGCTTCAACTGCCCCCTGCAAAGAGGTTGAAATCATTTTTCCTGAACTCTGAGAAGACAAAAGACGGTAATTGCATGGGTGAGCCATTACCTGCAGCTAGGAAGGCAGCGCTGGAGTCATTACTGAGCTGCCAAGGCAGGCAGAGCATTTCCTGCTCAGGGCTTTACAGAAGAGGTCAGGGTGCCCGCAGTCTATGAGGCGCTGTCCGCACCCTTCCCATCCTTTCCAGGGCTGTGAGCACTCACCGCATCACTGTACTCTCCTGGATGTGGTCTGGCATTGCCCCTTTCCTGAGGTTCTCCTTCCTCTCACTAATGCAGTGTGAAGACTGGAAAATGCTTAAGCAATTAATTTCCTTACTCATTGCCTAAGAAGAAGATCCTTCAAAGGAAAGCACTGTGAAGCTTGAAGTGCTGGTTTGCTTTTCTAATTTAACTTCATGGCAAATGTGATATACAAGGGGGTGACAGTTACATAGGTCAGTTAATAAGTATATTTCTTTTTAAACAGCATCACCTCTTTCCAATTTTCTCTCAGTTTGTTTTCCCTTCTGAACCCCCTTGCCCCAAGTTGTGTAGCTCATTTTCAACATAGTGTCTAGTGAGTATCACTGCTAAATTGGTTCACAAGTTGCCCACCATTTCTGTGCTTCCCTTTCCCCTCCCCCAAACTGATAAACTTACATACAAGACAAAAAGTACAGAAATCAAAAACAGCAACCGAGGGGGAAAACAAAGAACAAAACAAAAAGAAGAAAAGATAAAATAAAATACCCTTGCTTCCATTTCTTGGAGTTCATTATGATAAACGTTATTTTATATGATCATATGCGAATAGCTATTGAGCTTTTGTGATCCTCTCCTACGAATATAGTCCTTTGGTCTCACTGTGTGAAGGTTCAAAGCCTTAATTTATAATGTCCAAGTATAACATTTTTGTCTTTTACCATCCATTGTGTTTACTTGTATATTTACGGACACATTCCAGTTACCACAAATGAGGAACACTAAGCAATCTATGTTTCCTTAGGTCTAGCTTATTCACTTAATACAGTTTTTTTTCAAGTTTTTCCATTTCCTTATGAAAGGTGCAATATCATTCTCTCTGATGGAAGCATAGAATTCCCTTGGGTACATACTATATTTTCTTGATCCACTTGTCCATTGAGGGACATCTGGCTATGGTGAACAATTCTGTGGTGAACACAGTTGTGCTGGTAGCTTTCATGTGGCCTGGTTTGTGCTCAATTGTATAAATGTCCAGGAGTGGAATTTCTGGGTCATAGGATAGCACTATGTTTAGTCTTGTGAGGAACCTCCATACTATCCAGAGTGGTTGAACAAGTTTACATTCCCACCAATAGTGTAGTGCACTCCCTTTTGGCCACATCCCAGCCAGCATCTGTTCTTGTTAGTTTTCTAGATAATGGCCATTCTAACTTGAGTGAAATGGAATCTCAACGTTGTTTCAATTTGCATTTCTTTTGTGGCCAGAGATTTTTAACATCTCTTCATGTGTCTACTGTCCTTTCTTACATCTTCTTCTGAGAAGTCTAAGTCTTTAGCCCATTTATTACTTGGGTTGTTGTTTCTTTGAGGATTTGTTTTTGAGGAATTCAGTTTTTTGAGTTGTAAATGATGTTTTAAAATTAAAAGAAAAATATGAAACCAGACTGTTAGCCAACTGTGGTTTTTAAACTCAAACCCACTTTTGGTAGAATTTACATATAATTCTGGGAATCCACTATGCATTTATTCATAATATATTATGCCATGTTTCTTGCTTTTCCTCTTATTTATCTGTTCATTGTTTAAGGGGCTCCCAATGAAGGACTCAAGGTGTTACTCAGAAGGGCTCACTGCCAACACTGTGAAAATGGTTTTGTGCAGGAGGAGCTACGTGTGAGGTCTAATAGCAAGAACAAAGCAAAAGCTCAGAGTTGTGTCCTAAGCATTTATAGGAGGGTCCTGGGAGGGGCTCCTTGATGATTGGATGTCCAGAAAGTTCTTAGCCTTGTTTTCTACAGCCATAGACAGTCATCATACTTGTTCAGAAGTCCAATATTTCTTTACTGAAGAAGTTCTCTTCTGTATAGGGAATTCTAGGCTAGTAAGATTAAAAAATCATTGATGGGATGAGCTATCTTCTTCTGAAAGATTCAGTCCTCAAAAACTGTTTACCAGCTGACTTGGAATGGTTTCTAAAAGCAACAACTGAAAAATAACTTTAGCATTGTTATTTAAGGGAGTCTGTATGTGTAAGGCCTTAGCAGCTTCAGGAAGGAGTAGAAACAAATATATTTCTTTCCCCAACAAATTCAAAGTCACTACCTTTGAATAAGGTCTGAGTCAACTTCAGTTTAAAAAAAAAGATTTTATAATTTGATTTAGACATACATTCACTCTTGCTCCACAAAACAATCTAGAATACTCATAGCAATTCCATGTCTGAAAACTACATCTGTTGCCATTGTCTATTGCTCTACCACAAGCACTGTAACATTTCTGGCCTCTTGTTCTCTAATTCATGTATTCAGTCATTGAGAAGCAGCAGCATGCTTGATATTGAAGGCTATGGTTAGGACGTAAGTCATATTTTAAAATTTCTTGGCAGAGTAAACTCATTCAAAGAATGAATGACGTTCCCAAACCTCCTGTTTTGATTCTCACATTCCATTGTCCTTCTGCCTTGCCTCTTGGGCTCCTCTAGATCCCTTTAAAGGTGGGTGTAGTGAGTTTTCTACTTCTTACCACATGCTTTCCTGAGAAAGTAATGATATAAACAATTGTTATGTTCCCACACAAACCCACAGGACTCCACTATAAACCTGAAATATTACCTATTTGCAATAGTAATTTTTCTTGCTGTTGTTGATTGCAAGTCATCTAGGCAAGTCATTTAACCTCTGTGGGCCTTCATTTCCCTTCTATAAAATGATGGGCGGGGGGCACTTGAAACTGTGATATTAATGTTTGTAACCTCTACTGTCTGTGGTGACACTGCAACCACATTACATGTTACAGGGTGGAATACGTTGAAAGTCCATTTTACAATCACCTCGAAAATGGCGTCAGATCTCATTATAGAAAATTATGATTTGTTTCACATTGGAAAAGGAGCTAACATAAATTTGGCATTTACTTCAATTGGATCTTTGTAAAGTTGTCTCTGTCTATATAAGCCTAGTGTGCATGAGGTATAGGAAGATCTGAAGACCAGTAAATATTCTTTGGAAGACTCAGAATTAAGTCAGGTAAAAAGAGATAGCAATATTCTGTGTGCTTGGCCTGTGAGTTCAACCGAAGTTCAAAGTCCTTCACGACCACTTACAGGCTCTATGATCTTGAGCAAGTTGGTTAGTCTCTCAATGCTTTGACTATAAAAGGGAATAATGACAGCACTTACCTCAGAAGGATTTTATTAAGATAAAATAGGGAAATGAATTTAAAGTACCCAGAGAGAATGCAATAAACTACAGCTATTATTGTCAGGAAAGACAGGAATCTTCTTAAGAATTTATCTTCTGCCTTCCTCAGAAAACACAAATATACCCTGGCTTAAAGTTTTTTTTAATGTTTTTTATTGTAGAAATATCATACAGAGGGTTACAGTTACATGTGTAAGGTAATGACTCCATGTCCTATTGAGCATTGTTACCTCCTCTTTGTTTTGACTTTTCCTTTGGGTCTATGTGTTATAATTATTTTTTAATACAAACAATCTCATCTTGTCTTAAATTCTAATTTAAGAACAATCAGTGAATAGACAGAAGGTATTTATCCCTATCACCAAGTTTGTATTTCTTTTGGTTAAGTACATTTAATGTGCACAAATATTATTTTCTGTCTGACCTTAGTGTGTTTCCAGGTAAAATAAAATGGTATCTTGTCAAAAGAAGAGCACAATCTTAAATGTTTTCATTTCCTAAACATAAATGTTCAAAACCTGACATAAATGAATGCATATTGTAATAAATGTTTTTGTTTTCAGGTTATTGACTCTTTCTCTTTTTCCCCACCCCCCCCAAAACAAGCTAGGGGCAAAAAGGAAGGAATTCTGCAGTTCCCAAAATTAGGATGCTGCATGGAGAAAGAAGACTCAAGACTTGCTTGTGTTCTGCCCAGTGTTCACACATAACACCATGGTTGAGCAGTGTGACCATTGATGAAAACATTCGTCAAGATCCATGCTGTGGATGGAGGGCTTCCTCCAATGCCTCTGAAAAATGAGAGTAATTCCTGGAACCAAAATGTTAAAGATGAAATTTTAAAACGAAACATAAGAAACAGTCAGAAAACCAGAAGTTCTGACTAGGAGAATATCAGGAAGCCCACAAGAGAGAGAATGGGTCAGTGATGTAGAGTTAGCACGAAATAAATCAGGGAGGCAGAGGAGAAGGAAACTGGAGGCTAGAGAGTATGATAGATGGGTGAGACCTTGTAAGAGAGACCACGTGCCATTTCATTTATTCTTCAGAACAATCAAATTTCAGCTTTCAGGTGAAGAAATCATCTCTCATAGAAGTCAAATAATTTAGATCCTATCAGTAGCTGTTAAATTATGCAAGTCCAATGCAAAAGCACTTGCACTTTGTGCCCCCTGCTACATGTGCTTGAGTAGACACTGAGCAAGGGAAGGCTGCCCATTTCAATATAATAAAGGAAAAAGATCATTCACGTTTCCTGGATGAATGTATATTTCCTTAGCACTAACAATCAGATAAGTCTTTATAAAAAAGTATAAGAAGTTTTAAATCACAGGATCATTTCTTTTACACAGTTATTAGTTTCTACTGATTATCCAGTGTCTACTTCAGCTCTTCTTTATGTTCTTCATGGAAAAATGAGAAATGAATGGTCTTTAGATTTTGGTTGGGCTTTCATTCTAACTTTGGAAACAAAATGATAACAAGACATTGCTGAATATTTGAGAATCTGTGTACAAATCACTACAGAGCCATGATGGGAAATCAAAGGTGATTTAGTGAGAAGGTGACGTGTGGCACAGATCAAAGAATGGCTGACGATTCCTAGAGTCGCAGAAAAACCACTGAAATGGAAAAAAATACGATAAGAAATTAATCAAAAGTAATCTGGATACATTCCAAGGAAAGGTTAATAGTTAGTCTAGAGAGAGGTAGGTAGAAGGTGATCAGGAGGAAAAAAAAACAAGAAAAATAGAGTTAGAGATAAATGCAAGATGCAAAATGGGGTCACATCTGTGAAACGTGAAGAAAGAGCAGAAAAGATATATTTACAGATGGAGTAAATAGGGTTTTTTATTACAATGAAATTCTTAGCTATGTAAATGATCCTGAAAAGTGAGGGAAAGGGGCAGAGAAAATGTAAAAATAAAATTATCCAGGTTTAGCAGCAGTTTAAATGCTGCATTAAGGAAGAGAAAAATAACTCAGAAAGTTTTGTTCAATGGGAAGAGGGGTATTTTCGAGCTGAGAAATCAGAACCTATGGCTGGCCTGAGTTGAATTTAGAGCGCAGGGCTGCACATGCTCACAGAGAGTCTGGGGTGGAGTACAGTATCAGACAGGGGTTGAGGATACACAGACAAGGAGCTATGGATCCTAGATGGGACCTGAGGGCAGCAGTCGAGTCCCATTCAGATCCCTAGTCAGCATGGAAGATCAGCATTGGCCACCAGCATGGAGGAGCTAAATGCTCATGCAGGAAACAAGAAGGATTGCATTTTGAAAAGGGAAAGGGGGACAAGGCTGGTAAGGAAGAGGAAGGCAAAGCAGAAACAGACAAATTAGTGCTTCAAAATAAACAGGGATGTTGAAAACAAACTTTGTTGGGATGGGGCAGGTAGGGGAGGGAAGTGGGAGGGGAGGGATGGTGAGGGAAAAACAAAGGAGGATGTAACAATGATTGATAGGAAATGTACTCATTACTTTGCTCATGTAAGTGTAATCTCCTGTACAGTATCTTTAATATATATATAGAGAGATATAGATATAGATATAGATATAACAGGGATGCTCACGTCATAAATAGCATAAGGAAAATAAGAGAAAAACAATGATGAGGAGGATGATAAGGATGAGGATGATGATAGATAATTGGTAAGAGAATAGATGGATTAATGGATGTATGGATGCATATATAGGTAGATGGACGACAGGTGATAGGTAGATAGGTAGGTAGGTAGATACATACATGCATGTATACATTGATACGTACACACATAGGTAGATACATAGATAGATACATAGTTATTAACATATATACATACTGCATCTATTCATTTACACACACACATGCATGCACACATAGATACAGCTAATTTTCTGAATTTCACAATGACAGGGAATTGGGATCATTATCCTCATATTTGACTGGGAAGCAGATTAACGTTAGAAAACTGAAGATCTATTAAGGGACAAAAGTATTAAAATAAATTCCTTAACAATTGTACAACAGAGCATAAAGAAAACAAACTTTGAATTTAAAATGTGCACCAAATCTCAGGGTTTTTTTTCTTTTAACTGGTGATGACTTTGGGCAAGAGATTTAACTTCTCTGAACTGAATCGCAGCATCTATAAAATAGGTATAATAAACCATTCACAATCTAGAGTTATGAGAAGGAATGTCAGAATATTCAGAAAGTAATTTAAAATGCCTGACAAATAATCAATAATGAGTAGACATTATCTGATGATGGCAATGTTCATACTGTGTAACATTCTTATGTCTTCTCTGTTTTTACTCAGTACTTTCCTAAACCCTGAGGGAATCAAGATGATAGAGAAGAAATAATTCTGGCCATTTTGTTATTGTTATAATTGCTGAGTGGCACAAAGCTCAATTTACTTTATAAAGTATGACTAGAAGCACACTTCCAAAGATTTACTGCAGTGGGGGGAGCAGAACACCAAAGCAAAGGGCAGTAAAGCCCAGGGCCATGAGACAGGCAGGCAGAGCAAAGGCTATGAGGGTGACAATGAGGATGTCAGAATACCCCCCCCCCCGTTCACCATGGTTCTGTCCCTGCTGCTCTGTGTTAATCAGCAGTGCTCATGGGCAGAACAGAAGAAAACTTTGTGCCACTCAGGACTACCTAATGAAGCTCACACTTTGTTTTTAGCATGCAATCATCAAATCCATTTTTAAAAATAAATACACTAATTTAAATCAAGCACTCATTTATACTCAGCATGGTCTCATGTGCCAGGTACAAAATCATCACTACCTAATAGAATAAATGTATAACTTTTGATGAGATGTAGCTGCAGACAAAAGAAATCAGGCTTAAAAGTCTAAGTGTGCTTGTCCTGCATATGTACTAGTAATTGCAAATACAAGCAGAAAAGGCCAAAAGCTATGTATGTATGACCAGGTAAGATGATGTTAAGTGAAATGAACCCCAAGATAAGGACACAAATATCTTTTTTTCTTGCTTGCTATTGTTTCTAACATATTTGTATGTTCCTCCCCCACGATATAACCACTGTTTTCACTGTATTTGATGTTGGTGCCCAGCATCTTCTCGAATTCAGGGAAGGGAAGGGAAAAAACAAACTGCTTAAATAAGGATACAGGTTGACATATTGTAACAATGAGATGTACAAAACACTATGTTGAAAACGAACTTTACAACTTCGGTGGGGGGGGGTCGGTAGTTGTGGAGGTGGGAGGGAAAGGATGGTGGGGGGAAACAAAGAAGGAGACAACAATGCTCAATAGGAAATGTACTCATTACCTTGCTCATATAACTAACCTCGCTGTACAGCATTTTTACAATAAAAACATACAAAAATGTAGTGTGAACAGGCAAATATTAATATGGAACACAGTAATACTTATCATTACCATGAACGCATTTGACTGCAATATCTGGGTTCCCAGGACCAGCGGACATTTTTGATATGCAAATATATTTAATTTTCACAATACAAACAAGTCAGAAATAATCACCTTGAGGTTAAGGACGGATGATAATTACTAAAAGCAGAGCAATAGAACTTAGATTCACAGAAGTATTATTCAAGTAACTGGCCAAGGATAAGTTTACAATCAAATAGTACAGGGAAGAAATATAATTTTGAATAAATGTACACAATTGCTTTCCAGTGCAGTTCAAAAATATACAAGCATAGAAGAGTACTAGTTTTAATAACCCTTGGTATTAGGGATTTATGTTTTTATGTGCACATAAAACCATGTTTATACCACCAGTAATTTAAAATAAAATGGTACATGCAACAGCTATTACTCTAATACATAATTTCAGTCTCCCAATAATTAAATAACACTTCAAGCTATTTTAACACCTCTGTCATATATTCCTAAAATGAATTGCATTATATCACCAAACCCTCACTTTCTTCAAGTTTTTTGACACATTCTCTGAAAAGAAGATTTTCAACAAGCATGCCACAGGCAGAGTACAGCATGTCCTTCCCCCATTCCTTTTCTTTATGTCTTAAGTATTAAGCAAACACTCGTAACAGATAAAAAAAACAAGGTTCTTTTCTCAAGATCTAGTTCTGACAGCGATTAGAAAGTGTTCTGCTCATCAGGTTCTGTTGAAGATAGTTACTTTGGGTAATATTTTTATCAGGAACCAGTTGATGCATGGAAATGAATATAATAGCAAGACTGCCCTTAGCATTATCATTAAATGAGAGCTAATGCTTTCATGACCACCTTATAAATATTAATATTCTCATTACTTTCCTTGGCCAATGGTTACTTTTCCAACCTGTGTCATATCCAACCAAGGTAAAAAGAAAGCAAATGTCAGTTGGCTGGTGTAGGTTGGGATGGACTGTATGCTGAGAGATTCGCCTACATTTAGGGAAAAGTTTATTGAAAGAGATAAATGTAAAAGAAGCACTTTGTATATTAAGTGCGAGCATTTTTGTACCCTAAGCAAATAATGCAGTCCTTTAGACTTTTATACTTGGTGCCCAAGTAGTTGCAAAACAAGGTTAAATTTTGTGATTTAGATAATATGTGTTGTAAAAATTTAACCTACTAAATTTTGTGTGATTTAGATAATATGTGTTGTAAAAATTTAACCTACTAAATTTTGTTCTTCAAGCAGAGCAAATGACAGGTGAATAGAGACAATGGGGGAAGTAGTAGGGAGAAAAGAAGAAATAATGAATCAAAGCAACATGAAGAAGACCATAGTGACATCACAGGCAATTAGTTTCTGCACTTTATCCATTTGTACCTCTTTGCCTTTATCCTATAGGGTGTTATTTGTCACAAGTCAGACCTCTGTTACATGGTGAGAAATATATATACAGGAAATTTTCCTTATATTTAAGTAGCTGTACAAAATAGTTGCCATTCAATAAAAGTGGAATCTTTTTATAATGAAAATTAACATCTGATAAGGAAGAAGTTAATTATTTTGCTGATTTGCTATTTGCTTTCTTATTCTTTCTAGGGAAGCAGAATATTATAGATATTAAAATTGATACCCGTTTAATCTTTGACCCCAAAGCATCCATCCAGGGCCCATTCAAAGAGTACTTTGCAGCTGGGCACAGGTGGCTCACGACTGTAATCCTAGCTACTCAGGAGGCTGAGATCTGAGGATCACAGTTCAAAGCCAGCCCAAGCAGGAAAGTCTGTGAGACTCTTATCTCCAATTAACTACCAGAAAACCAGAAGTGGCATTGTGGCTCAAGTGGTAGAGTGCTCACCTTGAGCTGAAGAGCTGAGGAATAGCACCCAGACCCAGAGTTCAAGCCCCACAACTGGGGGGGGGGCTGTACAAGGCCCACCCCTCTCCCCTGTAGACTCCCACAATGACTTTTGTCTTTGTTCTTCAATTCCTGCCTGTGTTTTTGCTAGATATTTTATAATTCACCATTCCTATCTCTCATTATTTATTGAATTTTATAAATATGGACTTAGTGAATTCCCTAGGGATTATAATGAGCATAAATTTATGAAGGATGAATTTGAACAAATATTTAGTTTCCATAACATTAGCAAAGAGTCTGTCCTTTTGCAGCCACACATCCCTAATCTATACTTTTGGTGATTATCACAAAACAGGTGGTAAAAGCAGTGCTTAGAAAAGTTGAACACTAGGTTAGTTGTTTACCATATGAATCTACTCTATTACAGATACAGATACACAGAGGAGCAAAATCTGAGTCTTGCCCTAAGCAATGGTGGTGGCTGGGTAGATGTGCAGAATGTTGTGAGTTCCAAATTTCTTTTAACAGGCCTTTCTCATGCTCATTCTCCTCTACAATCTTTTTATGCTGCAGTAAACAACTTCTATAGCTAAACAATCCAAGGAAGGCCAAGTTGTTTCCTTAGAGTTGCACAACATACAAAAGTACTGAGACAAAACAAAACCAAACCATGAAGTCACATTTCTGAAGGGCTGCACAGACTACCTGGCCATCTGTGACAATTACAAAAGAAATTTACTCTAAGGATGATGAATTGGTTGTATTTTGCATACTACCTAATATCTAATAAGTTGATTGTAGTGACTTGGAACCTTCTTTCAGAGGAATGAGGTTTTAGATTAATAATAGCTGCTAAAGATTGGGTTGAATCCAGGAGAAAGAAAAAAGATACACAGGACATTTGCCAAATGACATTTTTCAGTTTTAAATTAAAAATAAAAAGATTCATAAGTACATAATCTACAGTTTCCAGATATTGCCAGTACTTAGACTTCACTAGGCCCATTAGAATGATGACCATTTTTGAGCTTAGTTTTTCTCTTAAGGATATAGTATATATCTTGGCTCAGTATGGTTATTTTTATTGTAATTATAGGAATTATAGTCATACTTCATGTCTTTTCAGTTCCTGAGAGTTATTTTATAGCTAGAGAATATAATGGTTTAAAATGTTCCTACCAGAAAAGAAATCTTTCCCTAAACAAAATGGTTATAATGCACAGAAGGAAAAAAAGTAGTAAGAATACAGATATTAGACATTTCTGCACAAATTCTCACTGCCCCTCCTCCTGCTGGAATGGGAAACGCAGATACTGTGAAATGTAAGTTAAATGGAGAGCAGAAATCAAACGTAGCAAAATCCCTAAGAATGCTGAAAACATAATAATAATAAAAACTCTGCTAGCAATAAATTGTGTTAATAAGGGAGAACCAGTGTTTGGCTTTAATGGAAGCATCTGAAGCTGTTGTGAACTCTTTCTGTAACCAAAATAGAGATAATTTCTGACTTGAAGGCAGCCCATTAAAAAATTCCTTGTAAGTGAAAGTGTTCAGGCATGTTGATGGCTTTTGGAAGCACTAACCATTTATTTTCTCTTTGTGAGCTCAGCCATGGTGTCCATATATGCAGTGGATCTCAGATCTTTTGCCCCTGTTGGGATGGGACTCAGGCGGGAAGCAGTGATTACAAAGAGAAGACTCTGGACTGGCGGAACCAACATCACCAGAAACCTTGTTAGAACTGCAATTCCAGACAATCTGACTCAGATTGTAGGTGTGCAGCCCAGAGCTAGGTCTTTGGACAAACCTCCTAGCTCATTCTGATGCATGCCACCGTGTGAGTGTCCACTTGTGTAGTATCAGTAAATCCTAAAACTCACTTGCTTGGATTTAGACACATGATTCCACACGACGAAATTTCTACCTACCAATAATTATGTATAAGCTTAAGGTCATATGCCAATTATCCAAGAACCATTTAATGCACAGGAAAAACTGGGAGAGAGCAAGGAAGGAGTGACATTGTCCAAAAGGAAATGCATTTGATAAACAGATTGTACCACTGAGTCTTGCCCCCAGCCCTTTCTTCTACTGTTTTTGTTTGTTTGGTTTGCTGGGTTTTGTGTTTGTTTTGCTGGTCCTGGGCCTTGAACTTAGAGCCTGGCTGCTGTCCTAGAGCCTCTTTGTGGCCAAGGCTAGCAACTCTACCACTAGCCACAGTGTCACTTCCAGCTCTTTCTGAGTAGTTTTTATTGGAGATACGAGCCTCACAGGCTTTCCTGCCTGGATTAGCTTCATACCGTGATCCTCAGATCTCAGCATCCTGAGTAGCTAGCAGTATAAGCATGAGCCACTGGCACCCAGCTCCACTGGTTATTTTTTGAAATAAAGTCTCAACTACCTGCCAAGGGTGTTTCTGATCATATCCACCTACGTTAGGCTTCCGGTGGTAGTTGGTATACAAAGCACACCACCACCACCACCACCCAGCTTCTGGCGAGGTACACTTGCACAGACTTTTCTGCCCAGGCTGGCCTGAAAGCCTGATCTTTCTATCTTCATGCTCACATAAAGCCAGGATGACAAATAGGACCCAGTGGACCCAGGTATGGGTTGAAAAAGGGTCTCACAAACTATAATCCCCCCTTCCTCATTCTCCCAAATAGTTAGGGTTCCAGGAATGAGCCACTGTACCCAGCTCACTTAATTCCACTTTAATCAAACCTCCTTATTAGTTAGCATGCATTGAGACTTCATGGTGAATCATGAAGGCCACGGCAGCTCTGCATTTGGCGTAGAGATCGCAGACCCAGCATCCTTCAGCAATATAGACGTCCTTCAGCGGTCTGTGCATCCACCAATGCCATTTTCCAGTTGTCAGTGTGACTCACCCTTCTACCACCTGGAACAAGCAGTCTAAAACCACCAACAGTCAACTGGGTAGGACTGGAAGAATCAACACTGGGTCCTTTTTCCCTTTTGATTTTTGTGTGTGTGTATGTGTGTGTGTGTATGCGAAAATACCGTACAGAGGGGTACAATTACATGGGCAAGATAATGAGTACATTTCTTATCAAGCATTGTTGCCTCCTCCTTTGTTTCCCCTCCCCATCCCTTCCCATCCTCCCACCGCCCCCCCACCGAATCCTCCTCCCCCTCTCCCCACCCCCCCACCAAAGTTGTAAAGTTTGTTTTTCGACATAATGACTTGTACATCTCATTGTTGCAATGGGACCACCTGTATCCCTATTTAAACGATTTGTTTTTTTCCTTCCCTTCCACAAATTATACCAACATCAAATACAGTGAAAGCAGGGGTTATACCGTGGGGGAGGGGCATACAAAGCAACAAAGAAATCATCTTATAAATGTGTTAGAAACAATTGTATGAAAGAAAAAAACATTTGAATACTTATCTTGGGGTTCATGGAAAGACTTGGAAAAAATTATATTAAGTGAAGTAAGCCAGGTCCAAAGAAACATAGGTCCCATGGTTTCCCTTATTTATAATAACTAGTATATGTCTGAATCAAGCAGAAAAGGTCAGATAAGTTGATGTTAAGTGAAATGAATCCCTTTTGATTTTTAATTTTCAATCATATATGTTCCACGATTTTTAAAATAAAGCCTAAAACACCTACAGGCAACATTTTTTTTAATGTTCCTGGGCATTGTGGCCTACAGTGTGGACACAGCCTGTCTTCCATTACAAGATGGTATTTACTAATGCACAAAGCAAGTAAATAGGCCGGGAGAACAATTGAGCCCAAGTCTTTTTGACTTTGATGCATTCCCTTTTATAACCTTTATAACCTCCCACATATGATGGATGAGTATAAGCGCATGCATAATTAATACACATTTGAAGTTCGGCAAAGAAATGGTTAATATGTATGGTAGCAACACAGCCCTGCGGCTTGATGGTATTTGTGCTGCTTGCCTGATAATTGTGCTCCACTCAGAAGAGCACAGCGATTTTGTAATTAACGCTTGATACATATTACCTTTAATTATTTGAGGCAGAGTAGGTTGGAGCAGAGTGTGTATGTGTGTGTGTGTGTGTGTGTGTGTGTGTGTGTGTGTGGTGTGTATGTGTGTGGTGTGCGAATGTCTGGGTGTTTCTGTGCAGTGATATTTTGGCCTTTGAGAAAGTTTTCTTCCCCCTGATAAAATAACTTGGTTGACCTACTTGGAATTTCCTGCTTGATGAGAAGGCAGCCAGAGTAAGGGAGAAAAGCCAAATGCAAGGGAGATCAATTAAAACATGAGGCATTTGTAGATATGCTTAAAGGAGACACAGTTTCTCTCCATAATGGACAAGTGAAGTCACGTGTTGATCCTCGGCTAGAGAAGTGATCTGCTCATTGGCAAACAAATGCTGTGACCTATGGCGTTCACTGAGGTGAACATACACATAGGAGTGGTCACTAACTCTCACTCTCAGATCACAACTGCTCTTCAAAAGCCTGTGGATGGCAAGGAAGGATTGACTTTCATGGTTTATTTAGTTTATTTCTACAATAAGCTATAGCCATCTGGACTGTATGAAAACAAATCTAAAGCTAAATTGGGCAGGGGCAGTGTTCAGTTTCATCGTCTGTGCGTTATTGTCCAAATATCCCACCAGGCTGTGTCCGCCCTGGTTTCCTCTGACCATGAATGCGCCACCCCCAGCTCAAGTGCATCAAGTGCATCTGCTTCAAGAGCACACACTGGTGCGTGGGAAGAGGCGTGCGTGCGACTCACAGGAGCTCTGTCCCTAGTTCTTCTCTTCTTTACGTTGGCCTTTCCCTTTCAAAGATCCCATTCACTCCCCATAAGTGATCTTTGATGCTTCACACCAAACATCTAGATTTGTATCCTCACCTGACAAGTCTGAATTTCCAGCCACGCGAGACCACTGTCCCCACATAGGATCCCTCTGCCAGAAGCAGTGGCAACTTTCTCCTTCCCCAAGGAGTCTGACCTGATTCATTCCCTCACTTACAATACCCACTGGCCTCTGTAAGCATTTCAGTTTTTACACATGTGTTGTATTTCTTTGCCTGTCAATTCGGTGGGCCCCCTAATCCTCACAGAGAGCTGGTGAAAGTCCAGCATCATGGCAACCCCAATATATTTCGTAACAAAATATGTACAACGAAGTCTACAACTTTCTGCCCTCATCTTTGCCTACAACATGCAGATAAAATTTATGTAATGGTTGCAGCAATAAATTCTGTCCCATTTGGAAAGTGTCAAGGAATTGGCAGATTTTCCTGAACAGGGCAGGTCGCTGGGGTTTCCACTTCAGACCTATAGCATGACTATCTCCAAAGGTAGCTACTATAAATGCCTGGTGGAATGGCTCAAGTGAGTAAATCTGAACTCCTGCTGAGTAAATCTGAGTTCAAACCCAAGTGCCTCAAAATTAAAAGGACAAAAGGAAATAAAGTATTGATTATTAATCAGAATGCTGGAAAGAAAACCTGTCCAGGTAGGGACTCCTGTGAATAAAGTCTATCACATAGATGAGCCCAGATAGACTTTCTGAAGAATACTATACAAGAAATTGCATGTGACATAATATGTGTAAATGCACCAGCATGCTATAGTTTAAGGGTGGTGATATGTACACACATATACACTTGTGTGTGTATATGCATACAGTTGACATTTCTTGCAAATAAGCCTCTGCATAGCATTGTTCTTATTCTGGGCACCACACAGGCACAGTCACACAAATCCTTGGTGACTGGCACAAATGGAGAAGATAAATAAATTGCTGAAAGGAATAATAACCCTCTAAGGACCCGTTTATCAAGAAACGAATTCATTGGGAATCTGCCACCTGTCCTTAACGGGGAACACAAGGACTCAATCCTGATCCCTCTCTTCATAAAGTTTCATATCTGATTAGAGAGATTAGCCTGAACATTAAAAAAAAGGAGAGCTAACATTCCTGCCTTTCACCATCTCTAAACACCAATGGATCCCTCAAGAGGTGACATCAATCCATCCTTCCTGCTGCTTGTAATGTTCTACCTCACCCCAGCCCATGGAGAGCAGAGGACCTCATCCTTGTGAAAGACTGACTAGCTCTTGGGCCCCTGGGTGTGCTTCTATGGATAGGGACCAGTCCAAGGTATTAAATCCAGGAGTTATGCGTCATGTCTGAGGGAGCACTTAGAGGCTTTAACTTAGACTTGGGGTCTCTTGCACAAAGAAGGGCATCTTCCAACTTAGGGTTCTTTTCAGCAGAGCTCTTCCTCTAGACTTTAGTAGGTGGGGCGGGGGG
>NW_012267259.1:12474828-12491295 GCF_000151885.1 Dipodomys ordii | reverse complement strand
AAGGGATGGGAAGGGGAAACAAAGGAGGAGGCAACAATGCTTGATAAGAAATGTACTCATTATCTTGCCCATGTAATTGTAACCCCGTTGTATGGTATTTTCACAATTAAAAAAAATTCGGGATAGTTTTTTTCCTATATAGTTTAATATAAGACTATTCTGTCCATCAAAAACTACATAATCTCCATCAAATCACATCATTTTGCTTTAAGTTCCTCAGTAGCAAAAGGGAAGGAAAGAAGGAAGGCAGGTAGGCAGGAAGGCAGGAAGGCAGGCAGGAATGAAGGAAGGAAGGAAGGGAGGGAGGAAAGAAGGGAGGGAGGGAGGGAGGGAGGGAAGGAAGGAAGGAAGGCAGAATTCATAATGAATAATTTTAATGACTATGCATCATCTCTACTCCACGGTGCCCAGTTCCTTGTCTATATAGCTCATATCTAATCCTCAATAGCTGAAGATGTCATGTGATATCGTTCTCTGCCTTTCATCATTGTCATTTCTTTATTTTACTTACATGGGAGAATTATTTCACGTCTACAATTTCAATTTTGTAGGGCAAGGATTTGGGCTGAATGAATGGAACTCAGAAATTTAAGCCAGTAATAGCAACAACTTTGTTTTTCTTTCCTCTTTTTTTCTGGGTGTACATTGAACTTCATGGTTTCTTCTATAACACAGTTACCCCATCACCTCTGTCTTCTTACTATTCACAATGTAACATACACACACACATATATAAATATATATGCATATATACACGCACATAGACATGTACATAATTAGATTTAAATTAAGTGTCCAAAGACAAGGCAAATTCTCACCTACACAAGTTAAAATCTGCAAAGTCAATTTTTAACAAATGTTATCATCCTTCCTCCAGCACCGAGGGCTCCTCTGATCCATGCTCTTCTTCCCCGCCACTCCCTCAGGTAATTCTCCCAGGAATCCTGAGCTCTTTCCGGTCTCCTGTCTCCCCTCCACCCAGTCTCTGTTGAGACCAAGAGGCTACTGTGCTCAATAAAATAATGATGTCAATAATTAAGGGAGTTAACTCCTACCCCAGGTACTTCAATTTTAAAATCAAACAATATCAGACTTAAAAAAAAGACTTCAAAGGTAATTTTCCTAAATTTTCTAGAACAATTTTCTCTACTTTATTCCTTCCCCATAATCACAATAAAGTGCCTACTTGAACCCATCTATAAATAAACTAAATGCCCTCTCTGCTACAAAAAACAAAAGCATTTCTTATTGTCGGATTGCCTCACTCATTAGAAAGAACACTGAGATAACTCATGTTTATCAAATGTCTTTGTATCTGCCACTTCAGTTCACTGGTTTCTGAATTTTTCACATCCTCCTCAGATGGTTATGAACATAGTAAGAGTCATAGCACATATGCCAGGAACTAAGGCAGGAGCTTTAAATTGATTGCTATGCTGTTAGTACTGACAACAACGATAATGATCATAATGATGCAACATTATTTATCACTGAGAGGATAATTATTTCAAGTAGTAAAAGAAAGGAGCCATAGTCCTACTTTCTATTTCTTGGTCCCCAAAGCCTTTGATACTTTTTTCATTGAAATGAATTCCTTCTTACTCTTTCACATATTCAAAAAATACTCATTGAATATTCCTCTTCCAGTTTAACCTTGACTTGTGCATTTCTAAATCCAATATCAGTGTCCATAATGGCATGACCCCTCTCCCCTACCCACTCCTGTGACTGTCTCCTCCCATTTCTCCTACCACAATATTTTGCATCTGCTTTAGGGCCCACCTAGAAGATACAAGCTAATGTCATTTCAAATAACTACAGTTGTGAAAATTCATTGGGGAGTTATTTTCATACTCAGAGTCTCTGAAACTGATTCTGTCTTTTAGAGGGACACAATTAAATTCAATAGAGAGACTGTTTCTCAAGTCTTAATCTTTTCCTTGCTTTGGCAAAGATTCAGAACTTGACAGCACTTTTATCATTAGAGGTCAGGAACTCAACATACAGACCTCTGATTCTCAGCCTTTGACACAATGGTTAACCTATAAAGTGCTCAATAAATGCTAAATAAATACATTTGAAACTGGAAGAGTGATTCCACGTCCTCAGGAAGGTGCAGAGCTATGTGCAGTATTTATGAATATATAAGAGTTTAAGAATTCAGTCTTTTTTATTTTATTGAATTTTAGAACAGATACCACTGAAACTTTGGGTGAAATGAGAATAATAACATTTGATTATGAAACAGCAATGTTGTCTTGGAAAGAATAAAATCCAAAGCTTACAAAAGATACTTTGTTTTAATTAATATTTGCTGAATAATACACTAAAATCTCTCAACACAAGTAGTGATATTGATCAAGATGCATTCTACTCATAATTTAATATGTTGAATGGGAAGGCCCTTTGTACAACTTCTTAAAGATAATAAAAAGTATTTTTAAAAAGAGAAAAAACTCAAGAACAATGACACCCATAGGACTTTACAAAGAAAAAATAGACACAGTGTGTCTGAAAGGAAACACTGAGCAATTAATATATTTTGAATGGAATCCCAGATCAGTTCTCTGAGAAGAAAAATACTTAATTTGCAAAAATTAAACTATTAATTGGTACTGCTTATTTCAAGAGGGTTCATGTAAATATTCACACCTCTCCATCAGACACAATTTCCAGGTATCACAGCCTTTTTGCTTATTCTCTCATGCTGCATTCTTCCGCCTTCCATGAATGCATACATAGAAACAAAGGGAAATATGTATTTACATCTCCAAGCTGTATCAACTTAATAAGAACTAAGAAACCATAATAACTAATAAATCTGGCATTTTAATGATTTATTTTGATTTACTCCTCTTGGAAATAATGATCTCAATGAAAATGTAAGCTTCAAATGACTTAAATATGTGTGTGTGTGTGTGTGTGTGCATTAACCTTGACATTTCAAAATACATGTTATTAATATGGCAATAATACCATTTGTTCTTTGTTATATTTGCTTACCAACAAATAGATTCATCTGACCCCTCACCAAGGACACAAAGAATTATGTATTTATGTTTTTAATTATTCTTCAAAAATGAAATATTGAGTTAGACGTCCAATTTCCCCACTCAAATCATCATGAAGTTGTCACTATCCAAAAGACCAGGATGTTCTTCCAGAGAGAAACCCATTGGAGTCACCAACTGGATGGCTGTCTTCTACTCACCATATTGTCTATGCATCTTGGGTGCTACATACAAGTCACTCCTCGATTTGGGGGATGGCATCGCATTAGTGGACTGGGAAGGAACTTCCCTAACATCCCCTTCCATTTCATGTTCTTGCTGTCAGTAGGAGTATCTGCATTACTTCTCTTATCAGGAAACTGTGCTGATATATCAGCCTACTTCTGGCTCCAGATTCTTCCTATGACACATGACAAACACAAAACAGGCGATCGTGATCCAGAATGCAATCTTTGACTTTTGAGCAGAATGAGGCTAATTGCCTGGCATGAAAATAGATCAATGATCTTGTTAGCATAGTACTTCAGGCATACATGTATATACAACAAGTTCAAATTCTGTGTATATACAAACACATGCATCGTAAAATGTGAAACTTGTGACATCCAAAAGGAATCTAAAATAAATCAAGACTACTTTTCATTAGTGGCCTTTACTATAATTGCATATGTTAATTAACAAGATTTGTTAAGTATAATTGTATATTTGGATTAACACAAATAAGTATCTCCATGGTAACAGAATCATATTAAGCCTTTGCACTATGGTATTTTTCTGTCTTGGACAGTACAGTAGTCAAGACATGGAATGTATTCAGATAAGACTGTGTTTATATATATATATATATATATATATATATATATATGTATAAATGTGTGTGTGAACTTAATAGAATGTACATACTCACTAGTTAGTTCTATTTGAATAATTCCATTCAGCCAAGAACTCATCTGTGATCAATAGTATTTTCTTAACAGCGGATCTGTGACCTTCTAGTCTGGCAGAAGGCGGACAAATGAGGTGTAACTATATGTTCATTAATTTTCCGATGCCTGCATTAAAGATACAGTGAGCTTTCTGGTAAAGTTCAAAAGTGACATTCCAATTTTCAAAAAGGCTGGCAAATTTATTGCCCACTAAATCTCAATCTTCTATCCAAGTCCAGAGGCTTCTTTGAGCTCAGTAATCCAAACATGTCATTCCTAGAGGGTCAGAAATATTGCTATTTGAACACAAAACAATCTGGGCCTTTGTGCTATGATATGTAATAAACCACAGGAACTGCTGTTGACAATCTCAGGTGCAAAAGAACACTGGCAACCCAGAATGAGATATTGTGTGGCCTGGGGACCCATCTCAAGCTGGGCATTTTTTTCTAGAGGTGAGTATTAACTGAAATATGGTAAGATTCAAGGGCGAACTCAAATAGTGTAATTCCTTAGAAAGACAAAGTCTCAAAGTCCCACAACATAAACTCCAGGAGATGGGTACTGGAAAGGGGTGAGGTAGGGCCAAGAGGGAAGAGGTTGACAAATGAAGAGAAGAAGAGGGGGAGAACGCCATCAAGAATCCAGTGTGTATCCTGCAAAATTAAGAAGAGTGAAGGAAGGGATGGGCAAGGGAGATGTTGAAGGGGAGACATTGATCAAGATCTATTGTATTCATAAAATGATGTGTTAAATGACCATTCTTTGTACAAATACTTAAAGATAATAAAAAATAAGAGGGTGTGAATAGGTAGATAACCAAATACATAAAGCATGAACAAATAAAAGCTGGGTTGTAAGTAGTTTCAGAGATTTTCACCAGATGAAATGTATGGCGTACCTTGTATCTCTCTGAAAATGTTAAACTCACTCTAAGTAAGCTCATTTCAGCCATGCATTTCACATTTTTCCTCATATTTGGTATGTATCCTAAGTACTAGGATATTCAGGAAGTATCTTGCTTGCACATAATTCTGTGTTGTCTACTACAGTTGCAGGTTTTTGACATTATTTAAATCTCTACTGTTTCTGTTTTGATTTGAATTAATTTCTGATCTTGATGATGTATTATTAGGTAAAAAGAGCTTGCAGGTAACAAAAGTGAATTAAAGGAGGAGAAATAATATTCATGTGAAAGTCCCAAGATAAGACACATTAATAATGTGTGTGTGTGTGTGTGTGTGTGTGTGTGTGTGTGCGCGCCAGTTCTGGTGCTTGAACTCAGGACCTGGGAGCTGACCCTGAGTTTTTTTGGCTCAGGGCTAATGCTCTACCACTTGAGCCACAGCTCTATTTCTGGCTTGTTTGTTGTCCTTGCTGTTAATTGGAGATGAGAGTCTCACAAGCTGTCCTAGCTGGCTTTCAACCATGATCCTCAGATCTCATCCTCCTGTGTTGCACAATGTTAGCTACCAGTGCCTGGCTAAGAAACAGTACGATTTTTGTTTGGTTGGTTGGTTAGTTGTTTGTTTTGTTGTTGTTCAGTTGGATTATAATACTATCATTTTGTAAAACTTCTGCTCTATTATCTCAATGCTGGTTAGTAAGCTTTCTATGGGGAGAGTGAGCTTTAATTCTAACTTTTAGTCTATAAATAATAGGCCAATTCATTCACAGTATATTATGAAATGTACTATGGTATGCTTCTGAGATTTAAAAGTTATTTTTCCATTGCATATGTTTATGTGTGCACCTGTATGTATGTGTTCATGCATAAACAGGCTATTGTTGTTAAATATCAAAATCTGTTCTTATTTTTCCTCTGCAGTCTAATTGTGATATTTAAAATTCTGAAATTACAATGAGACGAACACCAGTTTCTTCAGATGCGGCCATTTCAAAAGACAGAACACTTTGTAGCACCTTTTCATTTAAAGCATGTCATCCTCAGAATTTTCTGAAATCCTCACACTAATGAAGTGAGACAAAAGTTTTATCTTCAATTGCACAGGCTAAGCCAGAGATTCAAGATAAAATCCAGGCACGTAAAGTAGTACCCGAGTCTAGTACAGGAACTTTCATAAAGCTAGAAAAGGTATCCAAAATTGGACAGGATCTGTTTACTTCTTTTCCTTTTCTGTCTTCTAACTTCTTCTCAATGTAATACATAGTAATTTCTCACTGCTCCTGTGGTTCCTCTCAGAATAAAGAAGTAGAGTTGAAGGACACAATTGAATAATATTTTTATATCCATCCACAGAAAATAATTTCAATGAGAAATACTTTGTAATTATGCAATGTTTTTCTGTTACTGAGATGTTTATAATTCACATAGGAAATGAACCAGCATACAAACATTTGCTGGGATCCATTACAAGCAGCATGCATTTATTCTGAAGATGGAATTTTAGCTAAGGTTTCTCCAATGCGCCCAGTTGAATCATGTTTTATTGCTGTCATCAGGTGAGAGTACCCTTTCTTACGCCATCTTCTACTTAATTTATTGCCATTTAGTGCCTGAGAATACAAGATAATGAGCTTAAATTTCCCAAATATCTGTCAATTCCATTTCACTCTTACTTTTTCCATCCAATTTCTAAGCCTCCCTCCATAAATTTTACAAAAATGACAGTTCTCACCCTGGCATAATATCCGATGGAGACTAATAAACAATTACATACCACAATAAAACCAAGGAACAGAAGCTTAATTGGTACGTGTACTCTTGACTCTTCCCTATTTATAAAGTTGAAATGATATGGAATCATATTTATACAACAGGGAAATTATTTGCATACTTTCCTAAGTAGGCATGAGATGAATTTCATTAGTATTATAAAATAGTTTGAAGGCCTCTCTAGAAGAGCTGTTTTGAGAATTAATTGTTGACTCCAAAGTGCTTATACCATAAATGCTAACTAACAACTCAACAAAGAAACCCAGGAGTAGAAAAAAATGATGACTTGACATTTCTAGCTCTGTGTTTTTGTTTTTTGTGTTTTTGTTTTTTGTGTTTTGTTTTGTTTTTGTCAGTCATGGGGCTTGATCTCTGGGCCTGGGCTCTGTCCTTCAGTGCTTCAGCTTAAGGTGAGTGCTCTACCACTTGAGCTACAGCACCACTTCCAATTTCCTAGGGGTTTTATTAGAGGTAAGAGTTTCATGGCCTTTCCTGCCCAGGCTGGCTTTGAAACACGATCCTCAGATCTCAGCCTCCTGACTAGCCGGTAAATCATGAGCCACAGGCATCTGACTCTAGCTCTGCGGTTTAAGGACAGAAGATTGTATAACTTCAAGATCAATAAAATAATAGTTATGGACACCTGAAAATGCAGACAAGAATCCAATGTACACTACAGAACTACAAAGCCTGAGGGAAGGATTGGGTATGCGGACAAATGGGAGAGAATGTTGAAAGGGGTGACATTGATCAAGATGCAGTATATTAACAAACCACCTGTTAAATGGAAACTCCTTCATACAATCTGTGAGCTCAATAAGCCACTTTCCTCATAAAGTAATCTAACTTCAGATACTCCATTTTAATAAAGAAAAATGGACTAATAAAGTGATTGTGTCTAATTAAATATAACACTTCATTAACTAAGGTTTCAGAATTGTTATATAGTATGATAAAATACATTCCTTGAATTTTTTATTTGATCTAGATTTATTGCATGGTATTTTCTTACTGTCTACTTCATTTTCAGTTGATTTATGCCAGTTTTCATCTCCAATATTTTCTATGTAGATCTTTCCATTTTTTTTAATTTAAAATTATACTAGATAGGTGGGCACTAGCTGGAGGGAGCTTGACTAACAAGGATGTTGAACATAGATAAAATAGTTTATTTACTACTGTGAAAATAAGATGCTGAAGTCGGCTGGGGAAAGGGAAAGAAGGAAAGAGAACATGATAGAGGTGATGAGATTGGAGTATATTGTGATCAAATGTAGAAAAGCAAAACATGAAATCCCATTACAACTACATTGTTTTGAAAATTGTATGAGCATTGGCTCAAAGGACCAACTTTTATATAATTAGCCTGCTTTTGATTGTATTAATTTTACTAAACTTAATGCTTATTTCATGTCATTTGAATGCATTCTATTATTTATTTCTTAACTGTTTGCACTCCTTTATTCCTCTCTTTTTAATTTCTAAGAGTAGTCTAAGCTATGTCTCTTTTGATAATTAACACAATCCTATGACTTTGAGATAATAAATTATTATAAATATACAACTATTTTCATTTCCCATTTATTTCCTCTTTGGCCTTTAAATCAAGTACAATCATACATAACAGCCGAGGGCTCTAAGTGAGAAAATTGTACAGCAGGAAAAAAAAACCTATCTCACAAGGATCTAACATTTGACAATCTTATTTTCATCAGCATCTTTGGTTTCTTTTATTTATTCCCTTGACTAGACTATTTCCATGGATTACCATATGGAGCAACCATATAACGAAGAACAATTTGTTGAAACTCTGGATTTCCAACACATCAGTTTGAAAGAAAAATTCAGGAAACAAAACCATGCATTTGGCATCATATTTCACCAAGGTCCTTGGGATACTGATATTTGCTTCACCTCTTAGCTATTGAAACAATGAGGAAATGTCCATGAGAGATTTGCAGGCCTCTCTAGAATAATGAATCCCATGTTAAATGTCAGACTTTTGTAAACTCAATCAGTGCTTACTACATATAGATCCAAGTCTGAGTACTGGGTCTCCAGGTGTCAAATCATTACAAATTCTGTTTTCTCTAACTAAAGTTCCTTGAAGGAAATTGAAACTCCTCCTTGTTATTGTTTCTCAAGGAATTTAAATGTGAAATTAAAGAATGAATATACTGAAAGTAATTTTCTTTTTCTATATTTTGTCTATATTAAAGCCCTACTTCATTTAATAAGCTAATACTAAGTACACATTACCATTAGCACCAGGTACTGGCACAAGTTTAACAATGAGAGACTGGAAATTTGAATTGACAGAGCTTACATTCTAATGACAAGAAAAGAAACAATAACTATATGTAAATGACTCATTGTAATTAGTGTTAAAAGGGGGAAAATATAGTTGAGTGTCTGACAAGGAAGGGCCTCATATCTAAAATATACTTAGAGCTCAAAAAAATTAACCCCCCAAAAAAACAAATCCTCAAAGAAACAACAATTCCATTAATAAGTAAGCTAAAGACTTAAAAAGAGACGTCTCTGAAGAGAAAATAAGAATGGACAATAGACACATGAAGAAATGCTCAACTTCTATGGCCATAAAAGGAATGCAAGTCAAAACAATATTAAGATTCCACTTCACCCCAGTTAGAATGTCCATTATCAAGAAATCTAATAACAACAGATGCTGGAGGGGATGTGACCAAAAGGGAACCCTACTGCATTGTTGGTGGGAGTGTAAACTTGTTCAACCACTGTGGAAAGCAGTATGGAGTTTGTTCAAAAGATTAAACATAGAGCTTCTCTATGACCCAGCATTCCCGCTCTTGGGCATTTACCCAAATGACCACAAACCAGCTGCACTAAAACTACCCACACAACCAGGTTCATTTCAGCATTATTTATCATAGACAAGAAGTCCCTCAGTAGATGAATGGATCAAGAAAATGTCTCTCTCTCTCTCTCTCTCTCTCTCACACACACACACACACACACACAGTGGAATTCTATGCCTCCATCAGAAAGAATGACATCACCCCATTCACACAGAAATAGAAGGAGTTGGAAAAAATTATATTAAGTGAAGCAAGCCTGACCCAAAGAAACATAGGGTTCATGGTTTCCCTCATTTGTAGTAACTATATTATATCTAGGATATTCTTAGGAGAGGACTTCAATAGTTCAATAGCTATGTTCATATGACCCTATGAAATGATGCTTATTGAAATGAACTCCAAGAAATGGAAACAGGAGGTGTTTTTTTCATTGTACTGTTTGTAGTTATTTCTTTTTTTTCCCTTTTTTTCCCTTTGGTTTACTCCCTTGTGTTACTGTTTTGGCTTTTGTTTTTGTTTTTATTTCTGTACCCTTTGTCTTGTAGATGAGTGTATCTGATTTCCAGTAGGGAGGGGGAAGCACAGAAACTGTGTAACAACATGTGACCCAATTCAACAATGATACGCAGTAGATACTATGTTAGAAATGAACCTAACAATGTGGGGATGAGGGGGTTATGAAGGGAAAACGTAGGAGAAAATGAGGGAGAAGAAGTCACTCAAAAAGAAATGTACTCATGACCTGACTGAAACCCCTCTGTACATCAACTTTACAATAAAATTTAAATTAAAAAATAGAATGTCTGATTCACAATAAAAATAAAAAATAGAATATCTGAGAGATTACATTGGAATGTGGGTCATAAAACTTGCCAGGCCCAAAGAAACATAGGTCCCATGGTTTCCCTTATTTTCAGTAACTAGTATATGCAGAAAAGGTCAAAAGCTATGTACATATGACCAGATAAGATGATGTTAAGTAAAATGAACCCTAAGATAGGGACACAGTGGTTTTATCTTTCTCGTTATTGTTTCTAATGTATTTATAATCTACTATGTGATTTTTTGCTTCTTTGTATGTTCCTCTCCCACAGCATAACCTCTGTTTTCACTGTATTTGATGTCGGTGTCCTGCATCTTATATATACAGTTTTCTAACTTGGGTACGGGAAGGGAAAAAAGAAATTGCTTAAATAGGGATACAGGTTAACCCATTGTAACAATGAGATGCATAAGATGCTATGTTGAAAACTAACTTTACAATTTAGGCTGGGGAGGGAGGGGGTAGTGCAATTGTGGAGGTGGGAGGGAAGGGATGGTAGGGGAAAAACAAAAGAGGAGGCAACAATGTTTGATAGGAAATGTACTCATGACATTGCTCATGTAACTGTAACCCCTCTGTACAGTAATTTTACAATAAAAAACATTAAAAAATAAACTTCTCAAGGTAATGAGACACATACAGTGTGACATGGAAGAGCAAATCAAAACAACACTTTATGGAAAGATCACTTCAGTAAAGCTAGGGCAAATCCCATGAGAAAGGACTGTAGTGAGGAAGGATAGTAAGAAACGAGTATACCTAGAAGCTGATAAAAGAGAAAGACATGATTCAAGAGACAGTATAAGACAGCAACTTGGTCAGGAGCCTGTAGAGCCCCCAAGGCTGGACTGTGGAATATGAATGAATTCCATGGTAATGAGAGCTATAGATGGATTCCCAGCAAGGGGATACCATTTAGTCACATCCCCCCACAATAATTCTCCAGCCTCATGGTGTGGAAGATGCTTGGTCTATAAATCACCGCAACAGTACCGCCCTGTCCTTAGATTAGGACCTTATAATGTCTGATTCCCAAGGTATAATTTGTAAACTAAATGATCTTATTCTCACAGTGTGGCCTGGGGAGCTGTATCACTGTATCAATTTCAAGTGTGTGGGTATGGTAAGAAAATATAATGTACTCTCCCTGGAAAGATTACAGTGCCACTTGTAAATATTTCTCCAGCGTATCATTCCCCACTGGGATGAATGAGATTTTACCTTACATCAAACTCTAGTCCACCATGAAAGCCAAAGGAAAATGGAATGCAAATTATGAATTCGTTGAAAAAATAAAGGGGAAATGATCTTCCACAATAAATTCAGAAGTCTGTGCTTGATCATCGCTCTTGCATCCAGAGAGCACTGTGGAATGGCAGCTGTGCTAACAGGGCATTTCTTGGTAAAGGCCATGGTCTGCTGAAAGAGAGCTATTAGGAAAACAAATGATTCTCTTTAGCATCTCCGCACTAGCATAAGTTTTATGCAGCTATTATGTTGTAACCTCCACCGCTGATATACAGGGATTCCTGTGAAATGTGCAGAAGACCCACCAGCAGCAACTCATCATGCTTTGCAGTATTAAAAATCAACTACAGTCATAAAAGGCATAAAATAGCATCTATGCTGGACTCTCCTCTTATTTTCCAGGATCAATAACTGATATTGTGATGTATCCCCTTGTAGTCAGTAAAATATTTAGCTGATTAAGTTTACTCTGTCATTATTATTAATAGCAAGATATACTAAAATTAGCTTTCTGTATATCTATAAATCCTTAAATTCTATGTTTTTTTGCTTATTGGTGTAGCTACGGGCACTCTAACAGAGGTAAAAGTAAGCTCTTAAACTCAAGTGCAAATCTAATGTGATTTTATGTCTATGGGTATCATTAAATAAAGAAGCACTCCAGATGATCTATTTTTATAATTGAGGGTTTTTAGAGAAAACAAGATGGAAAATCATTATGGTAGAGGCCACAGTTGCTGAAACAATTCAGAAACAATGCTGGAAATGAGGGGAACACCACAGCCATTAACAGAACACATGTTCTTAATTCATACCTCCAACGGGCATCATTTCCACACAATAATAGAGATAGGTCAAGCTACTTATAGAGGGCTGTGCAAAGAATGGTATGTTGACACACCTGAGAAGCTCCTCCTGGGATTTTGGCACAAATTACGTGGACATAGCTGGTGTTTGTGCTGAAAAGCAATTAAAAAATAATACAGAAGTCCAAACTCCAAATATTTCAGGATGGATCTCAGATGTGTATGTTTCAGAATGCATTACCTAGATAATTTTTCCTTTCTCCATCCATACCTGAATTGATTTCTTCTTTGAAAACCCACGTGTGTCCAAGCATGTCACAATATCCATATTCTCCTGTTCCACATACTTTGTGCCATGTATGTTCTGCCCCCAGGCCCAGAACTTTTAGTTTTGTCCAAATGTCACAATAGAATTTCTGTACCTGTTCACAAAAAAAGTAAATAAATATTTCTTTTTATTCCAAATTCCCACTGATGATTTCTTTTAGAAAACAAAGGAAATTTAGTGGTGCAGGAGAGTGAAGAAAAGAAAAAAGGGAAACAAAGTCATAGATCCTCAGCTGAGAAATGTGGTTCTCTTGCTTGCTGCTTTTTTCTTTATGTGACTTACAATTTGAATCCAGAAGTAAAAAAAAATACCATTTCATAATCTAGGCCCTGGAATTAACCATAATACACATGTTTTCCTGGTCCAAGGCTTCTGCTCAAAACAATAGTGAATGCTAAATTCAGCCTGCTGGCTGCAGAGGCCTGTGCAGAAGCTTCAAAGGGATGCTCAGGTGGTACTCATGGCAGTTCTTCTGGTACCAGGCTCACATGGTAAGATGATGATTCAGAAGCTTCCAGTCGAGTTGACTCCAACCAAAGCAATGAGGGCCAACTGTACAAACCTATTTCCACTTGACAGCCAGAAATGCATACAATTTCACACACTTAATTTTAGAACGTAATTCATGGAGCTCTTTCCCAGAATCTTCGGCACAGCATCTGTTCAGAGCCGGTCCATATGACATCGTCTGACAGTTTGCATTGCTTTCCCAAGAGAATCTCTTAATGATATCAACTTCTCGGTTGTCTTTTGAACAGTAAGTGCTGGCTCTGATGTTAAGCCTGGGGATTTCTGAATTTGAATACTGTTTAGCAAATACCCATCATAGCACTGATATGTAACGTGTCCATTCAACAGATATTTTTACTAAGGGTCTACCATTGCTTTGCACCAAGTCTGTGACTAGAATTTTTTTTTTAAATGAATAAAAACTAAAATAAAATCTCTCCCTCCCCCAAGGACATCTAGGTTTAGAGATCAGAATTTAAAATGAGGTAATATGGAAATGGTCAGTATTGTACACTTTCTCTAGCTTTGGTTTAACACAATAGAATTTCAGATTCCCATAGATTTGCTATTTTCTTAAAGACACATAGCCATCCAAATTCAGAAAGGTTAGAGACTGTATGCTCCTTACATTCACATTGGTGCAATTTCTGCTAGATAAGTGACAATCAAATTTATTTGATTTTCATTTAAAAGCATTTCTCCTTTCATTCTTATTTCAGATATATCTCAGACTCAGAGACAAAATATTTGCAAATAAATAAAAATACTGGCTGTGTAAGGAGATAGACACTTTTTTTTATGAGCCAGAAAGCTTAGTAACACAGAAGAAAACTGCAATAGTGCCTTTTCTCTGAGGACCTCGCCATATTTTACAGACAGCATTCAATTATTCCTTGCAATATGTCTACCATGCATCATCATGGGATTACTTGTATTATGGACAGCACCTTTCTGCCTTGGACCTGGAAGGTGCCTTTTACAAAATCAGACCTAAAAAGAAGGTAATTCTCATGGTGCTCCAGGGAGAGAGAAAAAAATATATTAAAAACCGTGGAAAGACCAAATTACTACTGGGAACTGGGGAAATGGAGTCACTGAGAGTTAAGGGTGTGCACAACAACTATAAGGGAAAAATCATCTTTTCCTACTTTTAAAGCAACAGACTCTCCTGTGCAGCATACACAAATACACTTGTATTCAAGGAACCACAGGAGCAATTATGGGAAAAGTAAAGCCCACATTAATTTAAGGCCCTAGGGAATCTAGAGGAAAGCAGAGGTGTCACACATATTCATGTTCACCCTTTTGTTTGTTCATTTATTTGTTCATGGAGTTTTCAATGTTTTATACATGACATGGTAGGAAGAGATGCCAGGATGAAATCTGATAGTTCCGGAATGCAATTCCTGCCAGTTCCCATCCTTCTGTAACATGTGTTCTGTGACCTGTACATAGTCTGAGCTTGCTCCACCACCTACACACACACACACACACACACACACACACACACACGAAGCTGCATGTGTTGAACCATCCAGGAATTTGAAAGTGAAGGAGGAAACAATCCAGCCCTGTTGTGTAGAGGTGTGTGGCAAATTCATAAGAGTCACACCACCATGAGTGAATCTGGATGGTTTCATAAGAAAAGGGACAGAAAGCAGACAGACAAACACACTTATGCTCCCAGATTTTTGCCATGTGGGACCCTGTTCTACCTTGGGAGTCTCAGTAAGATGACCATTCTCATCAGATGGAAGCCTGAGAAACTTCAGAAATAGGAGATCAATGAACTGCTTCCTAATGCCCCCATTCTGTGATATTTCAATGTTTGCAACAGAAGATAGAATTATATCAAGGATAATAATGAAGATTATATGAAATTCAAGTTCAAGACTGTGATGTTCAACATCATATACTCTATGCCACACATAGTATGGGAAACTCAGGAAACATTTAGGGGAAAAAATAGATGATGTCCCTGAAAGAGAGTCAAAGGACCAAAAAGTAAAGCTAGGTTGCAATAACCTGTATTGAATATTTCCATTTCTAACATGATTCTGGTAGGTTTCACTCTATGGAGGTTACTTTACATCTGATTAAATACGCGTGCGTGTGCGTGTGTGCGCACACATACACGCACTATTCTATGCATCTAGACTTACTCAAATTCACACAGGAAGCAGAAAGGAGACGTGTTATCTGTCTTTTTTCACATATTTCTATCACCCCAACTTCAAAGATTTCTATATTAAATGAGATGATTGCAAAAGATGCATTGTATTTATCAAATGCTTCCTTGAGTGTGAATGCCTTTATACAATTACTTAAAGATAATAAAAATACTTTAAACTCCTGAAAAATGAATTTCATGCAAAAAAAAGTCTTGCTTAAATTTGTCTTCAGTACGCTTGGTCCATTCTCCAAACGTTCCATACAGACTGTTCCTCAGTTCTCCGGAGCCACAGAAAGTTGCTGTGTGGGGTTGTTGATCATGTAGCCCTGCTCTTCCCTGAATCTTTGTATTTTCCATTCCTAAAGAGATGGAATGAAGCACCGCATTCATCTTCTACTCAGCCAGCCCAACTCATGTCTGGTAAGTCTTGGTGATTTATGCATGAAGCACCAAGATTTTCCATTGATTTTCAAATCTGCAATTACTTTTATTTTAACAGAGATTAGCTAGACACTAGCCCCTCTCTCATTTTTCCCCATGGAGTATTTTCACAGCAATTACCTATCCTCTCTCAGTAAACCATGCCTTCCTCAAGCAAAGATAGACATTAACCTTTTAATTCTTGACAAAATATCATATGACCATAGCATCTATAAAATTTGCAGATGTTCCTATTTCTAAGCATAATAGAAAATATCCTTAGTCTCATGAAGATATGTAGAGAGATATATAGATATTTTATGATATATTAAAAATTTATTCAACAGAGATTTGGGTTTAAAGAAGTGTTCGTGATTTATGTTTTAACTATTGATCTCATTAATTTCCTTCACTTTTTAAAAAGTGAACATAAAAATACAATTTTCTAAAAGACAAAAACAAAAACATAGCCATGAAAGTAATAGAAAATGATGTATCACTGAGACTAACTTAAAAGCTAAAGCAATAAATATTCTTTTTTTTTAAAATTTTATTTTATTTTATTTGTGAACACACTGTACAGAGGGGTTACAATTGCATGGGCAGGATAATGTGTACATTTCTTACCAAGCATTGCAGCCTCCTCCTTTGTTTACCCTTCCCATCCCTTCCCAGCCTCCCCCCTCCCCCCCATCCCAATCCTTCTCC